>NC_092093.1:45202997-45545292 GCF_045679555.1 Salvelinus alpinus
ACACACAGTTTAGGACACACAGTCAAACAGGACAAATAAGCTACACAAACTGCAGGTTTGCAGGATAGAGGAGAAAGAAAATGTCGTAATAATCAGACTGCAGTACAGAAACTTTATGAAAAAGAAAAGACGTGCATGTTTTCAAAAGACAGTGATTACTGATTTAGCAGAGGGCAGAGCAGGTACTGACCGTGAAATGTGTAAGGACACCATGTGTTGGAGTTACTGTTTCCTATTACTACTTCACATACTAACAGTAATAAAAGGCCAAAATCTAACGTTTTAGATGTCAACTGTATTATCTATGATATAAATGACAAGAAAAATCTATAAGGGCCACCTCCACAACACAGAACATTCAGGCAGATTTCGAAAATCATATTTTATACAGGGAGATGACCAAATCATACTCATATAACCAGTGGCCATTTTAGCATGTCAATCTTGATGGGGCAATCCCCCCCCCCGCAAAATGTTTTTGATGCATGCCAGCAAAGCCCCTACACAGCACAACACTAAACAATACATTAAACAACTTCTTTGGGATAGGGGGTGGTATTTTCACGTCCGGATGAAAAGCGTGCCCATAGTAAACTGCCTGTCACTCAGGCCCAGAAGCTAGGATATGCATATAATTGGTGGATTTAGATAGAAAACACTCTAAAGTTTCCAAAACTGTTAAAATTATGTCTGTGAGTATAACATAACTGATATGGCAGGCGAAACCCCGAGGACAAACCATCCCAAAAAAAAAGATTTCACCTTACCACTGTTTTCAATGGCTAGTACTAAAATTATAAGCCCAAGTCCTCCCAAATTGCAGTTCCTAGGGCTTCACCTAGATGTCAACAGTCTTTATAAAGAATTTCAGGCTGGTTTTTGGAAAAATTACCCAGAAATTATAGTTTTTCTAGGTGGCTCCCATCTTGGCTGAAGTGTTTCCAAGCGCGTGGAGGAAAGCGCGTTCTTTCTTATTTATCTCCGGTAATGAACATACTATTCTCCGTCTTAAATTGTATCAATTATTTGCGTATTAGGATACCTAAGGCTTGATTATAAACGTTGTTTGACTTGTTTGGAAAAGTTTGTATGCATTTTGATGGAAGGAAACTGAGTCGATTATTGACTGAAGCGCGCCAGCTAAATGCGCCAGAGTTTTTATGGATATAACGAAGGACATTATCGAACAAAAGAACCATTTGTAATGTAACTAGGACCTTTTGTAGTGCCAACAGAAAAAGTCTTCGAAGGTAAGGCATATATTATATCGCTATTTCTGACTTTCGTGTTGCAACTCCCTGGTTGAAAATGATTTGTTATGCATTTGTGTGCTATGCGCTGTCCTCAGATAATCGCATAGTTTGCTTTCGCCATAAAGCCTTTTTGAAATCTGACACGGCGGCTGGATTAACAACAAGTTAAGCTTTATTTTGATGTATTGCACTTGTGATTTCATGAAAGTTTAATATTTATAGCAATTTAATTTGAATTTGGCGCACTGCAATTTCACCGGAAGTTTTCAAAATGGGACGCTAGCGTCCCACTGATCCGGTGACAAACAGTGCACACAAACTGTTAGGGCCTACATTAAAACCTCTACGGATCGGTGTGTCCCCCGCAGGACGGTTGAGCTATCGTAGGTTAATGTGATTAGCATGAGGTTGTAACAAAACATTTTCCCAGGACATAGCTTTCTGCCCATATCAGATATGTCTTAAATTCTTGTTAATCTAATGTCACTGTCCAATTTACCTTAGCTATTCCAGTGAAAGAATACCATGCTATTGTTTGAGGAGAGTGCACAATTATGAACTTGAAAATGTATTATTAAACCAATTAGGCACATTTGGGTAGTCTTGACACAACATTTTGAACAGTTATGCAATGGTTCATTGTATCAGTCTAAAACTTTGCACATACACTTCTGCCATCTATTGACCAAAATCTAAATTGTGCCTGGGTGGAACAAAACATGTCTCTCTCATTTCCCTTTCTCTTGCTCAAAGATGATGGTACAAAAAAAGTATATTTTACCAGATCTAATGTGTTATATTTTCTTACATTAATTTCACATTTCCACAAACTTCAAAGTGTTTCCTTTCAAATGGTATCAATATTGTTCAGCATATTCTTGCAGGTCCTAAGCTACAGGCAGTTAGATTTGGGTATGTCATTTAAGGCGAATTTTTTTTTTTTTAAGTGTTGGATCCTTATTAAGCTGTCCCAACAGCAATAGCTACACTTGGCTATCAGCTGAGCCTTTTCTGGCAGAGAAACAGTTCATTCAGCCTCATTTACTTCCTTAAAAAAACACAGCTGAAATGGCTGACTTGTTTAAACAAATATGGTTTCTATTGACAATTGAGATGTACAAACCATGACATAAGGGGACGATGAGCAGATAAGAGGCAATCCATCATTTCGATTAAGACATTAATGAGCGAGCTAGGACGGACGGAGTCAATATACCTATTTGTTCAGTACTTTTGAAATGTACAGCAACAGAATTCAGAACATGGGCCGTTCTTACATTATTCTCCCTGTACACCAAGTCAGAACCGTATGATAAAGGGGGCATATAAGCAGACAAGGAAAGCTCTTACAATATTAAATTATTATATGTCTCTAAAACAGGCTATAGGCTACATGTGCACCACCAAGTCTGAACAGTAGGCTAAATTATGAGGGGGAAATTGACCAAATTATTAGGGTGAGGCACATGGGCTACTAACAGCTTACTACACAACATACACTTAGTATTACTTTCTTAGCTTCAGTATACATATTTCCCTGGCATATTACATGATTTATGCAGCAACATATAATAAATTGTTGGATTCACCTTGTTGTGCTGTGCTCACTTCAACATGAAGGCAGCACATTTTGTCATCAAAGTCTGGCATTCTCTGGATTTATGGTGCTTTCAAGTTAACTGAGAACTCGGGGGGAAAAAAGTTGAATCATGATGACGTCAGTGATCTTCAGGTCAGAGCTTTAGAAAGAGGCCCGAGTTCCCGACTTGCAATTCTGAGTTGGATGACCGTTCAAAACTTATTTTCCCCAGTCGGAGCTTGTTTTTTTCCCGAGTTCCCAGTTGTCTTGAACCCCCCAAAGTCTGAGATTTTCCTGTTCCCAGTTGTTTTGTGCACATCAGAAGTCATTATGTATTGACAGCATGGCCAATGTTGAATGTTGATCCTTTAAGCTTGAAAAAGAAACCCATAAACCCAGACTGGGACCACACACCCACTCTACTGAATAGCAGGCTAGTGACAGCTTGACATGCTTGCAGTTAGCCACTGATTCCTTTAAACCACTCATTGTTGAATTTGCAATTTCCAACTTGTTGTGCAATGTTTGTCCAATGGCCGATGAGCACCGATACGTTTTGCCTATAATTTCTCTTAATTATTTCTCTTCGTGACAAAGATTGAAAATGATTTGCAAGTAGATTGTCAACTTGATTCATGATTCTAGCTAAGATTTTGAAAGTATGATGTTTACATGATCAGTCCAATCAAAGCTACTGTAGATATGTGATTGGAAGTCATTTTATCTCTGGCCAATCAAATGTGCCGAATACAACAGGTGTAGACGTTACAGTGAAATGCTTACTTACAAGCCCTTAACCAGCAATGCAGTTCAAGAAAGAGTTAAGGAAAAATGTACAAAATAAACTCAAGTAAATTTTTTAAATCAAAAGTAAAACAATAAAATAACAATAACGAGGCTATGTACAGGGGGTACTGGTACCGAGTCAATGTGTGGGGATACAAGTTAGTCGAGGTAATTTCGTCATGTACTGTTGAAGTCGGAAGTTTAAATACAATTAGGTTGGAATCTTTAAAACTCATTTTTAACCACTCCACAAATTTCTTGTTAACAAACTATGGTTTTGGCAAGTCGGTTAGGACATCTACTTTGTGCATGACACAAGTAATTTTTCCAACAATAGTTTACAGACAGATTATTTCACTTATAATTCACTGTATCACAATTCCAGTGGGTCAGAAGTTGACTGTGCCTTTTAACAGCTTGGAAAATTCCAGAAAATTATGTCATGGCTTCAGAAGCTTCTGATAGGCTAAATGACGACATTTGAGTCAATTGGAGGTGTACCCCTTGGAGGTATTTCAAGGCCTACCTTCAAACTCAGTGCCTCTTTGCTTGACATCATGGGAAAATCAAAAGAAATCAGCCATGACCTACGAAAAAAATGTGTAGACCTCCACAAGTCTGGTTCATCCTTGGGAGCAATTTCCAAATGCCTGAAGGTACCACGTTCATCTGTACAAACAATAGCACGCAAGTATAAACACCATGGGACCACGCAACTGTCATACTGCTCAGGAAGGAGACGCGTTCTGTTTCCTAGAGATGAATGTACTTTGGTGCGAAAAGTGCAAATCAATCCCAGAACCTTGTGAAGATGCTAGAGGAAACAGGTACAAACGTATCTATATCCACAGTAAAACAAGTCCTATATCGACATAACCTGAAAGGCCGCTCAGCAAGGAAGAAGCCACTTCTCCAAAACCTCCATAAAAATCCAGACTACGGTTTGCAACTGCACATGGGGACATAGATTGTACTTTTTGGAGAAATGTCATCTGGTCTGATGGAACAAAAATAGAACTGTTTGGCCATAATGACCATCGTTATGTTTGGAGGAAAAAGGGTGAGGCTTGCAAGCCGAAGAACGCCATCCCAACCATGAAGCACGTGGGTGGCAGCATCATGTTGTGGGGGTGCTTTGCTGCAGGAGGGACTGGTGCACTTCACAAAATAGATGGCATCATGAGGCTGGACAAATATGTGGATATATTGAAGCAACATCTCAAGACATCAGTCAGGAAGTTAAAGCTTGGTCGCAAATGGGTCTTCCAAATGGACAATGACCCCAAGCATTCTTCCAAAGTTGTGGCAAAATGGCTTAAGGACAACAAAGTCAAGGTTATGGAGTGGCCATCACAAAGCCCTGACCTCAATCCTATAGAACTGAAAAAGCGTGTGCGAGCAAGGAGGCCTACAAACCTGACTCAGTTACACCAGCTCTGTCAGGAGGAATGGGCCAAAACTTATTGTGGGAAGCTTGTGGAAGGCTACCCGAAATGTTTGACCCAAGTTCAACAATTTAAAGGCATGGCTACCAAATACTAATTGAGTGTATGTAAACTTCTGACCCACTGGGAATGTGATGAAAGAAATAAAAGCTGAAATAAATCATTCTCTCTACTATTATTTTGACATTTCACTTTCTTAAAATAAAGTGGTGATCCTAACTGACCTAAGACAGGGAATTTTTACGAGGATTAAATGTCCGAAATTGTGAAAAACTGAGTTTAAATGTATTTGGCTAAGGTGTATGTAAACTTCTGACTTAAACTCTAGGTAGCGGTAAAGTACTATGCATAGATAATAAACAGCGAGTAGCAGCAGTGTAAAAACAAATGGAGGTGGGGGGGGGGGGGGTGTGAATGTAAATCGTCCACATAGCCATTTGATTAATTGTTCGGCAGTCTGATAGCTTTGTGGTAGAAGCTGTTAAGGGGCCTTTTGGTCCTAGACTTGCCGCTCCGGTACCGCTTGCCATGCGGTAGCAGAGAGGACAGTCTATGACTTGGGTCTTTGACAATATTTTGGGCTTTCCTCTGACACTGACTAGTATATAGGTCCTGGATGGCAGGAAGCTTGGCCCCAGATGCCGAGCAGTTGCCATACCAGGTGGTGATGAAACCGGTCAAGATGCTCTCGATGGTGCAGCTGGGGACACATGCCAAATCTTTTCAGTCTCCTGAGGGGGAAAAGGTGTTGTTGTGCCCTCTTCACGACTGTCTTGGCGTGTTTGGACCATGATAGTTTGTTGGTGATGTGGACACCAAGTAACTTGAACCTCTAGACCCACTCCACTACATTCCCATCAATGTTAATGGGGGCCTGTTCGGCCTGCCTTTTCCTGTAGACACTGTTGTAGACACACTGTTGTGTCGTCAGCAAACTTAATGATGGTGTTGGAGTCGTGCCTAGCCACGCAGTTGTGGGTGAACAGGGAGAACAGGAGGGGATTAAGCATGCACCCCTGAGGGGCCCCAGTGTTGAGGATCAGCATGGCAAATATGTTGTTGCCTCCCCTTACCACCTGGGGGCGGCCCATCAGGAAGTCCAGGATCCAGTTGCAGAGAGATGTTTAGTCCCAGGGTCATTAGCTTAGTGATGAGCTTTGTGGGCACTATGGTGTTGAACGCTGAGCTGTAGTCAATGAACAGCATTCTTACATAGCTGTTTATTCTGTCCAGGTGTGAAAGGGCAGTCTGGAGTGCGATTGAGATTGTGTCATATGTGGATCTGTTGGGGCGGTATGTGAATTGGAGTATGTCTAGGGTATCTGGGATGATGCTGTTGATGTGAGCTATGACCAGCCTTTCAAAGCACTTCATGGCTACTGATGAGAGTTCTATGGGGCAGTAATCATTTAGACAGGTTACCTTTTCTTCCTTGAGCACAGGGACTATAGTGGTCTGTTTGAAACATGTAGGTATTACAGACTCGGTCAGGGAGAGTTTGTAAATGTCAGTAAAGACACTTGCCAGTTGGTCCTCGTATGCTTTGAGTACACGTCCTGGTAATCCGTCTGGCCCCGCGGCTTTGTGAATGTTGACCTGTTTAAAGGTCTTGCTCACATTGGCTACCGAGAGCGTTATCACACAGTTGTCCGGAACAGCTGGTGCTCTCATACATGCTTCAGTGTTGCTTTCCTCAAAGCGAGCATAAAAAGGCATTTAGCTCATCTGGTAGGCTCTGCCCCACCTAACCTTAACAACTGGTCACCACTGCATATAACAAAGGGATGGATAAATATGTAAATTTAGAAAGACTGATAGACAAGCAATACTGTTGAAACGCCCACAATGATCCAAACCCATTCTGTGCTGTGCTTTGACAGCTGTATTTTCCAACCATACGACCAGCCATCTCTAGAGACGTGACAGACACTAAAGTATTCTCTGGGCCCCACAATATTGCTCATTGTGGCCACTTAGCATTACAGATAGTGGAAATTAGTCAATTGAGCTCACCATGTATGCCTTTGAGGATAAATAATAAATACATACGCAGCCAGTAGGTTGGTTAATTGGAAAGCATTATAACATTGGTGGTTCAACATGCCACATAATGAAATGAGTTCCAATTTCCCTGAATAGGTGTGAAATGTACTTAATTTGCAGACTGCAGGTATGATAGCTGAGTGTGTGTGTTTGTGTGTGCACGCATCGGTGACCGTGTGTGCATGTGTGAGGATGGGTGATTGATTACACCTTGACAAAATCTATCCCTTCCCACTCCCAAATTAAAACAATATCCCTCGTTTTCCTTTCACAGGAGGAAAGCGGAAGAGTGGAGCGAGAGAAGTGAGAAGAAGCTGGTAGAATAACAACTAGCCATCAGTGTCTGCGGATGCTCAAAACAGAATAATTATACTCAACAAAAAGGTCAATGTCCCATGATTTGAAACCAGTCTCACAACAAAAGAATCAAAACGAATAAAGGGCTTCTTCAAGTTTATCCTCAGACAGAGCTTACATAACTGTACAAATGAACACAAAATATTACCTAGCATAATTCCACTTCAAAGCTAGTCTGCGCTCATATTTTTGTGTTAACATTTCCGTAGCTTG
Organism: Salvelinus alpinus; assembly: GCF_045679555.1. NCBI lineage: Eukaryota > Metazoa > Chordata > Actinopteri > Salmoniformes > Salmonidae > Salvelinus > Salvelinus alpinus. The sequence continues at coordinate 45,210,674 of NC_092093.1, forward strand.
GCAAGAGCTTTATATGTGAAGAGATGGGATGGAAACAAAAGTCTCAATTTTGGGTGTGCAAGTGCCTCACTAAGTATAGAACACACCTTACGTGATCTTCTAGTATGTCTTAACACATCATTCTTTAGTGTTAGCCACTTGGTCATGACTCCAGCATCAGTAATGTCACAGTGAGCTATAGGTCACCGTAGGAGGTAGCTTGAGTGCCCTCTGCAGGAAAGAACTGGTACCAGTGGTACTACTGGCAATTGGGCAACATGTTGCAGTTACATTTAGTTGAAGTCGGAAGTTTACATACACCTTAGCCAAATACATTTAAACTCAGTTTTTCACAATTTCTGACATTTAATCTTCGTAAAAATTCCCTGTCTTAGGTCTGTTAGGATCACCACTTTATTTTAAGAAAGTGAAATGTCAGAATAATAGTAGAGAGAATGATTTATTGAGCGGCAAGTCTAGGACCAAAAGGCCCCTTAACAGCTTCTACCACAAAGCTATCAGACTGCCGAACAATTAATCAAATGGCTATGTGGACGATTTACATTCACACCCCCCCCCCCCCCCCCACCTCCATTTGTTTTTACACTGCTGCTACTCGCTGTTTATTATCTATGCATAGTACTTTACCGCTACCTAGAGTTTAAGTCAGAAGTTTACATACACCTTAGCCAAATACATTTAAACTCAGTTTTTCACAATTTCGGACATTTAATCCTCGTAAAAATTCCCTGTCTTAGGTCAGTTAGGATCACCACTTTATTTTAAGAAAGTGAAATGTCAAAATAATAGTAGAGAGAATGATTTATTTCAGCTTTTATTTCTTTCATCACATTCCCAGTGGGTCAGAAGTTTACATACACTCAATTAGTATTTGGTAGCATTGCCTTTAAATTGTTGAACTTGGATCAAACGTTTCAGGTAGCCTTCCACAAGCTTCCCACAATAAGTTGAGTGAATTTTGGCCCATTCAGGGATTTGTGATGGTCACTCCAATACCTTGACTTTGTTGTCCTTAAGAAATTTTGCCACAACTTTGGAAGTATGCTTGGGGTCATTGTCCATTTGGAAGACCCATTTGCGAACAAGCTTTAACTTCCTGACTGATGTCTTGAGATGTTGTTTCAACATATCCACATAATTTTCCTTCCTCATGATACCATCTACTTTGTGAAGTGCACCAGTCCCTCCTGCAGCAAAGCACCCCCACAACATGATGCTGCCACGGCCGTACTTCACGGTTGGGATGGTGTTCTTCGGCTTGCAAGCCTCACCCTTTTTCCTCCAAACATAACGATGATCATTATGGCCAAACAGTTCTATTTTTGTTCCATCAGACCAGAGGACATTTCTCCAAAAGTTCGATCTTTGTCCCCATGTGCAGTTGCAAACCGTAGTCTGGCTTTTTTATGGAGGTTTTGGAGCATTGTCTTCTTCCTTGCTGAGCGGCCTTTCAGGTTATGTCGATATAGGACTTGTTTTACTGTGGATATAGATACTTTTGTACCCGTTTCCTCTGGCATCTTCACAAGGTCCTTTGCTGTTGTTCTGGGATTGATTTTCACTTTTCGCACCAAAGTACGTTCATCTCTAGGAGACAGAACACGTCTCCTTCCTGAGTGGTATGACGGCTGCGTGGTCCCATGGTGTTTATACTTGCGTACTATTGCTTGTACAGATGAACGTGGTACCTTCAGGCGTTTGGAAATTGCTCCCAAGGATGAACCAGACTTGTGGAGGTCTACACATTTTGTTTTTGAGGTTTTGGCTGATTTCTTTTGATTTTCCCATGATGTCAAGCAAAGAGGCACTGAGTGTGAAGGTAGGCCTTGAAATACATCCACAGGTACACCTCCAATTGACTCAAATGTTGTCAATTAGCCTATCAGAAGCTTCTAAAGCCATGACATGATTTTCTAGAATTTTCCATGCTGTTAAAAGGCACAGTCAACTTAGTGTATGTAAACTTCTGACCCACTGGAATTGTGAAAGTGAAATAATCTGTCTGTAAACTATTGTTGAAAAAATGTCTTTCAACAACCTATGGTGAGAAACAATAGAAAAGCAAGTAATGCAGATATCACTGTTGAACATTTCAGTTATGAAGTGGTATTCAGGTTATTCCATGGATATTTCATTTCAGTCTCGAGCATATTTAACAACCAACGTTTAAAAGAAAGCAGAAAACGATTTCATTGTAAGCTGTTGAGACGATTCCATTTTAAACCAGTATGTTTTACGCCTGCCTTGCTTATCATAATAATTGATGTCTGGTTTGGAAATCACAATTTTTTCCAACCTTGAAATCCTCTCAAAGTTTCACTCTTTTCTTGGTCCATTGACGTGATTCAAAGTGACACCGTGATTGCCACTTATCACATTCAGGCACGCAAGAAATTAAACTTCACATCCTCACGTGAACGCTCTATTGGCCGAGCCACTTACAATTTTGTCATTACATCCCCGTAACAAACCATCTATCGCCCCATTCGCCTGCGCTAGGTTTTAAAGAGCCAATGGATGCTCTCTCCCTCACAGATTTCCTGGAATGGCTCAGGCCAGTAAACATTTCTTCAGACTATGGTGTGGGTAAGAAGAAAATCTGTTATAGTTGGCTAAGTAATAGAGGTATCTGTCATAAGTGGCTTGTTAAATTCAAGGTCCTTATTAAGGTGGATTTGTAGAAGAGTCATGGCCGTTGGTCATGATGGGCCCAATCTCACATCTGTATGTCATATAGCCAGCACAAAGTACACCAAATATACAAAAGTATGTGGACACCCCTTCAACTGAGTGGATTCAGCTATTTCAGCCACAACGTTGCTGACAGGTGTATAAAATCGAGCACACAACCATGCAATCTCCATAGTCAAACATTGGCAGTAGAATGGCCTTACTGAAGAGCTCAGAGACTTTCAACGTGGCACTGTCATAGGATTCCACCTTTCCAACAAGTCAGTTTGTCAAATTTCTGCCCTGCTAGACCTGCCCCTGTAAGTGCTTTTATTGTGAAGTGGAAACGTCCAGGCGCAACAACGGCTCTGCTGCGAAGTGGTGGGCCACACAAGCTCACAGAAAGGGACCGCCGAGTGCTGAAGCGCGTAGCGTGTAAAAATTGTCTGTCCTCGGTTGCATTACTCACTACCGAGTTCCAAACTGCCTCTGGAAGAAGCTTCAGCACAGCCCTTTCCTGTTTTGTCTCTTTCCTGTCTGTGCACAAAGCAAGGTCTATAAAGAAAGAGTTTGTCGAGATCGGTGTGGAAGAACTTGAATGGCCTGCACAGAGCCCTGACTTAAACAATATCGAACACTTTTGGGATGAATTGGAACGCCGACCTCGAGCCACGCCCAACATCAGTACCCGACCTCACGAATGCTCCTGTGGCTGAACGGAAGCAAGTCCCTGCAGCAATGTTTCAACATCTAGTAGAAAGCCTTCCCAGAAGAGTGGAGGCTGTTATAGCAGCAACGGGGGACCAACTCCATTTTAATGCCAATGATTTTGGAATGAGATATTCGACAAGCAGGTGTCCACATACTTTTGTTCATGTAGTGTATGTCAAATCTTCACAATTACAAACGTCAACAAATGTGATAAACGTATCTGTGCCTTTACTTACAGACTTTATTATCCACATGGGGAAATTTTGTTGCAGTGTCATGTACACTTGTAAAGTGGCATTTAAATGCAAAACAAAATTGACAATACAACTTTCATAACAGTTACATACCAATAAATTTAAAAAAATTAAAGACTAGCCTGCTGGCCTTACTGAGTCGATAGGAACATTAGCCTGAGCTATTTAGGAGGGATATCACAGCTGGCACAAATGATTGTCTAGTTCTGTTTTTCCTGCTGAGGGGTGCCCTATACCTGCGCCCAGAAGGGAGTAGTTCAAAGTCCGGGTACAGGGGGTGGCTTGGGTCTAAAATGATTTTGTGAGCCTTGCGGAGGGGCCTGACCTTAAAGATCTCACCCAGGCCTGACTGTTTCACTCCAAGTACCTTGCTTGCTGTGGTGATAATCCTTCTCAGCATATTTCTCTGGCTGATAGTGGCATTGCCAAACCAATAAACAATACAAAAAGTTAAAATACTCTCAATGAAAGATTTGTTAAACAGTCAGTATAGTACGGTCTGCATTAAAAGATCGCAGCTTTTTGAGAAAGTACAGTCTCTGTTGGCTCTTTTTGTAGATCAGGTCTGTACATTTACTCCACTGAAGCTTATTGTCCAAGAGGACACCCAGGTATTTGTATTCCTCTACAATCTCTATATTCTGACCTCTGATAGATGTTGCAGAGGTAGGTGTTGTACACTTCCTGAAGTCTATGCACATCTCTTTGGTCTTGTTGGTATTGAGGACCAAGTGTGATTCCTCACACCACTCTACAAAGTAATCTAGGACCGGGCCATGGTGTTCCTCGTCATCATGCAACAGGCTGATCAAGGCAGAGTCATCAGCGAACTTAACGAGGTGTCTGTCAGGATGGGAACTAGTACAACTATTAGTGTACAAGATGTACAGGAGTGGGGACAAAACACATCCCTGAGGAGAGCCTGTGTTGGTATGTCCGACACGTGGGGACCTATTTAGACTCGCTGTGAGCGTTGGCTCAGGAAGTCCAACAGCCACAAAACCAGCCCCCCATCTAAGGAGAAGTCCCGACTGAGTCTCTGTGCCAGAATGTAGGGCTGGATTGTGTTGAAGGCAGATGAAAAGTCAACAAACAGAACGCTAACATGGGATTTGGCACCCTCTAGGTGTCTATAGACCATGTTAAGGAGGGTAAGAATGGCATCATTAACTCCTCTGCAAGGCTGATAGGCAAACTGAAATGGGTCGAGAAGCTTCTGGGTGACGCTGAGAATATGACTTTTCACAATTTTATCAAGGCATTTCATTACTAAGGATGTCAAGGCGACAGGTTGGTAGTCATTCAGCACAGAGGGATTAGATGCTTTAGGAATTGGTATAATTATTGAGTTTTTCCACAATACTGGCACGTGTTGCTGGTCGAGTGAGGATTGGAAAATGTCTGTAAAAACACCAGCCAATTGTTCAGCACAGTGCTTTAACACATGTCCACTTATTTTGTCTGGGCCTGGGCTTTTGTGTGTGTTACATCCCCTGAACAACTTCAAAACATCAGCCTGTTTAACAACAACCCTCTCAAACATTTGTAATGATGCTTCCATTTGTTTTTACCTCTGACACAAAGTTGTCTGATTCAAATCTTGAGAAGAAAACATTCAGTTGATTAGCCATGTTTTGGCCCTCATATCTCCCAAGGTCAGCAATGGTTTTTCCCCTGCCTATGTGGGTGGCACTAGCCATGGATTTAATCCCTTGCCAGGCCACCCTTGCATTTCCTGAGGAGAGGGTCCTCTCCACCCTTTGCTTGTATGCCTCCTTGTCCACAGATATCTCTTTTGATCTCACGTTGTAGATCTCTTAAAGCCTGTCCATCATCCTCAGCATAAACCGCCTTCTTCCTATCAAGTAGTGATTTCCGATTTTTGTTGATACCCAAGGCTTATTGTTAGGGAAGATTTTACAGGTTTTAGTAGGCACACCTGACTCAACACAGAAGTTTACATAGTCTGAAACAACATCTGTGAGTTCATCAAGATCAGAGCTGCTGTCCTCAAATACCTCCCACATAGTACAGTCAAAACACCCCTGGAGACAAGTGATACTGTTGTCATTCCAGATCTGGACAGTTTTAACGGTGGGTTTCTCCCTCTCCAGGAGCCGACAGTAGGTTGGCCTGGTACATTCGTAAATTACGTACTATTTGGAGATTGTGCTCACAACCACCATCAGTTTTTCTCTCAAGAATTCAGAAGCAGCTCCTTTCTGCCCTTAGTGTATGTGGAGCCAAACTCCCTCTCTCCAGATATCAGCTCCTGGTTCCTATTCACCTAATGCATTACTGAAAGCTATTTTTGCAGCCAGTCTCTGAGAGCAAAGGTATTGCTGTTGTCCCTTTTGACATCACAGAGAGAGGGGAGTTATATTTTGGGATTCATCTTCGCGCCCTTTTTTTTTTACTCCCCTCAAGCATTTTTCTTTTCAACATCTGCTTTTGTCTCAAGTGAGCCAGAAGAACACGGGCCAAATGGTTTTACCATAGTGTTCATGTCAGCGTTAGTTAACAAAGAGAACACGGATATCACGTCACAGCAGTAAACATGTGTATACTAACGTATAGGACAACAGAGACAACTATTACGGTATTCTTTATCTATGTATAGAAAAATATCAAGCAGTATCATGTGTACCTTTGAGGGAACTGTTAATAACAAAGTTGTTCTTTGAGGAATAGAAATGTATCATAACTGTAGCATCATTTTTGTGTGAATGGTATATGAATCATACCACTAATGCTGGTTTGTCACTCAAACAAACCCCATTGTGATTCTTGTCATTTATGAGTTGAAGTTCTATTTTCATCATCATTTTGTTCTTCTCTCTTGTAATAGAGATGATTCTGCAGCTGTAGCATCTGTATAAGAGCTTGCAGTCATTGTCTCTTATTTCCTCTCTGCTTGTAGCGCCATGCAGCACTGTGGAACACATCCAAATGCTAAGCCCAAATAACATAGCAGAACTATCACTCTCTTTCCTTCCCTCCCTTCCATCCTTGCTCCTTCCCTCTACCTCCCTCGCTCTCTGCCTTTCCAGCCATACCAAGATGTCACTCTAAGTCTGGATTTTAGCTTAGGTTACAAATCCTCTGAGTCTTACAGACCAACTCAAGTGAGACCCCTGAGTCACTCTCTCTGCAGTGTGTGTGTGTGTGTGTGTGTGTGTGTGTGTGTGTGTGTGTGTGTGTGTGTGTGTGTGTGTGTGTGTGTGTGCGTGCGTGCGTGCGTGTGTTTTGCGAGTACCACTTCCCCCCGATTTCCGCTCATTCCTGGCTCCAACTCGGGACCTCTGCTTTGCTAACACACAAGACCGGCCTCCTTGACAACATTCAGACGGGTTCAGCCACCCAAAAAGTGCCAATTGGATAGCACCATCCACAACATTTCAAGCTAGCTGTGGAGTGAGCTAATGGTACATTCTTAACTCCATTATACTTGAGTGTGCGTGTGTGTGTGTGTGTGTGTGTGTGTGTGTGTGTGTGTGTGTGTGTGTGTATGTGTACGAGCATGTGTACGAGCATGTGTACGAGCGTGTGTGTGTGTGTGTGTGTGTGTGTGTGTATGTGTACGAGCATGTGTACGAGCATGTGTATGTGTGTTTACTTGTGTGTGAGCACAAATGAAAGTGGGAGCGAGACAGTAATGGTGAGGGAGGGGAAAACTGAATTAAACACAGACTGCGCCGCAGAGAATTCTCCAGTGCCATGCCATGTCAGGCATTAAAAAAATATACAAATAAATTCTCTCTCCCTCCCTCCCTCTCTCGAGACTCAGTCTGCTGCGTGTAACAATGATTCATTAGATAAACAATTGTGATGCCTGTCTACCTGTGGTCTCGCTTGCTATTCTCAGAGGCACTGTGACCAAGACATCAGTAAATTTCAGGACCTGTCGGCGCTAGAATGGCTTTAACAGGACTGATAGTCTCCTTGGAGACCATTTTTGAGGATACCCGTTGCAATACCATATAGACCTAGTGATAGGATATGGTAGTGGGAAAAGCTATAGTTAGAAGGTGTCACGTCTACTACTGCTCCTCCCCTCCGGCATTCGACGTCGCCTGTATACTAACCACCGGTCCCGGGATCCATCATTACACACACCTGGCATCAATCATTACACGCACCTGTACGTCATCATGAGGCACAGCTGGAGTCTCACTCATTACCTCCGCTGTATCTGGCACTCCCTTAGGTTCCTTTCCCAGTCAGTATTGATCCTGTGTTTATGCAAAAACACTACTGTTACGTTGTCTCATTCGTTGTTTTATTAAAGTATTTGTTGTTTTATTAAAGTATGTATTTATTAATTGAAAGAGGTGAATATTGATTTTATTATATTTTGGCCCTAAACCTCAGCTATTCTGGGAATTTTCTTCTCAAGAGGTTTCTTTTTTTCTTCCTCTCTTATGCTTATTGTATATGTGGACATTTTAGACTTCATGTGGTCATGATATTGTGCAGGTCAGTAAGAATTTTTAACTCAATCATTTTAGACTTCATGAACTTCAGAAGAGATTGGTATTTCAGTTGTGGTTGGGATATATTGACCAAATTATCAGGAAAGTTTTGGGTGTATTTTCCCTTTAAGATTCACCAGAAACAACCATTTCAACAACCTAGAAGGGTGTTGACCCCAGAACCCATTGACCCTAACACCCCCCCCCCCCAAAAAAAAATGCAACCCTTGCAACTAAGGAGGCATATAGAATACATAACCATTTGTACAAACTGGCTGCTTTTTCATCAGCCTCAAACAAAACTAAAGGTGTAATCATAATGATACATAAGAAACTAAAAAAAAAACATCTTGGGTAAAAGTGAAGACCAAGAAGGCAGAATCACTTTCCTTAAATACATCCATAATGGAAAGGAAATTGCCTTTATTAATGTGTATGCACCAAATTCACGTGATCCACATTTTTCTCTGAACAGCATATTGTTAGAATTAACTGAATTCCATCTGGTTATTGGGACAGACCACCTACTATCCACACACAACAGAGGCTCTCCAACATATACTCTCTGATTATACTTCATTGATGCCTGATGAGCACATAATCCAAAAGCAAACAAGTACACTTTCTACTCAAACAGGCATAAAACATCATCCCGAATCGATTTTATATTATCTACACCTATATTTTCAAAAATTAAGAAAATTTAAATTTGAAATATGAGCTTGTCCGATCACCATGCCTACAACTGCCAATTACACATTTCAAATCTCCTAAAAAAAGCCACAAGATGGAGTTTCATTACTACAAAATCGTACATTCTGTGATCAATTTGAAATTGAACTAAATTAATTCCGAATGATCAATAAAAACTCAGTTAATGACCCCCGTATTCTAAGGGGATGCCATTAAAGGTTTTATGGAAAGATAATGCACCTGCAAAGCCAAAGCCCCCTAAAGGGAGAGCATACTACACAAGGAAATTCTCAAAGCTGCTAATGAGAACCTTGACGACCTTGTATCTAGCCGATGGGGATTCCGGTGGGGTGCCCCCACCCAGGTAGTGGCAGTGCTGGCAACACTAGCTGCAGTAACCCATGGGGAGGGGGTCACACTCGGACATTCAGAGAGGGGGTATATTATTGTGACCCTGGTGGCACAAAATCAAAGTCGGATTGCATGGGGATGCTTGGGAATATGGTCAATACGGGTGACCATATTGTGGGTGTTTCAGGGAAAAGGTGTACATTTGACCTTCATCATCTAGGATGTGACAATGGAAAATAAAATCTCTCAATTTTTGCCCATTTTTTGCGCGGTCTTGCAGGCCTTCTCATGCAGCTGCAACTGTAAGTGCATTTGTAAATCAAGACCTATCTTGAGTTGGGCTCTGGGATGGTGCAATTGTTGAGAAAGTGAGCTTGTGGTTGTGTGGGGGTAAGGGTTGAGTGTGTGTGGGTGTATGTGTGTATCCCCCAACTGTTGCGAAGGAGTGAAATATGTTAGGGACAATAGAGGATGATCCACAGCTATATATAATACAAATCGAGGGCGATGGAAATGCATTTGATCTACTTCAATTCAGTAAATGGCACTGTGTGCTCTTTTCAAAGGATGGATCCCAGTCGGTTCAGGGCTATGGGATACAGGGGGTCGAGGGTGGTCTGCCGGGCATTGGGATGACAACCCAACTCGGGATGAGGAGGGCTTTTAGCGGGTGGAATAGTAGGGACCAATTGGAGGTTTACTTAGTAGAAATGCAAATATCATGGTACAGCTAGGTATATAGACACTCAATCATCATGTTACTTTTTAATGGTACGTTTACAAACATATATTTTGATAAAAAATATTTAAAGTTGTGTCTCATTATGGTAAGTGGTGACATAAGTATAGCCAGTTACAATTGTAATGGCCAAGCAGATAATAAGAAAATACTATCAGTATTTACTAGGCTAAAAGAGAAGGAATATAATATCTATTGTTTACAGGAAACCCATTCAACAGTTTTAGATTAAGTTTTGTGGAAAAAGAACTGGGGGGGCAAAATATATTTCTCCCATGGGCAAAGAAATTCAAAAGGGGTGATGGTTTTAATTAACAATAATTTTGATCCAAATGTGCAAATTGTCCTAACAGATCCTCAAGGTAGATGGGTTATTTTAAATATGTTATTGGACAATAAACAGATATGGCTTATTAACCTATACGGTCCGAATAATGATGATCCAAGCTTCTTTGAAAATATATATAAGAATTTATCAACTCTACAAGCAACACTAGACTCTATTATTATGGTGGGAGATTCTATGGACCGGAAAGAAATCACACTACAAACTATCACCCTCAGTGTCACGTTCCTGACCTGTTTTCTGTTAGTTTTTATGTGTTAGCTGGTCAGGACGTGAGTTTGGGTGGGCAGTCTATGTTTTCTGTTTCTATGTTGGTTTATGGGTACCTAATATGGTTCTCAATTAGAGGCAGGTGGTTTTCATCTCCTCTGATTGAGAATCATATTAAGGTAGGTGTTTTCACTTTGTTTGTCGTGGGTGGTTGTCTCCTGTGTCAGTGTATGTTACGCCACACGGGACTGTTTCGGTTTGTTTGTTCGTTCGGTTTTGTGTAGTCTGTTTTTCCTGTTCGTGCGTTCTTCGTGTTACATGTAAGTTCTTACGTTCAGGTCAGTCTACGTCGTTTGTTGTTTTGTTAGTTATTCAAGTGAAGTTCGTTTTCGTTCCTTGTTTAGTAAATAAATCATGTCTACTAGAAACGCTGCGTTTTGGTTCAATCCCTGCTCCTCCTCTTCGGATGAAGAGGAAGAGGAACACCGTTACACTCAGGCACTTAAGGAAATCATGACTGTCATGGATATATTGGAATTAGTGGATATATGGAGACTTCAATACCCTGACCTAGTGAGATATACAGTGGGGAGAACAAGTATTTGATACACTGTCGATTTTGTCGGTTTTCCTACTTACAAAGCATGTAGAGGTCTGTAGTTTTTATCATAGGTACACTTCAACTGTGAGAGACGGAATCTAAAACAAAAATCCAGAAAATCACATTGTATGATTTTTAAGTAATTAATTAGCATTTTATTGCATGACATAAGTATTTGATCACCTACCAACCAGTAAGAATTCCGGCTCTCACAGACCTGTTAGTTTTTCTTTAAGAAGCCCTCCTGTTCTCCACTCATTACCTGTATTATCTGCACCCGTTTGAACTCGTTACCTGTATAAAAGACACCTGTCCACACACTCAATCAAACAGACTCCAACCTCTCCACAATGGCCAAGACCAGAGAGCTGTGTAAGGACATCAGGGATAAAATTGTAGACCTGCACAAGGCTGGGATGGGCTACAGGACAATAGGCAAGCAGCTTGGTGAGAAGGCAACAACTGTTGGCACAATTATTTGAAAATGGAAGACGTTCAAGATGACGGTCAATCACCTTCGGTCTGGGGCTCCATGCAAGATCTCACCTCGTGGGGCATCAATGACCATGAGGAAGGTGAGGGATCAGCCCAGAACTACACGGCAGGACCTGGTCAATGACCTGAAGAGAGCTGAGACCACAGTCTCAAAGAAAACCATTAGTAACACACTACGCCGTCATGGATTAAAATCCTGCAGCGCACGCAAGGTCCCCCTGCTCAAGCCAGCGCATGTCCAGGCCCATCTGAAGTGTGCCAATGACCATCTGGATGATCCAGAGGAGGAATGGGAGAAGGTCATGTGGTCTGATGAGACAAAAATAGAGCTTTTTGGTCTAAACTCTACTCGCCGTGTTTGGAGGAAGAAGAAGGATGAGTACAACCCCAAGAACACCATCCCAACCGTGAAGCATGGAGGTGGAAACATCATTCTTTGGGGATGCTTTTCTGCAAAAGGGGACAGGACGACTGCACCGTATTGAGGGGAGGATGGATGGGGTCATGTATCGCGAGATCTTGGCCAACAACCTCCTTCCCTCAGTAACAGCATTGAAGATGGGTCATGGCTGGGTCTTCCAGCATGACAACGACCCAAAACACACAGCCAGGGCAACTAAGGAGTGGCTCCATAAGAAGCATCTCAAGGTCCTGGAGTGGCCTAGCCAGTCTCCAGACCTGAACCCAATAGAAAATCTTTGGAGGGAGCTGAAAGTGCATATTGCCCAGCGACAGCCCCGAAACCTGAAGGATCTGGAGAAGGTCTGTATGGAGGAGTGGGCCAAAATCACTGCTGCAGTGTGTGCAAACCTGGTCAAGAACTACAGGAAACATATGATCTCTGTAATTGCAAACAAAGGTTTCTGTACCAAATATTAAGTTCTGCTTTTCTGATGTATCAAATACTTATGTCATGCAATAAAATGCAAATTAATTACTTAAAAATCATACAATCCCCTGGATTTTTGTTTTAGATTCCGTCTCTCACAGTTGAAGTGTACCTATGATAAAAAATTACAGACCTCTACATGCTTTGTAAGTAGGAAAACCTGCAAAATCGTTATACTTGTTCTCCCCACTGTACATGGCGGAGGCTTAATCAAGCTTATTAAAGTGTTTTTGTTAAGAGAGGGATGTGATTTGAGAAGCTATAAGAGATCATTGTTTTCCACAACTTTGCACAGTGAGTAATCACCGCCCCGGAGTGCAGTCGGGGAGTGTGCCAGCCTGCCGGAACGCCCCCTTTCAAGCAAAAGGTATAAATTATGGGTTACGAATTAACACAGTGAACCAGAAAAGACGTGAAGTGGCAGCTACACGTTGAAAATGGTTTGAACTTTGAATCTCAACACGAGATGGAGACGATAAACTCACCTCCCGGAGAATCACTGGTAAGGCTGATTAGCTGTCCAAAGTAAAGTATCTTCGAAAGCGAATTTTAGTAGGACCATCCCGTTACTCTGCTCAAACCATTGTATTACGCTACTCTCATCATCCCATTGGGGAACCATTGAAACGGCTGGCCAGCCTATCTTCAAAGAAGCCTCTTCAAGAGTGAATGGAAGGAAAATCAACTCTGTAGTTCAGTTCAGGACTACACGACAAGTCACCGGATACCAGACAACTACGAAGTAGGAGAAGAGTAGAAGAGTTGTTGGAACAATTTAGGACAATCAGAGCCTTACAAGCGTGCCGTGAAAAGGCCCAATCCCCTTTCCAAGGCTGCCCCGTTCACCGAGAGATCCCTGGCGAACCCAAGCATTTCACATAAATACATTCCTAATTTGTTGTTCAAATCGGGCGGCGGTTCATGTGCAAAGTATGGTTATTGTAGGTGAGTATTTTCTGAATGTGTCTTTGTCCCTCTCTCCATCTCTTCTTTAACAAGCATCAATGTTGTTGTCATTCCACTAAGGACCTGTTTTCAGCGTATTACATCTCCAGTCAATAACCGGTGCAGTGTGTGTTTATCCTGTGTTCCCATTTAATTGTCTATAAATAAATAATCAAACCAAATTGTGTAGTACTGAATCATAAGTAAGGCTCTGGTTTTTGCAGATGCAAGGAGGTTACGACTGTTCATAATGGTGATATGATAGTAGATTAATACATTTACTGTTTATAGATGTGATAGGTAAAGACCTTTTAGAGTTTAATTCGGGAGATGGTACAGTAACTCTTTAAAGAACCACTCTCGTGGTGCCTCAGACCCCAATGAGTTAATTGATATATTGATTGTATGTTTGTTTATTCCATGTGTAACTCTGTGTTGTTGTATGTGTCGAACTGCTTTGCTTTATCTTGGCCAGGTCGCAGTTGCAAATGAGAACTTGTTCTCAACTAGCCTACTTGGTTAAATAAAGGTGAAATAAAATAAAAAAATATATTTTTTAAATTATTAATTTAATCGGGTAACAATTAAACATAGTTAGTTAATTAGATAAATAACAGTCTTCAGATTAATGTTAAAGTCAAGTCATGACATCAAGAAAGCAAAAAAAGAGACTTACGTTTTTATGCGGCTTTATTAACTAAATGTTGTTGTTTTTTTTTTACATTGTTTGCAAACTGGTATTACACACGTATACCAAAATAACATGCAACAGGCAAGATAAAAAATATATGTTTACATTTTTTGCTAAACAGGTGGGGCTCAAAACAGGTTGGGCTCTGAATGACAGGTTGCCGCTGCACATCTCTGATTGTAAATCCACACCAAGCCAGACTAAATTCTTTCAAAAATAATTAACCTTTTCTCAATAGGGAGGGCGCTGTTTTCACTTTGTAAAAAATCGTGCCCAAATTAAACTGCCTCGTACTCTATTCTAACTCGTACAATATGCATATTATTATTACTATTGGATAGAAAACACTCTCAAGTTTCTAAAACCGTTTTATATCGAATTATATCTGTGAGTAAAACAGAACTCATTTTGCAGCAAACTTCCTGACAGGAAGTGAAAAATCTGAAATCGAGGCTCTGTTCCAGGGCCTTCCTATTCATTTGTTTGAAATCTATGGATATACATGCACTTCATACGCCTTCCACTAGATGTCAACAGGCAGTGGGAGGTGGAATGGGGTGTCTAGCTTGATCTGAGGTCGAACAAGAGCTCTTGGAATGACGTGACCCCAATTTCCTTTGTCTAGCAAGGCGCGGGAAGGACATCAGTATTGGCTTCTGAAAAGCGTTCGGTATAGACGTCTAATAACTCCGGCTTTGATTTTATTTGATACATGTGATAATATCATCGTAAAGTATGTTTTTTCAATATAGTTTTATCAGATTATTGAACGTTTATCGGGAGTTTTGGCGTTTTCCGTTCTCTGCGTTTGGTGAAGATGGACATCTTCGCGCCACTTGGCTAGCTAAGGTTGCTAGTTCGACAGGCGAAGAGGACATTCTAAAACCAAACAACGATTTATTCTGGACAAAGGACTCCTTGTACAAGATGCTGATGGAAGCTCAGCAAAAGTAGGAACCATTTATGACGTTATTTCGTATTTCTGTGGAAAATGTTTAGTTCTATTTTCCGCCCTCATTGCAGGCGCTGTCTCGCTATAACGTAAGCTGTATGTCGTATTAAAGTTATTTTTAAAAATCTAACACGGCGATTGCATTAAGAACTAGTGTATCTTTCATTTGCTGTACAACATGTATTTTTTAGTAAAGTTTATGATGAGTTCTTTGATTAGATTAGGTGACTGTCCAAAATATATCCGGAGAATTTTGTGCAGTTTGGCTACGTATTCACATTGTAAAACCAGGATTTGTAGCTCTAAATATGCAAATTTTCGAACAAAACGTATATGTATTGTGTAACATGATGTTATAGGACTGTCATCTGATGAAGTTTGTCAAGGTTAGTGAGTAATTTAATATCTTTTGCTGGTTTTTGCAATCGCTACATTTTGCTGCTGATAAGAGCGTTTGTGTGGATGGCTATTGTGGTAAGCTAATATAATGCTATATTGTGTTTTCGCTGTAAAACACTTAGAAAATCTGAAATATTGGCTGGATTCACAAGATGTTTATCTTTCATTTGCTGTACACCATGTATTTTTCATAAATGTGTTATGATGAGTATTTAGGTATTTCACGTTGCTCTCTGTAATTATTCCGGCTGCTTTGGTGATATTTTTTATGGTAGCTGCAATGTAAAACTATGATTTATACCTCAAATATGCACATTTTCGAACAAAACATAGATTTATTGTATAACATGTTATAAGACTGTCATCTGATGAAGTTGTTTCTTGGTTAGTGACTAATTATATCATATCTCTATTTGGTCGGTTTTGTGATAGCTACCTATGCGGTAAAAAAATGGTGAAAATATGCGGTTAAGTCTTTTGCTATTGTGGTTAGCTACTAGAAATACATATTGTGTTTTCGCTGTAAAACATTTAAAAAATCGGAAATGATGGCTGGATTCACAAGATGTGTATCTTTCATTTGGTGTCTTGGACTTGTGATTTCATGATATTTATATGCTAGTATTTACTTGTGGCGCTATGCTAGGCTATGCTAGTCAGCTTTTTTACTGATGAGGATGCTCCCGGATCTGGGATGGTGACCAAGTAGAATTAAGTTAATTAAAAAGTTAAGGATGCCACCCAGTCTTCTCACTCGCCGAAGGAGATAGCAGCAGTTTTACAATCCCGTAAACAATTGTGCTATTGTGTATGCTTTTTGCATTATTTGTCACTTATTTTGTACATAATGTTTCTGCCACCGTGTCTTATGACCGAAAAGAGCTTCTTTATATCAGGGCAGCGATTACTCACCCCGTACTGGAGGAATTCTTCTTCTTCAACGAGTCGGACGGGAAGGATTTACTTCGGACGCCCGACAGGGCCCTCATCCCCGTCAATCGCAGGAAGAAAAGATGCTATCGTCGACGACGGTTCGGGTGCCTTGTAAGGATCCATAGCCGAGAGGGCAATCTACCTTTATCATTGGTCCTAGTAGCCATGTACCTTGACCATCGGTCCTATTAGCCAATGTATAATCAATTGATAATAAAATAAACGAACTACGAGCACTTATATCCAATCAACAGGACATTAAAAACTGTAATATCTTATGTTTCACCGAGTCGTGGCTGAACGATGGCATGATTAACATACAGCTGGCGTGTTTTAAGCTTTTTCGCCAGGATAGAACAGCGGCCTCTGGTAAGATAAGGGGTGGCGGCATATGTATATTTGTAAACAACAGCTGGTGCATGAAATCTGAGGAAGTCTCGAGGTTTTGCTCGCCTGAGGTGGAGTATATCATGATAAGCTGGAGACCACACTATTTACCAAGAGAGTTTACATCTATATTTTTCGTAGCTGTCTATATACCACCGCAAACCGATGCTGGCACTGAGCTTTATACGGCCACAAGCAAACAGGAAAACACTCATCCAGTGGCGACGCTCCTAGTGGCTTGTGACTTTACTCAAATCCGTTCTACCTAATCTCTACCAGCAAGTTAAATGTGCAACCAGAGGGGGAAAAAAACTATTGAACAGCTTTACTCCACACGCAGAGACGAGGACAAAGCTCTCCCTCGCCCTCCATTTGGCAAATCTGACCATAATTCTATCCGCCTGATTCCTGCTTACAAGCAAAAAGTAAAGCAGGAAGCACCAGTGACTCGGTCAATAAGAAAGTGGTCAGATGAAGCAGATGCCAAGCTGCAGGACTGTTTTGCTACCACAGACTGGAATATGTTCTGGGATTCTTCCGATGGCATTGAGGAGTACACCACATCAGTCACTGGCTTCATCAATAAGTGCCTCGATGACGTAGTCCCGACAGTGACCGTACGTACATACCCCAACCAGAAGCCATGGATACAGGCACCATCCGCACTGAGCTAAACGTTAGAGCTGCCGCTTTCAAGGAGCGGTACACGAACCAGGAAGCTTAGAAGAAATCCCGCTATACCCTCCGACAAACCATCAAACAGGCAAAAAATTGATACAGGACTAAGATTGAATCGTAGTACACCAGCTCCGACACGAGTCGGATGTGGCAGGGATTGCAAACTATTACAGACTACAAAGGGAAGCACAGCCGCGAGCTGCCCAGTGACACAAACCTACCAGACAAGCTAAATTACTTCTATGAGTACTTCGAGGCAAGTAACACTGAAACATGCATGAGAGCACCAGCTGTTCCGGACGACTGTGTGATCACGCTCTCCGTAGCCGATGTGAGTAAGACCTTTAAACAGGTCAACATTCACAAGGCCGCAGGGCCAGATGGATTACCAGGACGTGTACTCTAAGCATGCGCTGACCAGTCACTGACTGAGTCTGTAATACCAACATGTTTCAAGCAGACCACCATTGTCCCTGTGCCCAAGAACACTAAGGTAACCTGTCAAAATTATTACCGACCCGTAGCACTCACGTCTGTAGCCATGAAGTGCTTTGAAAGGCTGGTAATGGCTCACATCAACACCACTATCCCAGAAACCCTAGACCCACTCCAATTCGCATACCGCCCCAACAGATCCACAGATGATGCACTCTCTATTGCACTCAACACTGCCCTTTCCCACCTGGACAAAAGGAACACCTATGTGAGAATGCTATTCATTGACTACAGTTCAGCGTTATACACCATAGTGCCCTCAAAGCTCATCACTGAGCTAAGGACCCTGGGACTAAACACCTCCCTCTGCAACTGAATGCTGGACTTCCTGACGGGCCGCCCCCCAGGTGGTAAGGGTAGGGAACAACATCTCCGCCACGCTGATCCTCAACACAGAAACCCATCAGGGGTGCGTGCTCAGTCCCTTCCTGTACTCCCTGTTCACTCATGACTGCATGGCCAGACATGACTCCAACACCATCATCAAGTTTGCCGATGACACAACAGTGGTAGGCCTGATCACCGACAACGATGAGACAGCCTAGGAGGTCAGAGACCTGCCCGTGTGGTGCCAGGACAACAACCTCTCCCTCAGCGTGATCAAGACAAAGGAGATGATTGTGGACTACAGGAAAAGGAGGACTGAGCACGCCCCCATTCTCATCGACGGGGCTGTAGTGGAACAGGTTGAGAGCTTCAAGTTCCCAGTGTCCACATCACCAACAAACTATCATGGTCCAAACACACTAAGACAGCCGTGAAGAGTGCACGACAAAGCCTATTCCCCCTCAGGAGACTGAAAAGATTTGACATGGGTCCTCAGATCCTCAAAAGGTTCTACAGCTGCACCATCAAGAGAATCACTGCCTGGTATCGCAACTGCTCAGCCTCTGACCGCAAGGTACTACAGAGGGTTGTGCGTACGGCCCAGTTCATCACTGGTGCCAAGCTTCCTGCCATCCAGGAACTCTATACCAGGTGGTGTCAGAGGAAGACCCTACAAATTGTTAAAGACCCCAGCCACCCGAGTCATAGACTGTTCTCTCTGCTACCTCACGGCAAGCGGTACCGGAGCGCCAAATCTAGGTTCAAAAGGCTTCTTAACAGCTTCTACCCCCAAGCCATAAGACTCCCGAACAGCTAAACAAAGGGCTACCCAGATCCCTCTTTTACGCTCCTCTGTTTTTAATCTATGCATAGTCACTTTAACTCTACCTACATGTACATATTATCTCAATGACCTCGACTAACCAGTGCCCCCGCATATTGACTCTGTATACCCCCTGTATATAGCCTCGCTTGTTATTTTAATGCTGCTGTTTAATTATTTGTTACTTTTATTTTCTATTTTTCACTTATCTATTTTTTAGTTAAGATTTATTTATTTTTATCTTAAAACTTCTTAAAGCATTATTGGTTAACTTCTTTGGGAAAGGGGGCAGCATTTTCACTTTTGGATGAATTGGTGCCCATAGTGAACTTCCTTCTACTCTGTCCCAGATGATAATATATGCATATTATTATTACTATTGGATAGAAAACACTCTGAAGTTTCTAAAACTGTTTGAATTATGTCTGTGAGTATAACAGAACTCATATGGCAGGCAAACTTCCAAACAGGAAGTGAGCATTCTGAGAAGGGTCGATGTGAATTCCCTGCCTATTCAAATCCCTGTAATATATGGATCTGTTTGCACTTCCTACGCCTTCCACTAGATGTCAACAGTCTGTAGAACGTGGAATGAAGCCTCTAGTGTGATGTGGGGCCGGATGGGAGCTATTTGAGTCAGTGGTCTGGCAGAATGCTAGTTCCTGGTCATGCGCTCTAGTCATGAAATGGCAATGTGTGACATTACTTATACAGACATGAAGAAATGCTCCGGTTGGAACGTTATTGGATATGCACTGCTCAAAAAAATAAAGGGAACACTTAAACAACACAATGTAACTCCAAGTCAATCACACTTCTGTGAAATCAAACTGTCCACTTAGGAAGCAACACTGATTGATAATAAATTTCACATGCTGTTGTGCAAATGAAATAGACAAAAGGTGGAAATTATAGGCAATTAGCAAGACACCCCCAATAAAGGAGTGGTTCTGCAGGTGGTGACCACAGACCACTTCTCAGTTCCTATGCTTCCTGGCTGATGTTTTGGTCACTTTTGAATGCTGGCGGTGCTTTCACTCTAGTGGTAGCATGAGACGGAGTCTACAACCCACACAAGTGGCTCAGGTAGTGCAGCTCATCCAGGATGGCACATCAATGCGAGCTGTGGCAAGAAGGTTTGCTGTGTCTGTCAGCGTAGTGTCCAGAGCATGGAGGCGCTACCAGGAGACAGGCCAGTACATCAGGAGACGTGGAGGAGGCCGTAGGAGGGCAACAACCCAGCAGCAGCCTTTGTGGAGGAGGAGCACTGCCAGAGCCCTGCAAAATGACCTCCAGCAGGCCACAAATGTGCATGTGTCAGCATATGGTATCACAAGGGGTCTGAGGATCTCATCTCGGTACCTAATGGCAGTCAGGCTACCTCTGGCGAGCACATGGAGGGCTGTGCGGCCCCACAAAGAAATGCCGATGTTTGCCTGCAACTGCGCCAGCGTTTGGACACGGGTACTACACATGCTAGCTAAAGTTGCTAATTGGACATAAGTAATGGACATTATCGAACAAAAATAACTATTTATTGTGGAAATAGGATTCCTGGCATTGCATTCTGATGAACATAATCAAAGGTAAGGGAATATTTATGATGTAATTTCGTATTTCTGTTGACTCCAACATGGCGGAGAAATTTTGTTAAATCTGAGCGCCGTCTCAGATTATTGCATGGTGTGCTCTTTACTAAAGTTATTTTTTAAATCTGACACAGCGGTTGCATTGAGAACAAGTGTATCTTTAATTATATGTAAAACATGTATCTTTCATAAAAGTTTATGATGAGTATTTCTGTTATTTGACGTGGCTCTCTGTAATTACTCCGGATATTTTGGAAGCATTTCTGAACATGGCGCCAATGTAAACCGAGATTTCTGGATATAAATATGCACATTATCGAACAAAACATAAATGTATTGTGTAACATGATGTCCTATGAGTGTCATCAGATGAAGATTATCAAAGGTTAGTGATTAATTTTATCTCTATTTCTGTTTTTGTGTGACTATCTTTGGCTGGGAAAATGGCTGTGTGTTTTTTGGATTTGGTGGTGATCTAACATAAATATATGTTGTGTTTTCGCTGTAAAACATTTTTAAAAAATCGGACAAGATGGGTAGATTAACAAGATGTGTATCTTTCATTTGCTGTATTGGACTTGTTAATGTGTGAAAGTTACATATTTCAAAAATATTTTTGAATTTCGCGCGCTGCCTTTTCAGCGGAATGTTGGGGGGGGGTTCTGCTAGCGGAACGTTTGTCCTAGAAAGGTTAAGGGCTTCTAAGTAAGCATTTCACTGTAAGGTCTACACCTATTGTATTCGGCGCATGTGACAAATAAAATGTGATTTGATTTATTGCCCAGAGATATTAAACTGTTTTCTAAAATATTGTTATCTCGTCTGAATAATTACTTTCCCAAATTAGTCCAGACGAACCAAAGTCGATTTGTTAAAAAACTTTAATCCTCAGATAACCTCCGTCGACTACTACATATTGTCACGCCCTGACCATAGTAAGCTGTTTTTTCTCTGTGTTGGTTGGGGCGTGATAGTGTCTAGGGTGGGTCATCTAGGGTTTTTTGTATGTCTAAATTGGCCTGATATGGTTCCCAATCAGAGACAGCTGTTTATCGTTGTCTCTGATTGGGGATCATATTTAGTTAGCCATTTCCCTTTTGTGTTTGTGGGATGTTGTCTATGTTTAGTTGCCTGTCTGCACTATTTGTATAGCTTCACGTTTCGTTCGTTGTTTTTGTTGTTTTTGTTCTGTGTTTCATTCATTAAAAGAGAATGTACGCATACCACGCTGCGCCTTGGTCTCACTCATACGACGATCATGACAGAAGATCCCAACAAAAATGGACCAAGCAGCGTGTACAGGAGGAGTGGATTTGGGAGGAGATCCTGGATGGAAAAGGACTCTGGACGCAGGCCGGGGAGAATCGCCGTCCTAAGGAGGAGATAGAGGCAGCGAAAGCAGAACGGCAACGATATGAGGAGATAGCTCAACGGAGCAAGCACAAGAGGCAACCCCAAGAAAAAAAATTGAGGGAGCACATGGAGCAGTCGGCGGAGCCGAGGAGTGAACCAGAACCAGTCAGGG
This sequence comes from Salvelinus alpinus, assembly GCF_045679555.1. NCBI lineage: Eukaryota > Metazoa > Chordata > Actinopteri > Salmoniformes > Salmonidae > Salvelinus > Salvelinus alpinus. The sequence continues at coordinate 45,232,849 of NC_092093.1, forward strand.
AGTCGAGGGAGGAGCTCGACGCAAGATTCCGGAGAGAGGTGCTGGCATTGAGAGCGCTGCAGAGCGGGCGTGCTGAGGTGCGTGTCATCAGCCCAGTGCCACCTGTACTGGTCCCATGCATCAGGTCTCCAGTGCGCCTTCACAGCCCAGTGCGTTCTGTGCTAGCTTCCCGCACTTGCCGGGCTGGAGTGAGCATCCAGTCAGGAAGGTCGGCGGTCCGGAGCCTCATGCGACGGTCGGCGGTTCGGAGCCTCCAGCGACGGTCGGTGGTCCAGAGCCTTCAGCAGGTGTTCTCAGTCCAGAGCCTCCTGCGACGATCTACGGTCCGGTTCCCCCGGCGACGATCCACGGTCCTGTGCCTCCAGCGACGACCCACGGTCCGGAGCTTCCGGCGATGCGCCCCGCACCGGAGCCACCCCCGACGCCCTGCGTCATCCATCCTAGATGCCCTCTCCTATTGAGTCAGGTTTTGCGGTCGGAGTCCACACCTTTGGGGGGGGTACTGTCACGCCCTGACCATAGTAAGCTGTTTTTTCTCTGTGTTGGTTTGGGGCGTGATAGTGTCTAGGGTGGGTCATCTAGGGGTTTTTGTATGTCTATATTGGCCTGATATGGTTCCCAATCAGAGACAGCTGTTTATCATACTAGAATGGTCATATCTCTGGTCTGTGGAACATATTTTTTATTTTTACCGTTATTTTACCAGGTACGTTGACAGAACACGTTCTCATTTACAGCAACGACCTGGGTAATAGTTACAGGGGAGAGGAGGGGGATCAATGATCCAATTGAAATTTAGCCAATTCCTATATGATTAAAATACTATATGCCAATCCCTCAGCCATAGTTATAACAAGCAATGTATGCTCTGCTCCATTCAGAATCACTAGAAGCAGCAAACATAGCAAAGGAGAAATCGGATTGCCATCTTTATTATCCATATACCCCTGGCCCAGACAACTCATCAATCGAAGGAAATAACACCAATTTCCCTCAAATCTACTGATCACTTCATCTCATCATACGCTGACAATATTATATTATATCTAGGCAATGTATCACAATCGCTCCTAAACGCATTGAAGATCATAGATACATTTAGCATTATCTCAACTTATAAAATGTACTTTATGGATTATGAAATCCCAAACGTTTCCCATTTTACATATTTGGGAGTATATACAGTGGGGAGAACAAGTATTTGATACACTGCCGATTTTGAAGGTTTTCCTACTTACAAAGCATGTAGAGGTCTGTAATTTTTATCATAGGTACACTTCAACTGTGAGAGACGGAATTTAAAACAAAAATCCAGAAAATCACATTGTATGATTTTTAAGTAATTCATTCGCATTTTATTGCATGACATAAGTATTTGATCACCTACCAACCAGTAAGAATTCCGGCTCTCACAGACCTGTTAGTTTTTCTTTAAGAAGCCCTCCTGTTCTCCACTCATTACCTGTATTAACTGCACCTGTTTGAACTCGTTACCTGTATAAAATACACCTGTCCACCCACTCAATCAAACAGACTCCAACCTCTCCACAATGGCCAAGACCAGAGAGCTGTGTAAGGACATCAGGGATAAAATTGTAGACCTGCACAAGGCTGGGATGGGCTACAGGACAATAGGTAAGCAGCTTGGTGAGAAGGCAACAACTGTTGGCGCAATTATTAGAAAATGGAAGAAGTTCAAGATGACGGTCAATCACCCTCGGTCTGGGGCTCCATGCAAGATCTCACCTCGTGGGGCATCAATGATCATGAGGAAGGTGAGGGATCAGCCCAGAACTACACGGCAGGACCTGGTTAATGACCTGAAGAGAGCTGGGACCACAGTCTCAAAGAAAACCATTAGTAACACACTACGCCGTCATGGATTAAAATCCTGCAGCGCACGCAAGGTCCCCCTGCTCAAGCCAGCGCATGTCCAGGCCCGTCTGAAGTTTGCCAATGACCATCTGGATGATCCAGAAGAGGAATTGGAGAAGGTCATGTGGTCTGATGAGACAAAAATAGAGCTTTTTGGTCTAAACTCCACTCGCCGTGTTTGGAGGAAGAAGAAGGATTAGTACAACCCCAAGAACACCATCCTAACCGTGAAGCTTGGAGGTGGAAACATCATTCTTTGGGGATGCTTTTCTGCAAAGGGGACAGGATGACTGCACCGTATTGAGGGGAGGATGGATGGGGCCATGCATCGCGAGATCTTGGCCAACAACCTCCTTCCCTCAGTAAGAGCATTGAAGATAGGTCGTGGCTGGGTCTTCCAGCATGACAACGACCCGAAACACACAGCCAGGGCAACTAAGGAGTGGCTCCGTAAGAAGCATCTCAAGGTCCTGGAGTGGCCTAGCCAGTCTCCAGACCTGAACCCAATAGAAAATCTTTGGAGGGAGCTGAAAGTCCGTATTGCCCAGCGACAGCCCCGAAACCTGAAGGATCTGGAGAAGGTCTGTATGGAGGAGTGGGCCAAAATCCCTGCTGCAGTGTGTGCAAACCTGGTCAATAATTACAGGAAACGTATGATCTTTGTAATTGCAAACAAAGGTTTCTGTACCAAATATTAAGTTCTGCTTTTCTGATGTATCAAATACTTATGTCATGCAATAAAATGCAAATTAATTACTTAAAAATCATACAATGTGATTTTCTGGATTTTTGTTTTAGATTCCGTCTCTCACAGTTGAAGTGTACATATGATAAAAATTACAGACCTCTACATGCTTTGTAAGTTGGAAAACCTGCAAAATCGGCAGTGTATCAAATACTTGTTCTCCCCACTGTATATATTTCCTTCCTTTGATAAAACCATTGCCAGGAACTTTAACAGAACGCTCAAATCAATTGAAACCGACCTCAGTACATGGACTAACATGCCAGTTGCTTTAACCGGCAGAATATCTATTGTCAAAATTAATATTTTGCCACGGCTGAATTTCTATAGTTCAATGCTTCCCATGTCTACGCCTTCTTGCTATTGGGATCAAATCCATAGTGTGGTTTCAAAATGTATATGGCAAGGTAAGTGATTCCTGATAAAATTAACAAACTTGTAAAGAGGGAAAGACGTAGGATGACTATCCCTACCAAACTTGTCCTTTTATTTCTAGCACACCCCATCCTAAATTGGTTTAGACATGATACTTCCAAACCTTGGCTGAGAATAGAGAGAAACATGGTGTCTCCTATTTCCCTGGAAGAGGTGGTCTTCCTTGATATACCCCTTAAACCCCTAAGGTCGATGTCCTCACCCCCACGGAAATCTAATTAGCATAATTATTAAAAATCCCCATACAAATCTGTCCATTGAAGTTAGAGATATGTTTTTGGATGCATCTCAATCCACCACATCCGCCTACGTTGCACTTCCGCAGCTGCGGTGAAAGGTGACAGAGCTAGAGCGGTGTTTGGCCTACAAAACTATCATGACCCCTCTCCATTTTGCTCTACGACCCCCACAAGCATCTTGGGACTCATCTGAAGTTGGAACAGTCGATCTGCCAACTTCTGTCTGTAGCGTCTGAACAGTTTGAGGCTACACACTAATATTCCTTTCTGTGGAAAAGTGAGACTCTCACGAACATGCCAGTTGTTTTGCTCTAGGATGCCAAACAGGCCTCACAAGACTTCTGAAGGTCACCCGGTACCAGTTGAAAAAATGTATGGACGTATACAGTGCATTTGGAAAGTATTCAGACCCATTGTTTTTTTACATCATCAATCTACCCCATAAGGACAAAGCAAAAAAAGTTTTTTTCCCGGAAATACATAAGTATTCAGACCCTTTACCCAGTACTTTGTTGAAGCACCTTCGGTCACGATTACAGCTTTGAGTCTTCTTGGGTATTACGCTACAAGCTTGGCACACCTGTATTTGTGGAGTTTCTCCCATTCTTCTCTGCAGATCCTCTCAAGCTCTGTCAGGTTGGATGGGGAGTGTCATTGCACAGCTATTTTCATGCTAAATGTCTTCTCTCAGTGTGCTACACTCCCCTCAACGGTCTCAGCTCTCCTTCCTCTCTACTTCCAGGTGAAATTGATGGCAGCAAATATTTCAATATAACAGGTGAGTGAGTACACAATCGTTTAATTTTATTTTTGTATTGGGTGTATCTACCGACGGCCTGTATAGGTCCGCAAAGATACATCTGTTGTTTTGTTATTTTTGTTTTACTCTTCCTGCCACGCCCTGACCTTAGTTCCTTGTTTATGTCTCTATTTTTGGTTTGGTCAGGGCGTGAGTTGGGGTGGGCATTCTGTTTTGTTCTATGTTTTGTAGTTATATGTGTTTTGGCCTGGTATGGTTCCCAATCAGAGGCAGCTGTCAATCGTTGTCTCTGATTGAGAACCATACTTAGGTAGCCTGTTCCCACCTGTGTTGGTGGGTAGTTGTTTTCTGTCTTTGTGTCTGCACCAGACAGAACTGTTTCGGTTTCGTTCGTCGATTTGTTGTTTTTATTATTTAGTGTTCTGAGTTAAATCAATTTTAACATGGACACTTACCACGCTGCACCTTGGTCCTCTTCTCCTTCTCACAACGACTTTCGTTACACTTCCTGCAAACACGCTGGATTGTTCAGAATCCATTGAAGAGGTTGAACAATTCATTGCTGAGAGATACTTACAAGCTCAAAGAAACATGTCGCTGGTTTCGGAAGACCAAAGCACAGTTGAGGACAACAAACCCAATCAACAAAACAAACCAAAGCCAAGTTGGCCAAGCAGTATCAACGATAGCATCAAACCATCCCCAAGCAAGAGGGTGCGTGTGGGGAGAGGTTACAGATATGGATGTTGACTTGTTGAAATCCATCAATGAAAGGCTTGCCAAACTTATTATTTTTTTACCCCTTTTTCTCCCCAATTTCGTGGTATCCAACTGATAGCTACAGTCTTGTCTCATCACTGCAACTCCCGTACGGACTCGGGAGAGGCGAAGGTCGAGAGCCGTGTGTCCTACGAAACACATCCCAACCAAGCCACACTGCTTCTTGACACTATGCCCACTTAACCCGGAAGCCAGCCGCACCAATGTGTCAGAGGAAACACCATACACCTGGTGACCGTGTCAGGCCTGGCACAGGAGTCACTAGTGCACGATGGGACAAGGACATCCCTGCTGGCCAAACCCTCCCTTAACCCAGACGACACTGGGCCAATTGTGCAGTGTCTCGGGTGGTTGTTGTCCTTGATAATCTTTTTTGCCTTCCTGTGACATCGGGTGCTGTAGGTGTTCTGGAAGGCAGGTAGTTTGCCCCCAGTGATGCATTGTGCAGACCGCACCACTCTCTGGAGAGCCCTGCGGTGCAGTTGCCGTACCAGACGGTGATGCAGCTCTCAATTGTGCATCTATAAAAGTTTGTGAGGGTTTTAGGTGACATGCCAAATTTCTTCAGCCTCCTGAGGTTGATGAGGCACTGTTGTGCCTTCTTCACCACACTGTCTGTGGTGTGTATGCCGAGGAACTTAAAACTTTCCACCTTCTCCAATTCTGTCCCGTTGATGTGGATAGAGGGGTTTGTTTCCTGAAGTCCACGATCATCTCCTTTGTTTTGTTGACATTGAGTGAGAGGTTGTTTTCCTGACACCACAGTCCAAGCACCTCCTCCCTGTAGGCTGTCTCGTCATTGTTGGTAATCGAACTGGGAGTACAGGAGGGGGCAATGACACCCCCCTAACCATTGTGGGGCCCCAGTGTCGAGGTTCAGCGAAGTGGAGATGTTGTTTCCTACCTTCATCACCTGGGGGATGCCCGTCAGGAAGTCCAGGACCCAATTGCACAGGGCGGGGTTGAGACCCAGGGCCTCAAGCTTAATGATGAGCTTGGAGGGTACTATGGTGTTAAATGCTGAGCTATAGTCAATGAACAGCATTCTTAAATAGCTGTTCCTCTTGGCCAGATGGGATAGGGCAGTGTGATGGCGATTGCATTGTCTGTGGACCTATTGGGGCGGGAAGCAAATTGAAGTGGATCTAGGGTGACAGGTAAGGTGGAGGTGATATGATCCTTGACTAGGCTCTCAAAGCACTTCATGATGAAAGAAGTGAGTGCTACAGGGCAATAGTCATTTGGTTCAGTTACCTTTGCATTCTTGGGTACAGGAACAATGGTGGCCATCTTGAAGCATGTGAGGACAGCTAACTGGGATAGTAGTGACTCCCCAGGTGCTCTCATTTGTTGACTTCTGTAACCGTAAAGCCTTCGTTTCATGCATGTTAACATTAGAAGCATCCTCCCTAAGTTTGTTATATTCACTGCTTTAGCACACTCTGCCAACCCGGATGTTGTAGCCATGTCTGAATCCTGGCTTAGGAAGACCACCAAAACCCCTGAAATTTCCATCCCTAACTATAACATTTCCCGGCAAGATAGAACTGCCAAAGGGGGCGGAGTTGCAATCTACTGCAGAGATAGCCTGCAGAGTTCTGTCTTACTATCCAGGTCTGTGCCCAAACAATTTGAGCTTCTACCTTTAAAAATCCATCTTTCCAGAAACAAGTCTCTCACCTTTGCCGCTTGCTATAGACCACCTTCTGCCCCCAGCTGTGCCCTGGACACCATATGTGAATTGATTGCCCCCCCATCTATCTTCAGAGCTCATGCTTCTTGGTGACCTAAACTGGGACATGCTTAACACCCCGGCCATCCTACAATCTAAGCTTTATGCCCTCAATCTCACACAAATTATCAATGAACCTACCAGGTACAACCCCAAATCCGTAAACATGGGCACCCTCATAGATATCATCCTAACCAACTTTCCCTCCAAATACACCTCTGCTGTTTTCACAAAGATCTCAGCGATCACTGCCTCATTGCCTGCATCCTTAATGGGTCTGCAATCAAACGACCACCCCTCATCACTGTCAAATGCTCCCTAAATCCCTTCAGCGATCAGGCCTTTCTAATCGACCTGGCCCGGGTGTCCTGGAAGGATATTGACCTCATCCCGTCAGTAGAGGATGCCTGGTTATTCTTTAAAAGTGCCTTCCTCACCATCTTAAATAAGCATGCCCCATTCAAAAAATATAGAACCAGGAACAGATATAGCCCTTGGTTCTCTCCAGACCTGACTGCCCTTGACCAGCACAAAAACATCCTGTGGCGTTCTGCATTAGCATCGAATAGCCCCCGTGATATGCAACTTTTCAGGGAAGTTAGGAACCAGTATACACAGGCAGTTAGGAATGCTAAGGCTAGCTTTTTCAAGCAGAAATTTGCATCCTGTAGACCCTCTCTTTCTAAAATCATCTGCCAAAATTGTTGCAACCCCTATTACTAGCCTGTTCAACCTCTCTTTTGTATCATCTGAGATTCCCAAAGATTGGAAAGCTGCCGCGGTCATCCCCCTCTTCAAAGGGGGAGATACTCTAGACCCAAACTTCTATCCTACCCTGTCTTTCTAAGGTCTTCGAAAGCCAAGTTAACAAACAGATTACCGACCATTTCGAATCCCACCATACCTTCTCCGCTATGCAATCTGGTTACTGAGCTGGTCATGGGTGCACCACAGCCACGCTCAAGGTCCTAAACGATATCATAACCACCATCGATAAGAGACATTACTGTGCAGTCGTATTCGTCGACCTGGCCAAGGCTTTCGACTCTGTCAATCACCACATTCTCATCGGCAGACTCAACAGCCTTGGTTTCTCAAATGATTGCCTCGCCTGGTTCACCAACTACTTCTCTGATAGAGTTCAGTGTGTCAAATCGGAGGGCCTGTTGTCCGGACTTCTGGCAGTCTCTATGGGGGTGCCACAGGGTTCAATGCTCGGGCCAACTCTCTTCTCTGTATACATCAATGATGTCACTCTTGCTGCTGGTGATTCTTTGATCCACCTCTACGCAGATGACACCATTCTGTATACCTCTGACCCTTCTTTGGACACTGTGTTAACTAACCTCCAGACGAACTTCAATGCCATACAACTCTCCTTCCGTGGCATCCAACTGCTCTTAAAGGCAAGTAAAACTAAATGCATGCTCTTCAACCGATCGCTGCCCGCACGTCCAGCATCACAACTCTGGACGGTTCTGACTACAAATACCTAGGTGTCTGGTTAGACTGTAAACTCTCCTTCCAGACTCACATTAAGCAACTCCAATCCAAAATTAAATCTAGAATCGGCTTACTATTTCGCAACAAAGCATCCTTCACTCATGCTGCCAAACATACCCTCATAAAACTGACCATCCTACCGATTCTCGACTTCGGCAATGTCATTTACAAAATAGCCTCCAACACTCTACTCAACAAATTGGATGCAGTCTATCACAGTGCCATCCGTTTTGTCACCAAAGCCCCATATACTACCCACCACTGCGACCTGTATGCTTCATACTCGTCGCCAAACCCACTGGCTCCAGGTCATCTATAAGTCTCTACTAGGTAAAGCCCCACCTTATCTCAGCTCACTGGTCACCATAGCAGCACCCACTTGTAGCACGCGCTCCTGCAGGTATATCTCACTGGTCACCCCCAAAGCCAACACCTACTTTGGCAGCCTTTCCTTCCAGCAAAAATCACTGAAGCTGGAGACTCACATCTCCCTCACGTGCAGCACGTCTTCCGGATCCATGGATTTCCATTCGACATGGTCTCCAATCGCGGTTCCCAGTTCTCATCACGGTTCTGGAAGGCGTTCTGCACCCTAATTTTGTCGTCGATCAGCCTGTCTTCTGGTTTTCATCCCCAGTCTAACGGCCAGTCAGAGCGAGCGTTGTGTCATCTCCACCAATCCCACCACCTGGAGCCAGCAACTCGTGTGGGTGGAATGTGCCTGCAACACCCTTCTTTGTTCTGCTACAGGTCTCTCCCCTTTTGAGTGTTCCCCGCGATATCAGCCCCCTCTATTCCCGGAGCAAGAGGAAGAGGTCAGTATACCTTCTGCCCAGATACTCGTCCGTCGCTGTCGCCGTAACTGGAACAGAGGCCGGGCCACTCTTCTCAAGACCACCCCCAGGTATCGATGATAGGCGGACCGCCACCGGACCCCTGTTCCCCGCTACCGTCTTGGGCAGAGGGTAATGGTTTTCCCACTCGGGATCAGCCCCTCCGGGTGGAGTCCAGACTACTGCCCCTTGTACTATAATAAACTCTGTGACTCATACTATCCGCCTCCTGTGTCTGCATCTGGGTCTTAGCCTGGGCTCAAGTTCATCTGCCACACCAGGCTCCCATATTGGTAGGATGTGTGTATAGACCTCCTAGCTCTAAGGTGTCCTGTCTCGATGACTTATGTACTTGGTTTGATCAGGCCACAGATAGTAACAGAGATGTATTTATCTTGGGTGATTTTAATAAAAATTGGAAGGATCATAATAATTCAAATAGAACTAAATTAATGAGATATGCCGAGAGCGGTGGTTTGAAACAAATGGTTAATGATACTACTAGATCTTCAACTAAGTTAGGTCACCGTTCAGACATGTGCATTGATCTGATCTTCTGTAATATACCATTGCAATGCTTAAAAGCCAGATCAATGCCAGTGGGCTGGACATACCATAATATTGTTACCATAACCATGAACACCAAAGTTCCAAAGAAACCCTCAAGGATTGTGGTCAAGAGAAATTTTAAAACATTTAATCATGAGCTATTTCAAAATGATTTGACTCCTGTACCCTGGGAGCTGATTTATCTAGAGGATGGTTTAAATCACGCTACAGAATGTTTTCTTGATTTTCTCACTGAGGTAATGAACCATCATGCCCCAGTAAGAAAGAGTACAGTTGGGGCTCGTCCATCTCCATGGATTGATGATGAACTGGGTGAGGCATTTTCTCAAAGAAATATGGCAAAAGTCTTAGCAACCAAATCTAAACTAGAAATTGATTAACAAAATAATAGAACACTACGTAATTATGCAGTTAAATTACATTGTAAGAAGAAAAAAACGTACTTTACAAAAATGCTTTAATTGATTGTAAAAATTATTCAAAAAAGGTATGGAATACAGTTAAGGGCTTACTTGGTACATCTATCTCATCATGCCCATCTAGTGTGGAGGTTGACGGGAGAACAATAAAAGAACCAGCAGATATTGCCAATCATTTTGCTGATTAAAAATAAATAAAAAATTACTGAGCAATAATGTAAACACCCATTCTTCCAAACAAGCTATTGTCCAATGAATTAAAAAATATATATTATTAAAACCTGCTCTTTTAGTCTACAAATGGTGTCAGTAGAGTTGGTGTTAAACCTATTGAAGTCATTACCCAATGGTAAATCTACAGGTTATGATCTTATGGAGAAAAACATTTACTTCGCTATGCTGCTCCCCAGATTGCAGCTCCACTGAAATACATATTTAATTGGTCACTGGAAAAGGGGACATTTCCAAATGTATGGATGCATGCTAAACTATTTCCAATCCCGAAAGACAGCAAAGAACCCCTTACTCCTGCCAATAGTCGACCAATTTGTCTATTCCCTTCACTCAGTAAGATATTGGAGGGTATTGTGAGTAGACAAATATGGGAGTACATGGAAAATAATCATCTGATCACAGCCAATCGGCATGCTTATCGCAAAAACCAATCCACTACATTGTTTGACATGACTGACCAGTGGCTCAATGCTATGGATAATGGTAGGTTTGTGGGTGTAATATTTTTTAGATTTTAGCACAGCATTTGATTTAGTGGATCATTAAATCATTTTGACAAAATTATTGCATTATGTGTTTAAGGAGGCAGCATTAAATTGGGTACAGTCATATCTAACTGACAGGAAACAGTCCACCTATATCAAATGGGTTGTTTTCTTCCCCTCATGGTTCAAACTGTGGAATACCGCAGGGCAGCTGCCTGGGCCACTTCTTTATTTAATATATACCAACGACCTCCCTTATGCCTTATCTGAAACACAAGCTACTATATTTGCAGATGACATTACAATTTATACAGCAAGACAATCGGTGCAACTGGTAGAGCAAGCTCTACAAGTAGATCTGGGTAATATCAGGGTGTGGGTTTGCTGGAACAAACTTGTTTTCAACACCAAGAACACCAAGGTTATGTTGATCTGTTCCACCAGGAAAAGGCCAACACAACATGGGATAAAATTAAGTATGGGGGGGGGGTATAAATTGTGGTGGCAGACACCAAACTACTAGGAGTGCAGCTAGACAACTGCTTATCATGGTTGTCTTAAATTAGTTATTTATGTTTAAAAAAAAGAGAAAAAAAAGAACTGCATGCATGATCAGAAGGATAGCTAAATATTTACCGGAAAAGATTCTTAAGCAAACAACCCAAGCGTTCATTGGGAGTCAGGTGATCTACTGTTCTGTGGTCTGGGGAAATGCATCAGCAAGTGAAATTAGGAGGCTGCAGATTGCACAGAACAAAGCAGCAAGGATTGTTTTAAGGTGGATATATGGTTATTCTGTAGTCATGCACAACGCTCTTGATTGGTCATCAATCAACAAGATAATAAAAACAGACTTTATTTCACTATGTACACCATTTAAAACAGCCAAACTCCATTCAAAACAGTATTCAGTTGGTAAAAGACAGACATTCAGGAAATACTTTCCAGAAACCTTTCAATATATAAATTCAAACAATACTTTAGAACCATTTAAATATAATAAACTGAAAGGTTGTGCAGGACTATGGTAGATGAAGGACTCAATCTATCTTTTCAGACTGTTAAAGTATTTATCTGGTCAATGTGTCAGTCTGTTTGTAACAGTGTGTTATGTGTGAAAATGTGACCGTATTATAAATTGCATTTTAATGTTTACGGACTCTTGGAAGATTAGTCCAAATAAGGACTAAAAGAGATCCTAATAAAATCAAATCTCCAGAGATGTACGATCGGGTTCAAATCCGGGCTCTGGCTGGGCCACTCAAGGACATTCAGAGACTTGTGCCGAAGCCACTCCTGCGTTATCTTGGCTGTGTGCTTAGGGTCGTTGTCCTGTTGGAAGGTGAACCTTCGCCAAAGTCTGAGGTCTTGAGCGCTTTGGAGCAGGTTTTGATCAAGGATCTACTTTGCTCCGTTCATCTTTCCCTTGATCCTGACTAGTCTCCCAGTCCCTGCAGCTGAAAAACATCCCCACAGCATGATGTTGCCACCACCCTGCTTCACCATAGGGATGGAGCCAGGTTTCCTCTAGACGTGAGTTTGGCCGAGTGGCCATCTCTAGGAAGAGTCTTGGTGGTTCCAAACTTTTTCCATTTAAGAATGGTGGAGGCCACTGTGTTCTTGGGAACCTTTAATGCTGCAGAAATCTACGGACAATTCCTTCGACCTCATGGCAGGATGCACCTGACCTCAATTTTGAGCCTCATAGCAAAGGGTCTGAATACTTATGTAAATAAGGTATTTCTGTTTCTAAAAACCTGTTTTAGTTTTGTCATTATGGTGTATTGTGCATAGATTGATGTGGGGGGAAAATAATGTACACCATTTTAGAATAAGGCTGTAGCCTCCCGAGTGGCACAGTGGTCTAAGGCACTGCATCGCTGTGCCACTAGAGATTCTGGGTTCGAGTCCAGGCTCTGTCGCAGCCGGCCGCGACCCGGGAGACTCATGGGGCGGCGCATTGGCCCAGCATCGTCCGGGTTAGGGCAGGGTTTTGCCGGCAGGGATGTCCTTTGTCCCATCGCGCACTGGCAACTCCTGTGGCGGGCCGGGCGCAGTGCATGCTGACACGGTCGCCAGGTGTACGGTGTTTCCTCCGACACATTGGTGCTGCTGGCTTCCTGGTTAAGTGGGCATTGTGTCAAGAAGCAGTGCGGCTTGGTTGGGTTGTGTTTAAGAGGACGCACGGCTCTCGGCCTTCGCCTCTCCTGAGTCCGTACGGAGGTTGCAGCGATAAGACAAGACTGTAACTACCATTTGGATACCACGAAATTGGGGAGAAAAAGGGGGTAAAAAAAAAAAATAAGGCTGTAATGTAACAAAATATTTAAAAAGTCAAGGGTTCTGAATACTTTCCAAATGCACTGTATATGGACACTGTTTAGTGCCAAAAATAATGGGTTAAATACATGTACAAATAATGTTTCCCTATCTTTCTTATATCGCTCAGATATAGGACAGACACTTCAGAACATACTTTCTTTAAAACATTTATGGGACTATCTGTTATTCCATGCATTTTTATGGGCTAATAGCAGTAAGGCCAATTTTTTTCAAATCATTTTATTATATTATTTCGGGATACTTCAAGGAGTCTTAAAATTCTAAATCAAATATCTGAATGATCCTTGATGTGACCTTCTTAAAGCAACTCTATAGTTTAGTAGAACCGCCCCCCCTCCCCTGGATTAGACAGGGCCAGAGTATTTGAGCGGAGCTGGAGCGGTGCGAGGAGCGGAGCAAGGAGTGGAGCGTGCCCGATTTGACTGGAGCGCGGAGCGAGATTCCCAAAGGCCTTCTCGCCCTCTCCAATTTCGCTTAGGGCATGCCCGGTCCAGCATGTATTTGTAGTCTACTTGTGTGCTGATATTGCCCCTTGCTTTAGCTACTGTCATGGATTTAGCTAAATATTTTCATAAAGAAACTGATAAAACACACAGGTGCTAAATCAAGGTGAGCAAGAGCGGGAGTGCGGTGATGTAGTGTCCACAACAAAATGATAATTTTGCCTAAAAACCTTTAGGCCTACCTAAAAAAATAATAATAATCTCCATCTCTGCCCAGCCTGGCAAGAGTGGCCAAAATGGTGTTTATCATCCAAGTGTGTAGAGGAACTTCTCCGGTGCTGGACTGCTCTCCAGGTACCATCGCATGAGCGTGAAGCCAGACTGGCCAAACTCGTGTTTCTAAAAAGGAATTCTAAAAAAGAATTCAAAAGGCACCAATAAGTAATTTTTCATTTGATTTGTATTTCATTCTAAGTAAATCACAGGCTATATGCACAATTTGTAGACTATAATGATTTAATGCATGAAATGTTGTTTAAATGCTGAGTACTTTACGTCCCTACCAGCCTATTGTGTTGCAGCTCGCAAATGCTTCGCAATGTATTTCTTTGTGCCTTGAAATAATATAGAATAAATAATTAATTTCCGTTTCTTCTTAGGCTCCCTGTCTTGCTCCTGACCTATTTAGAGTGTTTAAATGCTGTTTAATATGACATGTAGCCTATTTGAAATGATGTGCGCTTCTTGCATTCACCATTTCATTGTAATTCAAATACTTTCATTCAAATCCATATGGTTTGGTTTCAATACTTTAAATCCAAATGGTAGGTCCAGGTAGTCACAAAAATAGATGGGTGTTGGTTAAATTGTGCTTTAAATGAATGGAGCAAATTTGGATTGTCCGTTTTTCTTTTTTTTTCCTGTGGGCGTGGAGCGGTTTTTTTTTGCAGAAGGGTTGGAAAGGACATTGAGCGCCGGAGCTATGAGCGGGATTTCCAACCACTTAATTCCGCTCACACGCTCTGGACAGAGCTTAGACTCTTATGGGCTAAATAATGTAAACTACACTTCGGTCCTATTATTTCTCAGACAAATTATCTGGGCTCCCGAAAGGACTGATCTCTATAATATATAAACAAGTTTTGGAAAGCTATATTCTGAGCTACCATTAAAAAAGTAGGATCCACAGATCTAAGTAAATCTGAACTGTTTAATTGGAACAGAACTTGGAAAAAATATGACCTTGGCATTCCGTAACCAAACCGTCAACTTATACATTTAAAATTTGTTCACAAACTGTATTTAACACCAAGGAAAAGTTTTACGATGAAATTGGCCCCAACTCTTCACCATGTCCCCTAAATCAGGTAGCCACATTCCTTTATATGATGTGCCCTGCAGATAAATGCTACTGGGACAAAGTTAAGTTGGGGTGACTGACAAGCAACGCTAGTTGCTGGAGGGGTGGGAAGTGGGGAAAACATGGTTTCAGGGTGGGGGGCAGGAGGTGGGTGATTTGGATAGATGGAGACATGCTGGATGGGTGGGGTTGGGGGAATGGGATGGGAGGCTGTGGTGTTAATTTTTCCTTTACATATTCAACGTATTATTTTTTAACTCTTTAATATTATCATAACGATCAATACTTAACAAATGACAAAATTTGTAAAAATGTGGTCAAAAATAAATAAATACAAAAATGATTGTGTCCGAGTGAAAGGCTGCTCCGACATTTTGCATATCATAAAGAGATAGATACACGGACTGAGCAGGTGACATAGTCATAGACATAACCAACTGAACATCAATGAAGCCACATGATATAGAAACATCTTCTTTGTCAGACAGACACACATGGATTCAGGGGGGGGGGGTCTTCATATGATACATAGAGGGTCACAGGGTGACTGAGTGATATGTTCAACATAGTCTAATCTATGGCGTCATCCTGAAGATGTCTCCCTATAAGTCTATGTACAGTATGTCTGTGTCCGAAAGGACATCCTATTCTCTTTATAGCGCACTACTTTTGACCAGGGCCCAGCCTGCACCCTATTCCATATAGTGCACTACTTTTGACCAGAGCCCTATGGGACGCAGACTGTCTTACACGAGAGCATGGAAATCCGAGCAGGTGAAATCCAGCAGCCGATGGAAGGTTCAATGAGTTCCCTTTATAGGCCACAGGTTCAAAAGGAAGGAACATATGGCTATAGCATGTATAAAGACACGTATAGGGCACATTCACACTGAAATCAGAGCCAGAATGAATGTATTAGCCCTGTGTTTGCTCAGAACCTGTATCTAGACATGACCTCAGACAGAAAACATGGAACATTTCAGAATTCAGACAGACTTCAAACTCATGACTGAGTTACTCATCAAGGGGTCAGCAATCTCGCTGTCGTGCAAAAGGAACATTGCAGACCATGACTACAGAGGGGGAGAGAGTCATGGAGAGTGTATGTGTGTGTTTGTTTGCACGCACACTTGTGGCCATGTGTGTGTGAATGAGAGAGAGAGAGAGAGAGATAGAGGGAATATAGTTCAAATTAAATGAATTGTGCACCAGTTACACCCAGAGACCCGAAGTCAGTTGTTTGAAAGAGAAGGTTGATGTGCTCACTGATGTGTTCACTCTTATGAACCAGGCCAGACCTTATGAAAGCCCCACTGTGTTTGTGTCACATACAAAACACACACACGCACCCGTGAACGCACACACTCATATCCCCTGGGGGGCTGGGACTTTTGCACTCAGTTGAACGGTTGCTCCACTTCCTTAATGCATTTGGTCATGCGTACCGAGCACTCATTTTGGCATTTCAGCAGCAGAAAAAACACCAAGCATAGACAAGGACTGGAACTGGGGATTTTAGGGGGAGTTCATAAAAGATGTGTCCCGCCAGCTTTGCAGTATATTCCCGGATACAATTTTGTCAATATGTTAGGTTACGGAAAAAATGTATTAAGGTGCATGTATGACCTGTAGATGACTGACGCTCCCTAGGGAGCGAAAAGGTTTAAGTCAAGTAAGTCATATATGATGGTTCCTCAATAACTCAGAGACAGCATGCCATATTACAATTAGTAGGGGCATGTTAACAGTGTGGGTTTAGTGTCCTATTTCCCTCAATGTGACTCACCCCTCATGTCTCCTCTCACGAACAGGTGTTAGTGCTCTCTCTCTCTCTCTCGGGACCACAGAGGCTGTTGATAAGGTCAGAGGTCAGCTTGTGGAGAAGGTCAGGAGGGACTAACATGGATATAGAACACCAACAACCAGTACGGCCACCAGGGACCAATCAGAAGCCAAAACAGTGCTGTGGTGTAATATATATATCTTATGACCACTGGGATAGACGAGAGGAATGGCTCCTAGATTACCTGTTTTCGGACCCTAGTTATATAATAGGTTAAGCTATTCTACCCTGGTTATATTATACTTTTATACTATAGTAGAGGATTTCCACCAAAAAATATTTTAGGTTGGATTTAAGAGAGAAGCCTTTTATTTTAAAAAAAACCCTGATGTGATGACATTCAATTTCTTCATTTCCTAAAATTTGGGAGTTTGGGACAGTGTCTGACAAAATGGGTATTGTACAAGCATCACACACACCAATAGCAGTCACCAGAGCAAAGGTTTCTTATGACAATGGTTTGATGAGGCAATGGCTGAATAGAATGCCTTTCTCCCTCTCCGTTTCCAGAATAGGGAGAGAGGAACAAGGGGCTGGTGGCTTAAGCTTGGAGAGTCCATAGGAGCTGTTGTGTGTGGTTTTCCACGATAAGTCATAAGCAATTATCATCTCCTCCAAGAAGGGCCACTCAGACAGTTTCCAGGCATGAGAATGCATGTATATACAGCATAACTGCCTGGCTACAGCTAGGGACAAAACAGAAACCGACCAACCCAGGTCTTTCTTCAAGAGAAGAGTTTACCCGTAGACTTTGTAGTTAGTCAAAAAGAGGTTTATACGGTAGGCGTCAAAAAGAGTACTATGTGCATTAACCAGCAGTAATAACACTTGTGTGACACCGTAACTGTGTGACAACCATTTACAGGCAATCTGATAATCAATATATTTATTTATTTAAATCATTTATTTCTAAAGGTACAGTTGAAGTCGGAAGTTTACATACACCTTAGCCAAATACATTTAAACTCAGTTTCACAATTCCTAACATTTAATCCTAGTAACTATTCCATTTTAGGTCAGTTAGGATCACCACTTTATTTTAAGAATGTGAAATGTCTGAATAATAGTAGAGAGAATGATTAATTTCAACTTTTATTTATTTCATCACATTCCCAGTGGATCAGAAGTTTACATACACTCAATTAGTATTTGGTAGCATTTCCTTTAAGTTGTTTAACTTGGGTCAAACGTTTCAGGTAGCCTTCCACAAGCTTCTCACAATAAGTTGGGTAACATTTGGCCCATTCCTCCTGACAGAGCTGGTGTAACTGAGTCATGTTTGTAGGCCTCCTTGCTCGCACACACACTTTTTCAGTTCTGCCCACAAATGTTCGATAGGATTGAGGTCAGGGCTTTGTGATGGCCACTCCAATACCTTGACTTAGTTGTCCTTAAGCCATTTTGCCACAACTTTGGAAGTATGCTTGGGGTCATTGTCTATTTGGAAGACCCATTTGCGACCAAGCTGATGTCTTGAGATGTATGCTTCAATATATTGAAGCATACATTTCCTGCCTCATGATGCCATATATTTTGTGAAGTGGACCAGTCCCTCCTGCAGAAAAGCATCCCCACAACATGATGCTGCCACCCCAATGCTTCATGGTTGGGATGGCATTCTTCAGCTTGCAAGCCTTCCCCCTTTTTCCACCAAACATAACGATGGTCATTATGGCCAAACAGTTATATTTTTGTTTCATCAGACATTTCTCCAAAAAGTACAATCTTTGTCCCCATGTGCAGTTGCAAACCGTAGTCTGGCTTTTTTACGGCAGTTTTGGAGAAGTGGCTTCTTCCTTGCTGAGCGGCCTTTCAGGTTATGTCGATATAGGACTCGTTTTACTGTGGATATAGATACTTTTGTACCCGCTTCCTCCAGCATCTTCACAAGGTCCTTTGCTGTTGTTCTGGGATTGATTTGCACTTTTCGCACCAAATTACTTTCATCTCTAGGAGACAGAACTCATCTCCTTCCTGAGTGGTATGATGGCTGCGTGGTCCCATGGTGTTTCTAATTGCATACTATTGTTTGTACAGATGAACGTGGTACCTTCAGGCGTTTGGAAATTGCTCCCACAGGATGAACCAGACTTGGAGGGCTACAATTTTTTTTCTGATATCTTGGCTGATTTCCCCATGATGTCAAGCAATGAGGCACCGAGTTTGAAGGTAGGCCTTGAAATACATCCACAGGTAAACCTCCAATTGACGCTTCTAAAGCCATGACATTTTCTGGAATTTTCCAAGCTGTTTAAAGGCACAGTCAACTTAGTGTATTTACATTTCTGACTCACTGGAATTGTGATACAGTGAATAAGTGAAATAATCTGTCTGTAAACAAAAAATTACTTGTCATGAAAATAGATGTCCTAACCGAGTTGCCAAAACTATAGTTTGTTAACAAGAAATTTGTGGAGTGGTTGAAAAACATGTTTTACTGACTCCAATATAAGTGTATGTAAACTTCCAACTTCAACTGTAGATTATTTTTGTTCAGTACTTTTTACCCCCTTTTTCGTGATATTCAAATCGGTAGTTAGTCTTGTCCCATCGCTGGAACTCCCATACAGACTCTAGAGAGGCGAAGGTCGAGAGCCATGCACCCTCCGAAACACAACCCAGACAAGCCGCACTGCTTGACACACAGCTCGCTTAATCCGGAAACCAGCCGCACCAATGTGTTAGGAGGAAACACTGTACAGCTGGCACCCGAAGTCAGCATGCATGTCCCCGCGCCGTCGCTAGAGCGCGATGGGACAAGGACATCCCAGCCGGCCAAACCCTCCCCTAACAAGGACGACTCTGAGCCAATTGTGCACAGCCTCATGGGTCTCCCATTCGCAGCGGGCTGCGACGCCTTAGACTGCTGTACCACTCGGGAGGCCCGCAGGTAGATTTTTACAAGCAAAAAATCCATCACTCTAGGCCTGAGGTCAGTATAGTTATTGATACATGTAGGACAATTCTCCTGGCTTTCATCAATATCAATCAACCATCCCACGCCATGGCAGTGTGACCTATAGAGGCATGCAATGTGCAACAAAATTGTCTGACTTCACTGTTGCTGCCTGACCCCTCCACAAGGAGCCATGACCAGAGACCTCATTCCCATTTAAACTGACGTAACTTTTTAGGATATAAATAAAATATACACAGAACATTCATCTGCAGAAAAAATGCAAATATATACACATTTTGCCAAAAATGATTGGTGTCCAGTGTCCATGGCAACCATCAACAATCATTACAACAGAGTGGACCCTTCATGGCGGTGGTCTGTCCTTTCTATCGTCCCTTAATTGCTCCCTGTGAGGTTGAATTCTCAGATGACGCACTCCCCCCTCTCTGCCTTCTCTCCCCAGAGCAGCTGCTCTGTGGTTTGGCTAACTAGCCTTGCCTAGTGCTCTGGGCGCTAGTTATGTAATGACTGCAGAGCAGATAGAAGCATAGAGCCACATCCCCTGGTCAACTGACAGCATCCCAAATGGCACCCTATTCCCTATAGTGCACTCCCAAAAGTAGTGCACTACATTGGGAATAGAGTGCCATTTGGGAATCACACACTGACTGCATGCATGGCCATCGTTAAGGTGAGCTGCTACAACAGAATCATTACAAGCACTTACACTTACTAAAATTGGCATGGGGCCCAATGTGGGGCAAGCCCCTGAGATGTTAGACAAAGGCACAGTGCAAGAGCCCATGAGAATGACTGAATACTGAGAACAGTACATTATACGAGTAGCCTAAATAAAATACAAGATATAGGAGTGAGGTGTGGTGGGGGCTTTGGGGGTACCTGAGACCCAAGTGGAGGAAGATGATAGGCCACTTGTAATGCAGAGGAAATGCAGCACCTCCCAGCCAAGACGCTCTCTCCTCTCTGAGCTAACTGCAAAGTCTCTTATAGTTGATTGATGAGAGAAAAAGAGCCCAGGGCTTGGAGATGGGAAACGCCAGATCTGGCTGGCTGCGAACGCCAGCCAGATCAATGCAAAGTTGTGAACGAGCACTTAGCTGTGGCACCACACCAGGGTGGACAGAGAGAAAAGAAGCCCCAGAATTTGTGGCCTCAGCTGGGTCCACTCTCTGGATGTGTGGGGGTGGCGTGGAAGAAAGCCTGAAGTGACCCCAACTCAAACCCATACACTTTCCCATCTCCAAGCCCTGGGCTCTTTTACCTAAGCTCGAGTAGTGTTACGAGGCAGATGCTTTCAGAGCCAATGTTGCCCTGCAAATACAAATGATGGCATTTATGCATGAGGAGTTCAACTAGGACACTGTTAGAGAAAAAGGAGAGAAAATAAGGAGAAATGGACATAAAGGAAAATAGGACAAGACTGATTAATGCCTGAACATAATACCCCAAAGAAAAAAAAATTTTGATTTGACTCATGTCACTACTTTAAGACTATGCCAATTGAGATACAAGATTAGAAAAATAATAGTTAAGGCCTCCTAAGTGGCACAGTGGTCTAAGGCTGTGCCACTAGAGATCCTGGTTCGAGTCCAGGCTCGGTCGCAGCCGGCCACGACCGGGAGACCCATGGGGCGGCACACAGTTGGCCCAGCGTCGTCCGGGTTAGGGGATGTTCTTGTCCCATCGCGCAATAGCAACTCCTGTGGCGGGCCGGGCGCAATGCACTCTGACACAGTCCCCAGGTGTACGGTGTTTCCTCAAACACATTGGTGGGGCTGGCTTCCAGGTTAAGTGGGCATTGTGTCAAGAAGCAGTGCGGCTTGGCTGGGTTGTGTTTGAGGAAGCACAGCTCTCGACCTTCGCCTCTCCCGAGTCCATACGGGAGTTGTAGACTAACTACCAATTGGGAAGAAAAAAGGGGTTACATATTTATTTTTATCAGTTTGGTAACACTTGCAATTCACACACACAAATTCCTCTAGCCATATGAGCTCACTGAAATGAATGACTATATTCCCTAGGTGTGAATTACGATTCATTCAGGACACAAATATTGCTTTACCCAGAGTGTAAATATTGAATCACTCACACATTACATTGAAAACTAATATAAATCAAACTAAAGTGCCATGGGTGAAACAAAAACACTTAGGCTTCACAGATTAATTCATCACAAACAACTTCATTCATTTAGAGCTATTCAGCCACCCAATCAACAGTGTTTAATCAGTAACAAATGATACAAAATATAGCAGCCACATTCACCATACCACAGAGACTACAAAAATGAATCAGGTACAACAGCACAAATTGAAACAACCAAGTCATTCACTTTACAGTACAGAGTATTTGATCATGTAACTTCCTGACTTTACATAGTACTGGCCATAAACCACAGTTAGTTGTTTAGGAACAGAAGGCTTCATCACAGGTTCTGATAACAAACATGAGTATGTGATGTAGTCCTTAATCATGATAAAGCTGGGCCCACTGTTCCCTGGCAGCCTGCGAACCCTTGGCCTGTGAAATTGAGCTCTGTTATCCTGCATCAAGAGGCTGGAGGGGTGTAAAGTAATCAGATTTGCGTTCCACCTGTGTGTGTGTGATGGATAGGTGTGGAAGGAGCCACGGGTGTGTGCTCTCCCTCCCTCTATTTTACCTCAGGGACCCAAGGCTGCTTCCAACCAGGGATATCACTCATGTGATGTCATCACACAGAGACAGAGGACTCCAGAGCGAAGGCACAGAGGTTTTATCGAGGGTGTCTGTCGTGTCACGTGAACGTGACTGAAGAATCGCAATAGCAGTTTACAAAAATTCTCATCCCCCCCCCTCTGTATCGCTGCACTATCCTTTGCGTCTGTTGCCATGAAGCTGCTCTTTGGTGTTGCCAAATGTTTTAGCAATTCCAACACGTTGCCTCCACCTAAATGCAGCTGGGTTCTCCATGAATCAGCGGAAGTTCAGTTGAGGTCACACCTGCCTCAGAGCATATTACCTCCTAGACTTAATACCCAACCTCCCTATTCCCTACCAACTACCACAGTGAACACATGCTTCAATTTCTGCCTCAGCTTCTTTTAAAAACGACAGAGCAGCAGCATGCAGAGCAATTCAAAAACGTAGCTATAGCTTTGAGTGCTCCCTGGTGGACAATCACAGAACTTGACGCGTAATACACTGCAGGGCAATGAGAGAGGCCTGCCTCTTGAAGGGGAGAATGGTCATTGTATGCAGATAACCAAGAACATTCTAGACAAGAAAAATAATGTAGTTGGAACAACTGTCATGGAAGGGGAGAGAGTCTGACCTGGTGACTGTATGAGGTGGTCATGCCTGCCGATCTGGCAATTGTAGAAGCTCTTCACACATTTTCAAAATGTTTGTTCTCGCCACTGTGCCCGGTGGCATTGCAGGATCTTCCTCAAAGTCAGTCTTGGCTTTGCTGTCCACTTTCTCTTCTGAGCCTTCTTATATTTCTTAGCTGTTTAGGATTACTCTTAGCCTTTTGAGCCTCAGCAGTTACTCCTTTTCGGGCTGCCTTACCGCAGTAGATGGAGGTATCTGGCAAAAGAGACAACAAATGGGTTAGACTACATAAGATGTTATACTGCCACTTTTCCACTATCAGAACCAGTGAAAACTAGACCTAAGGACAGCCAAGCATGTTGGTTCAAGGAAGTAAACACGTATTCTTAAACTAATTGTATATTTTGCCGCATAGTGCCAAGGCTGCAAATACTGATAATAGGTGGGGACATCTCTTAATCTCACACAACTGAAAGAAAGTAATACTCAAGAAAATAAAAGGTGTCACTGTGTGGCTTTACTTACAGCGAGGACTAAAGGCTCCAACAACAAAGCTCTTCACTTCCAGTAGCTCTCTATTCTCTGCCGAATCTTTCCTGGCCTGGAATGTTGAGAAGTGTATTGCTAGCCACCAGTCCTTTCTGTACCCCATCTCCACTGCAAAAGTCTTCAGCCATTGTTTTCTAAAGGAAAATATAAATCCGTGGAATTGGCACAAATTAAGCATGACATAAGGACTTGCCAATTCGCCATGAGAAGAGATAAGCAATGTATGCCGAATTTAATTTCTTCGAAAGGGAGTGCATTTTCAATTCATGCAGCCATCCTTACTTCATCTTCAGTCTCTTGATGATGTTCATCAAATGGTTCCAGACATCTAAGTTGCTCCTCCAACTGGAGTAGTCCAGGAGATCCAGAACCACACCTAGAGCCTTCTGAAGATCACCCTCTTTCTCTGGAAAAAACCCTCATCCTTTACTATGAACACCTTCATAGGACCAACATCGATGTGAAGAGCACATCCACTAAACACATTAATCTGAGTGCGTAAAAGCCACCGAGGACAGAAACACGCACGACAACATTGAAAAATGAATAAAACATCAAGATAGACTTTAAAATGGCTCGTTTTCCCCTCATTTTACACCCCATTGTCCCTTTAAGACTCAAAATCAATATATTGTTATTCTATATTCACATACCCGACTGTACCAGAAGAGAACAGTATTCCGGCATCAACTCATGACTTGGGACCAATGTATGCAGGATCTAAGGCAAATGTAATCGAAAACATGGACTCATTAAACAGTACAGTACCAGTAGGCTATTGAGGGGCAGAGTGCAGGACTAACTGTAGCCTAGAGACTTCTGGGTAGCAATCAAGTACCTTACTGTGATTGTTTTAAAATGAAATGGTCAAAAAGAAACAAATTGCTTCTTAGCAAAGAACCATTTCTCAAGCAAGAATTTTGCTAGTACTGTCTGGGAGTGGCCTTTGTGGGGAGGGGAAATCCGAAAACTAGCTGTTATTGGCAGACGTTTGGAACGCTCTTTCTTATTGGTCTATTAACCAATTTACCACCTGGTGATGTCACCAAAACTCCACCCCAACAAAACAGGCGGACATTTCAGGCCTCTCTTCAAACAACTCATACACTAAAAGGACGTTATAATTTTCACAGTATTATTCAAACCTGTGGAAATGTATATAAAACACAGGAAAATCATTTTACTGCACTGGGCCTTCAATAATGATAATAGTGCCCAACATTTCAGCTAGATTCCCCTGTTAAGAACAGAAATGGCCTCAGTACTACCTTCAGCACTTTCAGAAGTTTCTTCAGTGGGTGGTTATGTTTCTTCATGTACCGGTATAGGTAGAGATGGGCATTGGGGTTGGGGGGGAAACTGTTGTCATAGGCATAGTCATTTAGAACCTTCACAGCTCCCTCGTGATCGTTGTAGAATTCCAGCATCTGCCATTGGCACACGCAAGTCAAAACATTAGATCATCATAGGTAGTCTGATAAGGGAAAGTAGTTCAATGATGGAAAAGTAATACAATGATGGAAAAAGAGGATGCCAGGGGCCATGTTTAGTAGGGCAAATTGTAGCAAATCGTTTTGAAACGGAAAAATGAAAACAAGTATTTTTACTGGACAAATTCAGGTAGTATGTTACCGTTCGATTTGGAAATTGTTCATGTTTCATGCATACTGAACACGAAGCAGTACTTACATCAATGTAACTCAGAACAAAAGGATCCCAGACACCAGGAAGCTTCATGATCTCCTTCAGGTTCACAGAAGATTGTCGGAAGTAGCTATGCATTTCTTGGTTGACAGCTGCATCATACTCATCTAAAATATGTCAAAGTCCATGTTAAGCTAAAGCACAACCACAGGTTATGGTTACCTTTTATTTGGCCATGCTTTTTGAAATGTATTGGTATTGTCCCTAAAGGCACAGTTACATTATCTGGCCAGTAGATGGTGACGTAACATAAGGATTTCTACTATCCCAATTAGAGGTCAACCGATTATGATTTTTCAACGCCAATACCGCTTATTGGAGGACCCCAAAAAAGCCGATACCGATTAATCGGACGATTTAAAAAATATTTATTTGTAATAATGACAATTACAACAATACTGAATGAACACTTATTTTAACTTAACTTAATAAAATCAATTTAGCCTCAAATAAATAATGAAACATGTTCAATTTGGTTTAAATAATGCAAAAACAAAGTGTTGGAGAAGAAAGTAAAAGTGCAATATGTGCCATGTAAAAAATCTAGTTTAAGTTCCTTGCTCAGGACATATGAAAGCTGGTGGTTCCTTTTAACATGAGTCTTCAATATTCCCAGTTAAGAAGTTTTAGGTTGTAGTTATTATAGGAATTATAGGACTATTTCTCTCTATACGATTTGTATTTCATATACCTTTGACTATTGGATGTCAGTATAGCTTCCTTCGTCCCTCTCCTCACCCCTACCTGGGCTCGAACCAGGAACACATCGACAACAGCCACCCTCGAAGCAGCGTTACCCATGCAGAGCAAGGGGAACAACCACTCCAAGTCTCAGAGCGAATGACGTTTGAGACGCTATTAGCGCACACCCCGCTAACTAGCTAATTTCACATCGGTTACACCAACCTAATCTCGAGAGTTGATAGGCTTGAAGTCATAAATAGCTAAATTCTTGAAGCACAGCGAAGAGCTGCTGGCAAAACGCACGAAAGTGCTGTTTGAATGAATGCTTACGAGCCTGCTGGTGCCTACCACCGCTCAGTCAGACTGCTCTATCAAATCATAGACTTAATTATAACATAATAACACACAGAAATACGAGCCTTATGTCATTAATATGGTCGAATCCGGAAACTATTATCTCGAAAACAAGACGTTTATTCTTTCAGTGAAATACAGAACCGTTCCGTATTTTATCTAACGGTTGGCATCCCTAAGTCTAAATAGTCCTGTTACATTGCACAACCGTCAATGTTATGTCATAATTACGTAAAATGCTGGCAAATTAGGCGGCCCAAAACTGTTGCATATACACTGACTCTGCGTGCAATGAACGCAAGAGAAGTGACACAATTTCACCTGGTTAAAATTGCCTGCTAACCTGGATTTCTTTTAGCTAAATATGCAGGTTTAAAAATATATACTTCTGTGTATTGATTTTAAGAAATGCATTGATGTTTATTGTTAGGTACAGTCGTGCAACGATTGTACTTTTTTTCGCAAATGCGCTTTTGTTAAATCATCCCCCGTTTGGCGAAGTTGGCTATCTTTGTTAGGAAGAAATAGTCTTCACAGTTCGCAACGAGTCATGTTAGCAGGCAATATTATCTAAATATGCAGGTTTAAAAATATATACTAGTGTATTGATTTTAAGAAAGGCGTTGATGTTTATGGTTAGGTACACATTGGAGCAACGACAGTCCTTTTTCGCGAATATGCACTGCATCGATTATATGCAACGCAGGACACGCTAGATAAACTAGTAATATCATCAACCATGTGTAGTTAACTAGTGATTATGATTGATTGTTTTTTATAAGATAAGTTTAATGCTAGCTAGCAACTTACCTTGGCTTCTACTGCATTCGCGTAACAGGCAGGCTCCTCGTGGAGTGCAATGTAATCAGGTGGTTAGAGCGTTGGACTAGTTAACTGTAAGGTTGCAAGATTGAATCCCCGAGCTGACAAGGTAAAAATCTGTCGTTCTGCCCCTGAACGAGGCAGTTAACCCACCGTTCCTAGGCCATCATTGAAAATAAGAATGTGTTCTTAACTGACTTGCCTAGTTTAAATAAAGATTAAATAAAGGTGTCAAAAAATACAGATTTCCGATTGTTATGAAAACTTGAAATCGCCCCTAATTAATCGGCCATTCCGATTAATCGGTCGACCTCTAATCCCAATGTCATTGAAACCAATGAATAATGGTCACTTGGGGGTTGCCAGGTGTCCTCTTACCTGTGCTGGATGCAGTGGCTTTCTTGTCACACCAGATGAAGTAATCCAGGAAGCCACTATAGGCCTGGATCAGCCTAATCCTCTGGGACTGACCGGCTGACAGCTTGCCATACCTCCAGCTCTCAGCGATGGACAGCTGACGCTTGGCGTCCTCAAACTGCCCATTGACCAGGAGATGGAACGAGTGCTCCAGACAGACCTTCAGGACAAACTGATTCTTCAATGCACATTGGCATACATTTCCATTGCAAACACATTGTTTACACATTCCATCTATTTGTTTGTTTTTGAAGGTGTCATAATGGCTCATAACAAAAGTATAGACATGGTGACTGTCCTATATTAACTTTTTTTAACCCATTGACTTAGGGTCCTTTAGTTGGAATGATAGTGTAGAGATCAAGAGGTCAATTAAGGAATATACCTTCAGGTAATGCTTTACTCCTGAGTGTTTCACTCGCTCATAGAAACTGTTGTAGTCTTCCAGCTTCGAGTCGGGATGGTGGTGTAGTATCTCTGTGCCTATCCTCCAAATTATCTGAAAGACAAAGTTTGAAGAAATCAAACTTTGCATTTATACAGTACTTATTAGCTACTCTTTGTGAGAGTTCAGTCAGTGCAAAGATAGACCTACCTCAGCGTAGAGTTGTGGCATGTTTGCAGTGATATCCTCCAGTGTCTGTGAGTAACTGGCCATGTACTCTGCGGCATCCTGCCATCTATGGTGCAGCAAGACCTCCCTGATGTGCTGGAGGCAGTTCCTTGTGGTCTTGTGAAAGCCAATCTCACGGGGTGTCTCTAATGAAACAACAGACATTGCTACTGGTTAATAAGAGCATCTTATGTATAGATGAAAACAATAAATCGGGCATTAACATACACTACATGACCAAAGGTATGTGGACACCTGCTCGTCAAACATCTCATCAAAATCATGGGCATTAATATGGAGTTGTACCCCCTTTGCTGACCTAACAGCCTCCACTCTTCTGGGAAGGCTTTCCACTTGATGTTGAAACATTGCTGCGGGGACTTGCTTCCATTCAGCCACAAGAGCATTCGTGAGGTCGGGCACTGATGTTGGGCGATTAGGCCTGGCTGGCAGTCGGCGGTCCAATTCATCCCGATGGAGTCGAGGTCAGGGCTCTGTGCTAGCCAGTCAAGTTCGTCCACATCGATCTCAACAAACCATTTCTGTATGGACTTTGTGCACAGGGGCATTGACATGCTGAAACAGGAAAGAGCCTTCCCCTAAAACTGTTGCCACAAAGTTGCAAGCACAGAATTGTCTAGAACATCATTGTATGCTGTAGCGCTAAGATCTCTTCACTGGAACTAAGGGGCCTACCCCAAACCATGAAAAACAGCCCCAGACCATTATTCCGCCTCCACTTTACAGTTGACACTATGCATTCGGGCAGGTAGTGTTCTCCTGGCATTCGCCAAACCCAGATTCGTTCATCGGACTGCTAGATGGTTAAAGCGTGATTCATCACTCCCGAGAATGCGTTTCCACTGCTCCAGAGTTCAATGACAGCGAGCTTTACACTACTCCAGCCGACGCTTGGAACCGCGCTCGGGGATCTTACGCTTGTGTGTGGCTGCTCAGCCATGGAAACCCATTTCATGAAGCTCCCGACGAACAGTTCTTGTGCTGAAGTTGCTTTCAGAGGCCGTTTGGAACTCGGTAGTGAGTGTTGCAACTGAGGATGATTTCTACGAGCTATACGCTTCAGCACTCGGCAGTTGTCTGTGAGCTTGTGGGCTACCACTTTGCAGCTGAGCCGTTGTTGCTCCAATATGTTTCCACTTCACAATAACAGCACTTACAGTTGGCAGCTCTAGCAGGGCAGAAACTTGACTAACTGACTTGTTGGAAAGGTGGCATCCTATGGTGGTGCCACGTTGAAAGTCACTGAGCTCTTCAGTAAGGCCATTCTACTGCCAATGGTTGTCTATGGAGATTGCATGGCTGTGTACTCGATTTTATACACTTGTCATCAACAGGTGTGGCTGAAATAGCCGAATCTACTAATTTGAAGGGGTGTCAACATACTTTTGTGTATATATAGTGTATGTAGTACTTGTCAGTAAACAGCAGATTGAACTAGCTAACTAGCTGGTTTAGCTTACTCAAGGGTTCACATATTCTTCTACACACTCCATTTTATAAATGACCTTTAAATAAAGGAGGCGCCAGGGGAAGGTTTGGCTTCTTGATTCGTTTTCTGTTGATTGATTCATCGTCATCTGAAGACTCATTTTCGCCCTGTTCTTCTCCAGGCGCCCTCAGTTCTGACTACAGATCATCCATGACTCACAGTTCTTCATATTTAAGTAATATTTGCATTCAATTTGGGGTTCAACATATGTTCCAAGGTCAAATAAATGCCTCCAATGCAATACACTGTATATGAAATACTTATTGGTTTATAGGGAAAAAACTATTCTAGGTGGCAAAGTAAAAGTGGTGTTGGGATTACTCACTAGGGTCTGTAGAATCTATATATGGTGTTATTTTATGGGGGACTGAGGTCTATGGCAACACTTTCTACTCCACCCAGTCCATAGCCCCCAGTACAATACACTATAGAGTACCACAATATGAGTCATACCCATAAAATAAATTGTTCCAATCGTTTTTCCCTTACTGGATTATAGAAACACTTAAAATAAGGTCTGTGTTTCGTGTAGGCTTACTTTTGAGTGACGTTTTGATAACCGTGTAAATCTCTCTAGGTCCAGGACAAGCTGACTTATCAATATATTTGCTTGTATTTACCCCTAAAAATTAACTGCTAATTAGCTGCTAATGTGGCTATCATAAAGACCTAAAAATGCCATGATTGATCTGGATGAGACTGCCGAATCGAGACAAAGGAAAGAATCTCTTGATTAACTATATCTAATGTTAGCAAAATGTAGTAATGAATACATTTCTTTAAATTGACAATTCTGTGAACTGTTTTGTGCAAGTTTTAAATTGACACAATATACCTGTTTGCAAAGGTCAGCTTGAGATGACGTGCAGGAGCTTGCAGGGATTTGTAGTCTTGCATGTCTACTTTGACGCTAATTAGCATTTTAGAATCTGAGAGAAAATAGACCCGAATATATTGATGAAAGTCACCTTGTCCAAGAGTGATTTAAATGGTTATCAAAACGTCATGACAGGGTAAGCCTATACAAAACACATCCCTTAAGTGTTTCTACAATTCCTTAAGGGGAAAAATGAATGGTGGAAAAACGATTAGAACCATTTCCCTGTTCGGGTATTATGACACCGCCACTTTGGGGCTCTATAGCTGGGATAGGCAACTCTGTTCCTGGAGCGCAGCAGGTACTACAGGATTTTGTTCCAACTAGGCACCACACCTGACCAACTGAGCTAATTGATCAGTTCAGTGATTGCCTAAATTCAACACACCCGCTGTTCCAGGTTGGTAAATCAAAAACATGAAGGGTCTGCGGCACTCCAGGCCCATGGTTGCCTAGCCCTGCACTATAGGCCTATAAATTACATATTGGCTTAAATAGAAACAACTATTCTAGATGCTGAAATAAAGTGGGGTTGGGATTACTCACTAGGGTCTTCATTTTAATTTGACTTTATAACAAGAGGGCTTTGTGTTCGAGCCTATTTAAGAAATAAGAGGTAGGCCTACCTGTTTCACAGACAATTATAGGCTATACTGTCCATAGATCTAACCTATATAATAATGATTTAACAACAATATACAGGAAAAAAATATAATAAATTAGGGAAGGGAGTTTGTTGCAGAGATCTGGTGTTGGTGGAAGAACTGGTAAAGGGTGGACCTAGTGCTAAAGTAGGAGTTGACTGTACTGATAGTGACGCTGTTGTCTGGGGTGATAAGCGTTAACTGTGGAGTTGACCGTACTGATAAATGCATAGATAAGAATAATTTGACACAACAGATGGTAAATTAAAATAAGGCTCTTGAACCACCAAATCTGAAGCATAAATTGTATGGGGGTGGCATGGATGTTGTGAACGATCAGAAAGTTAAGACTCAAATCGTCTGTGTGTGTGGGGGGGGGGGGGACAAAAATGCATTTTGGGATTGTCATCATATTGTCATCATATTGGCAATACATTCCATTATGCAGCATAATGAAAAATGTGATTTCCAATTTTGTGAGAAGGTTGACAAAACCGTGCAATGGCCAATTGGAAAACCAATTGTCACTAAACATAGTGTCAAAAATCTTAGGAATATGTGGGACAAGAATGGAGGTTTTGTTAATCAGCCTCAGCCTCAGTTTTGTTAATCAGATTGAGGAATAGGTTGAGTTGACCAATCCGTTGGGCCGTCACCCATATGTAATGAAATAGGAGATGAGGATGACAGCACACATTTAAGTCGGTGCAACAGTCAGACTAAACTAACTGATACAAAAACACCAAACACAGAGGGGGGAGGAGAAATGCTGTGAAAGGTAAATATGGTGAAGAATGTGTCACACAGCACAAGAAACCCCAAACACTTTTGTTTTTGTAAATCACCAAACTGTAAACAAGCACTGATTGTGTTGGCATATCTCCAGATAGTCAAAAGGATGTTGAATCTGCTACTTTTCTATGCAATTCAATCATGTTGAGTGCAAGTACAGCCATTGTAAAATGGATTTAGTTTTAAAGGGGACTGTGACACAGCTATACAATCTATTGCTAGTGACAACAAAGTGAAATTAAACAAAATGGTAAAACACTTCCCTAGAATAATGTAGGTAAGTAGGCCTCGAATAGTACTGGGGGAAATATTAATATTATTTATGGGGGGGGGGGGGGGGTTGAGATAATTTTAAACAATAAAGGCAATACTTGGGGAGATATTGAGAATAGGCAGAAAGGGCTCCCGAGTGGCCCAGCAGTCTAAGGCACTGCATCTCAGTACTAGCTGCATCTCTAATCAAATCAAATGTATTGGTCACATACGTATTCAGCAGATGTTATTGTGGGTGTAGCGAAATGCTTGTGCTTCTAGCTCCGGCAGTGCGGTAATATCTAAAGAGTCATATCTAACAGTTTCATAACATATATGGAAATCTAAGTAAGGAATGGATATATACATATACACTGCCGTTCAAAAGTTTGGGGTCACTTAGAAATGTCCTTGTTTTTGAAGAAAAAGCACATTTTCTGTCCAGTAAAATAACATAAAATTGATCAGAAATAGGGTGTAGACATTGTTAATGTTGTAAATGACCATTGTAGCTGGACATGGCAGATTTTTTATGGAATATCTACATAGGCGTACAGAGGCCCATTATCAGCAACCAAATCCTTCTGCAATTATGTTAGCACAGCTGAAAACTGTTGTTCTGATTAAGGAAGCAATAGAACTGGCCTTCTTTAGACGAGTTGAGTATTTTTGAGCATCAGCATTTGTGGTCCAATTACAGGCTCAAAATGGCCAGAAACAAAGGCTTTCTTCTGAGACTCTTCAGTCTATTCTTGTTCTAAGAAATGAAGTCTATTCCATGCGAGAAATTGTCAAGAAACTGAAGATCTCGTATAACGCAGAACAGAGCAAACTGGCTCTAACCAGAATAGAAAGAGGAGTGGGAGGCCCAAGTGCACAATTGAGCAAGAGGACAAGTACATTAGTGTCTAGTTTGAGAAACAGACGCCTCACAAGTCCTCAACTGGCAGCTTCATTAAATAGTACCCGCAAAACACCAGTCTCAACGTCAACAGTGACGAGGCGACTCCGGTATGCTTGCCTTCTAGGCAGAGTTGCAAAGAAAAAGCCATATCTCAGACTGGCCAATAAAAATAAAAGATTAAGATGGGCAAAATAACACAGACACTGGACAGAGGAACTCTGCTTAGAAGGCCAGCATCCCGGAGTCGCCTCTTAACTGTTAACGTTGACTGGTGTTTTGTTTCTGGCCATTTTGAGCCTGTAATCGAACCCACAAATGCTGATGCTCAAAAATACTCAAGTAGTCTAAAGAAAGCCAGTTTTATTGCTTCTTTAATCTGCACAACAGTTTTCAGCTGTGTTGAGATAATTGCAAAAGGGGTTTCTAATGATCAATTACCCTTTTAAAATGGTAAACTTGGATTAGCTAACAACGTGCCATTGGAACACAGGAGTGATGGTAGCAGATAATGGGCCTCTGTACGCCTATGTAGATATTCCATAAAAAATCTGCCGTTTCCAGCTACAATGGTCATTTACAACATTAACAATTTCTACACTGTATTTCTGATCAATTTGATGTTATTTTGATGGACAAAAAATGTGCTTTACTTTCAAAAACAAGGACATTACTAAGTGACCCCAAACTTTTGAACGGCGGTGTATGTCAGAGCGGCATTGGACGAAGATACAGTGGCATAGTATAGAATACAGTATATACATATGAGATGGGTGATGCAGTATGTAAACACAATTAAAGTGACTACGATACCGTAGAATAGTGTGGAGTGCAGTTTATACATATTGTGACGACCCTCCTGCTCTGTCTGCCGTATTCTTTCGCTTTGCTCTTGTTTTCCTTATTAGGATGTTGGCGGGCAGGGCTGGGAGGGTCGTCAGCGACATGGGACACACCTGGGCCCGGGTGTGTCCCCGGATAAATGCACCAATTCCCCGCTCATTGGGGAGACTCTCTCCATGCAGACACACTTATAAGTTTTGGTTGTGGCATTTTTGTGGCCGTTTGGTTGCTTTGGCACCTTTCAACACCCCTCATTATCACATTTATGCACACAAACACTCACACTACTGATTACTGACTACACACACCATTGTTAATTGTATTTAGTTTACTTCAGTTAAGGAATAACAAAATATATTTTTGTTATCTCCACGAGCCGGTTTGTGATGAGTAATGCTAGATATGGAAACATTATTAAAGTGGCTAGTGATCCATTTCTAAAATTGGCAGTGATTCCAAATCTTTGTCTATAGGCAGCCGCCTCTGATGTGCTAGTGATGTTTCGCAGTCTGATGGCCTTGAGATCGAGAGACTGAAAAGCAGCTTCTGTCTACAGACCCTGGTTCGATTCCAGGCTGTATCACAACCAGCTGTGATTGGGAGTCCCATAGGGAAGCGCACAATTGTCCCAGCGTTGTCTGGGTTTAGAGTTTAGGCCGTCATTGTATATAAGCAATTATTTTTAACTGACTTTCCTAGATAAAGGTCAAATCAAAACATGTAATTAAATAAATTGTCTTTGTTATAGGACTGTAATTTGTTGCAATGCTTTTTTGTCATTTTATTGGCAATGACATGTGACTTGGATCATTACCGTCATTGAGGGTCCTCCCAAATATGAGTAAAATGATGTCCTCTGTTTAATGGGGTGATTGTAGTCTATTCGGGTGGGAGTGGCTACTATTTTGATAACAGGTGAAACAAAAACAACTGGATCGGCAACCCTTAGCTTCGTCCAGCAACTACGCTTTTGTATTAACATTTATTTGATCAATTCTGACTTTTACAGGTTAATATAAACGTAGTTTATAGCCTATCCTGGAAATGTGAGTCCTATCTATCCTCTCTGTTTGTTTTGGTACCCAGTGCCTGAAAAACAATGAACATGTGCTTTTAATGTATCATAATAAATATGTGATAGTCAGATAGTCCAATTGAATGGAGAAATCGAATGGGATATTGCGCTCACTTGTCAGTAAACTTGTGGACTGTTTAGTTCTATCCAACAAAGACGTGATAAACCCGAATCAGAACGTATATTGTGACGCAATAAGACGCTTTTATTATGCGTTCTGGTTTCATGTCTTTGCTCTTATTTTTGACATTGTCTGCCCAGATTTTGATATTTGCCTCTACGATCAACATCCTGCGAATTGTTCCAGCCTTGGATTTGCTGACGTTTAGGATTCATCTGCTCATGCTCGAGCAGAACCAGCCAGCCCAATTGCCAACATGGCTGTAAATATTTATTATGTATACATTTTTATTTTATGTATTCATAATTTCATACCCAAAGCCGCAGTCGAAAGGAGCTTCTCCGACTTCAAAAGATGTCCAGACGAGGAATGCAGTGGTAAGTACTTGGCGCTAAACTCAAGCGAACTTTCAGGATGCTTCCATCTTTCCATAGATAGCTAGCTTGACCGGCGTTGTCATTTCAAAGGGATAAACTCGGCTAACCTAGCGCAACTGTCGTTAACGTTAGTTGTAAATACTGTAATGAAACAGTTAGTTAGCAGGTCTCGAACCCTCGACCTTCTAGCCCGAAGTCCGGCGCGCTATCGATTGTGCCGCAAAAGCATGCTCGTGCGGCAGAGTCGATTTCCGCGCTTATAACCCCAGGGTCGTTACACTACTCCCTCCTTTCAAAAAGCGCGCCCTCACGCTAGCTTGCGACTCTACGTCTTACAGGAACGCGCTCACCGGCCAAGCACACACACTGTCGTGGATGCAAGTTCCGATCACTTCTGACACCAATGTAATGGCACAGTGTGGAGCAGGTCTCGAACCCTCGAACTCCTAGCCCAAGGTCCGGCGCGCTATCGACTGTGCCGCAAAAGCATGCTCGTGCGGCAGAGTCGATTTCCGCGCTTATAAAGCCAGGGTCGTTACACTACCAATGCATAATAACCTAAGCTTGCTTAGTTGTAGCCGAAGCGAAGTCTCGGCCTGTGTTGGCTACTGCCTGACTAGTTGCCAAATTCTGAAACTATATTAACTGTGTTTCTGTAGTAACTACGTTAGTAGCTTGCACAAGCTTTCGGCCTATATATTTTCTTGAACCCAAAGGCAAAGCCACACAAGGGCCCATAGCTAATCCAAACTTGTGAACATTGACTAACTAACTACATGACAACTTGCCAATTGATCTGACAGTCTTCTTAGTTAACTAACTAGCTAGCTACACACAATAATAGAGATGTGAGCTTAATTGTAATCAACTACTATAGTTACTTACTAAACAGACCATAAATATATCATACTTCTGTGTTGGCTTAGGAAGCAAATTGCAAGATGGTGTATAGGCCTGGTTAGCTATAAAGCTAGCTATTGTTGACATAAAATACTGACATGTCATTAACCCCTCTGCTTGCAAGTTCTTCTCTTTTTACATCTACCTTATCAAGACAAAAATAATATTCTATTTAGCCTTAATGCTTGGCTTTCCTTTTGGATACTCTGGCTCTGTAAATGGAGAAGCAGATAAAACAAGGCTTACTTTAGTGATATGTATTCTATTCACGCCCTGATTGTGCATGGGGCACATAGGGTGGACGCTGAGGTAATGGGCTGGAATCTTTGGTAGGCGTGAAACAACTGATCTTTGAATCATTCCTCTCCACAGTGCTCCTGTGTCGGGGCAAAGCTTTCAACGATTTCACCGGACCAGACTGTCGGTTTCTGTCATTTAAAAAAGGAGAGACTATATATGTCTACTATAAACTGTCAGGCCAAAGGACAAATATATGTGCAGGGAGTGTAAGTATGAGTTAATATTAAATTACAGTACCTGTCAAAAGTTTGGACACACCTACTCATTCAAGGGTTTTACTTCACTATTATTCTACAATGTAGAAAATAGTAAAGACATCAACACTTTGGAAAACACATGGAATCATGTAGCAACCAAAAAAGTGTTAAACAAATCAAATATATTTTAGATTCTTCAAAGTAGCCACCCATTGTCTTGATGACTGCTTTGCACAGACTTGGCATTCTGTCAACCAGCTTCATGAGGTAGTCACCTGGAATGCATTTCAATTAACAGGTGTGCCTTATTAAAATGTTATTTGTGGAATTTATTTCCTTCTTAATCTCACGAGTCACCAACCCTGATCCGGTAGCACCCCCCCCCCCCCCCCCCCCACTGAGTAGCATAGCTAGCATAGCGTCACAAGTAACTTGTAGCATCTAAATATCATTAAATCACAAGTCCAAGACACCAGATGAAAGATACAGGTCTTGTGAATAAAGCCACCATTTCAGATTTTTAAAATGTTTTACAGGGAAGACACAATATGTAAATCTATTAGCTAACCACGTTAGCAAAGGACACGATTTTTTTACTCCCAACAGTTTTTTCCTGCGTCAGTAGCTATCACTAATTCGACTAAATAAAAATATATATAGCCACTAACCAAGAAACAACTTCATAAGATGACAGTCTGATAACATATTTATGGTATAGCATAGTTTTTTTTTTGAAAAATGTGCATTTTTCAGGTATAAATCACAGTTCTACATTGCAGCTGCAATCTGAAATAGTGCTTACCCAGCCAGAACAATTACAGAGACCAACGTCATATAACTAATTACTCATCTTAACACATTTCAGAAAAATACACAGCGTACAGATATTGAAAGCCCAACATCTGGTGAATCCAAACAATATTTCAGATTTATTAAATGTTTTATAACGAAAACAAAATGTAGCGCTAAATTAGCATAGCTATACCAGGCAGATTCGGCTGGGCGCGCACGGCCAGTTCACATGCACAACAGATATGATATAACATCGTAAATTGGGTCTTACTATGGCTGATCTTTCATCAGAATGTTGATCAAAGTGTCCTTTGTCAAGATGAGTCGTTGGTTCCGTTCAGAATTGTTCCTTTCCCACTCCATTTAGCACAGGTACTGGTCGAGTGGCACGGATCTCTCAAACGTAAATAAAATCAGACAACGGAACATCGCAAAACTCCCGAAAAAATTCTAATAATCTGATTAAACTATATTGAAAAAACATACATTACGATGATATGGTCACATGTATCAAACAAAATTCGACACGGAGATAGTTTTCATCCATAACGCCAGCAAAACAGTACACAATCGCAGCTCCAACTCGTGCGAATCAGAAAACCGGAAGTTGTCGGTCACGCCAAAGAAATAGGTCTTATTTCACGTCAGTACCAGATAAACAAAGAATTTCTCCTCTGACGTCCTCTTGACACCCAGAGGAAGGCGAATGAAGTGTGTTTCTGGTCATAGGGGTCATGACCATATATAGGCAGAGCGTTGAAGCGAGCATAGACTTCTTGCATTCTACTTCTTGGTCAGGGAAAGTGCTGTCAAATGACTTGTGTATCACTCAGAGACAAAATTGAAACGGTTTTA
This sequence comes from Salvelinus alpinus, assembly GCF_045679555.1. NCBI lineage: Eukaryota > Metazoa > Chordata > Actinopteri > Salmoniformes > Salmonidae > Salvelinus > Salvelinus alpinus. The sequence continues at coordinate 45,271,256 of NC_092093.1, forward strand.
GAAACTAGAGGTTGTTTTCTATCCAATGGTATTAATTATATGCATATAGTAAGAGCAATAATTGAATAAGAGGCAGTTTAATCTGTAGAGCAAATTATGCTAATGCGAAAACAGCACCCCCTGTATTCTCAAGAGGTTAATGCGTTTGAGCCAGTTGTGTTGTGACAAGGTTGGGGTGGTATAGAGAAGATTTGGTAAAAGACCAAGTCCTTATTATGGCAAGAACAGTGCAGTCGCAAAAAACATCAAGCGCTATGATGAAACTGGCTCTTATGAGGACTGCCACACGAAAGGAAGACCCAGCGCTACCTCTGCTGCGAGTTAACTGCACCTCATATTGAAGCCCAAGTAAATGCTTCACAGAGTTCAAGTAACAGACATAGCCCAACATCAACTGATCAGAGGAGACTGCGTGAATCAGGCCTTCATTGTTGAATTGCTGCAAAGAAACCACTACTGAAGGACCCTAATAAGAAGAAGAGACTTGCTTGGGCCTAGACACACGAGCAATGGACATTAGACTGGTGGAAATCTGTCCTTTGGTCCTTTGGTCTGGTTCCAACCTTCGTGTCTTTCTGAGATGCAGAGTAGGTGAACGAATTATCTCCGCATGGGTGGTTCCCACCGTGAAGCATGGAAGAGGTGTGGGGGTGCTTTGCTGGTGACACTGTCTGTGATTTATTTAGAATTCAAGGCTCACTTAACCGGGATTCTGCAGTGATATGCCATCCCATGTGGTTTGTGCTTAGTGGGACAATTATTTGTTTTTCAGCAGGACAATGACCCAACACACCTCCAGGCTGTGTAAGGGCTTTTTGACCACATTCACCCGACCTCAACCCAATTGAGATGGTTTGGGATGAATTGGACCACAGAGTGAAGGAAAAGCAGCCAACAAGAGCTCAACATACTGTATGTGGGAACTCCTTCAAGACTGTTGGAAAAGCATTCCTGTTTCAACAACACAACATGCATTATGCTACACCCGCAATTACATCTGCTAAACACGTGTATGTGACCAATAAAATTTGATTTGATTTGGGCTTCTTTGAAGAATATCAAATATATTTAGATATTTTTTTGTACACTTTTTAGGGTTTACTACATGATTCCATATGTGTTATTTCATAGTTTTGATGTCTTCACTATTATTCTACAATGTAGAAAATAAAGAAAAACCCTTGAATGAGTAGGTGTGTCCAAACTTTTTACTGGTACTGTATATGATAACATTGCAGTCTAGAAGGAATGTTGAAGCTTTTTCTGTTTTGTTAACATGTTTCATTCTCTGTTTTGTTTCCATTTCTTACAATGGGTTGGTAACCGCTTTGGTTACTTCAATAAGGACCAACTCGTAATCAATCACATATACACTGAAAAAGAATTGGAGATTCCTGCTGAGGTAAGTCAATAAATAGATATAGGCCTAGTTCACTACTGCCAATGCATCATCGCTTAAAACATTGTCTGGAATGACTGAACTTCTTTCTGAAATAGGTAGTATGACTCAAACAATGTTTTCTTTTTCTTTTCAGGAAACCTACATTGTTTGCTTTGACACTGGACACGATAAGTTTGACAGTTATGACATTGATTCACTGTTAGGTTCCTCTTTATTGTTAATAGACAAGGAGGAATCAGTGCAAGTAACCACAGAGACTTTGTACCTTAACAAAAGTGCTGAGAGCACCACGGTGGAAGTGGATGAGCCTCCACCTGAAGTGACACTGTTAGAAAATGATGAGATTGATAGGGATGTACCTGAGGACACAGAAAGTCTATCTGAATTTGGGTCAGAGCAACCCAATAATTATACACAAACCGATGTTGTATCCAGTGATGTGTTGGATGTGGTCCAACACGACGAGGCTATTGACATAGAACCTGAGGTGCATGAGACTGAAAATGATGCTGAAAGCCACACGCCCTCACTTAAAGATAAAGTTCTGGATCCCCTTCCAAACAAAGAGGCGGAATACAGTAACAATGTGTTGAGGCTGAGACTATTGCTAGACCGCTGCAAGGAGGAGGATATGGAGCGCCTCCAAAAGATTCTAGGTCCTCAGAACCTCTTTAGGTTGGAGTTCCTTTTTTTTGACCTGGAGCTGAAGGCTGCCCGGCGGTCCCAGACAAACGTCAGTGAGGACATTGAAACGGTGCTGGAAGCCATTTTGGAAGGCTCTGAAACCCCAATCCTGGATGAGATTGAGAGGATGCTGGATGCCCATGAGAACGCTGACCTGCAGCAGGAGGCTGGTGAGTTTCTTGAGGAAGCTTCCATCTTGGACGACTTCCAGAAATTGGTGTTCACCCTGCGTCAGAAGTACTCAACGGCCAGAAACAGTGCTCCCATGGTAGTGGGCAGTCAACTACACCCTGACACAGGTAATAATGCTTTTTTTTCAGTTTATGTTCAAGTCAGAGTATAGGAGGATTAAAACCTTTTGTTAAATAAATATTTGGAAAGTCTCATACATTGCTAATGACATGATAATAATGCCTGGAGATTTGGTTTGCAGAATAAGCTGTATTTAAGAAATGCCCAAGAAGTACAACAAAGTAAATAGTAATCTGTTGACAGAACAAATACACTTCCTGACAATGCCAGTTAGATTGCAATGCATGAACATTTACTCACTGTTTGAACCTCTCTGAATGTTTCAAAAGATGGGGATATGTCTGAAAATACCTTGGACATGGGACTTAGCGTAGACATGGATCACCCTCCCTCAGGTAGGTGTTCATTATACTTCCCTACTTTTGAAATTGTGGTGAGATGTAAACTGTATGCATTAACCTAATTTGCTTGTGCTGTATTTCCAGGACCTCTGGAGTCACCTGCTGTCACTGATTTCCATGAAGATGAGCAGAGTGGTTCATCATTCGTATCAGTGCTAATTTTATCTGGTCGTCTCGTCACCCTGTTTTATGAGTATCTTGGAATATATGGTGTTATGGTAAGTTACTTCATGTATTTCTCTCTTGTGAATGGGCTTTCCTTCCTATTGTAATTGACTAATTGCCTGCATGTAGTGCTTAGGACTCAAGTATTCATACTTATTTTATTATTGCTGGGACAATGCATGTATTATTTTTATTTGGGGGGCGGCATTTGCCATGCTGACAGCGTTACCCAACCCTTCCCCTTTTTTCAACTGGTAGTTCCGTTAAATTAAACGTTCCAGAACGTAAAAACGTACTAAATGCAGCCCAGGTTCAGTGATCCTTTCCCATTTTTTTGTTGACTTGTTCTAGTGAAGTGTAGACTGAAGTTAAGTGTCCACAGCCGGTGTTTTGCTTATTGAGTGGGATATAAATGATACCCCGCTCGTTTTAGCAGGCTTTGTGCGTTTTGCTTAGAAAGTAATCACGTTCAGAACTCTAAAAGGAGGCTAGTAGACATGTTTTTGGCGAAGCAGAGCCAGCATTGGCAAGCTAACCTTCAAGCTTAGGTTATAGTAGCTAGAAAGATAGGTACATATTGTCCTCTCCTGGGTAAAGAGAACCACGATGAAGGATCCTCTCCAGTAGTCGACTGCGTTGATCAGTTGGTGAAATGAGGATTTTCGGGTTTACGCAAACGAGTTGCATTGCAGGTCACAAGCCAAACTAACTAGATAGCCAGCTCAACTGTCAAAGTAACGTACAGTAGCGATGGATTCGGAAGAAACAACCCCTTTACCCACTTTGCCCCTGATGACAGAATCTGATCAACTGTCTGTCTTGTACTGTCTTGTACTTCAATATGTAAGTAGTTGGCTACAATATAGCTAGCTGGCTAGTCAAATCAAATCAAATCAAATTTTATTAGTCACATACACATGGTTAGCAGATGTTAATGCGAGTGTAGCGAAATGCTTGTGCTTCTAGTTCCGACAATGCAAGTCTTAGGCCGCCGCATGGCTGGCTGGCTAGCTACATTGAAACTGAATCTTGTTGGCAACTTAATTTGGCCTGTCCTCTTCCTCATTTAAAAAATGTCTCACTTTCCAGACTAGCAGTATCCGTTCTTCCTATATCTGGGTCTAAGATCGAGAGGTGCCTTCAAGTTGTTGAATTTTGCTTTGACAACTTCCCCTTACATAACTATCACTTGAGGTTACATACCATTAAAATCTACATGTGGCTCATGTCTAGTGATATGTTATGTAATCATCTGTTTTGTTTATTGGCCATTTTACAGGGTGACAGGCTACATGATGCAATCTTTTGCACTCTAAATCCACATAGGCCTAAGGCTTGTTAGTTAGATCCACTCTGTGGTGATTAATTTAGCCAATCCCTGAATTTCACTGAGCGACTGCGATGGAAGTTCTTAATTGTGCAAAGGTCACCATGGTTGGACAGTGGTAGGGCCCCAGTCCAATCCAATCCCCATTAATTACATCAGGTCAAGGCAAATCTTCTCTCCATTGATTTTGATCAACAACAAAGGTTATAGGCTACATCTATTTCTAAACCCACCTTGATTTGATCTGAAGATATGCCTCTGCATTGACTGAGAGGGTGCTCAGTGGGATAACCATTAGCCATGCTTGTAAACAGAACACTGGAATGCCTGATGGTTTAGTTCAATGTTTTTAACATCACTTATTTTCTTCTGTCATCTCAGCCCAGCTATTACCCAACTTATTTGCTAAGCCTGACATGTGCTATAGTAACACTGATTGGATCTGTCTCTCCCCAGATGGTCACCAGCCTGCCAGAGCACTGGAAGCCAGGTCCAGACTTCTACGGCGTGTCCTGTGAACCCGTGCTGGTCACTGCAGGTGCCGGGGTCATCGGCTTCCTCTTCTGGAGGAGCATTCTATCTGTAAGTCGTTGTTGCACAGTTACTGCTTTCATAATTTCATTATCTGATTGCTTTATGTTATTCTATGATGTATTGTATGCTACCGTTGAGGAGGCTGTTTGCTGCCACTTTTCTTTTCCTTCTCACAGGTCAAAAGCAAGTCATATCTAAGTAAGTTCATCTCTCTGGCTATTTAGGGTGCATAGTGAATCCTCATTCATATTGCTTACAGGCTGGTGTTCTTGTCATGTGTAAACCATGTCTGATTTCATACTCTTGTCATGGTTTTTATTCGCTACTGAAAAAGAAATGGTGGACAGGATGAAAAAGCTTGAACAAGAGAAGAAGGAGATACTCCAAAAGGTCGCTGAACTGCAGCAACAGGTAAGTTGCAGAGACTTTTCACTGACTAAGATCCAGACTTTTGAGTTCAATGTGAATTAAGGTACATAATGTTTTGACAGTATATTTCTACTGGGTTCCCCTCAGGGCGAAGAACTTAAAGAAAAGCAAAAGCTGTCTGAAAAATCTGCCACTTTATCTCTGGAAAAGATCCAGGAATTGGAGGTGAGTCTCTAAAAAATATTATCTTGATCACATGTCATTGTCATGCTGACAATTATTAGATTTTTTATAATTTTTTTCTTCTCCATAGTGTTTAAATTGACTACGCATTTTCTTTTTCTGTCCAATAGAATATTGTGCAAGAGATGGAGAGACAAAATGAGCGCCTGGACGAGGAAAATAACTTACACGCCATATCCTTTGACAAAGAGCGGGCCAATACTGCGAAACATGAAGATATGGTGAGTAGTATTGAGCGATTTAGCTGTAATCAAAATGTTTCAGAACAACCAATTCTCTGACGTCGGTTCAATTATTTGAATTCCATTAAGTTCGTTTATTATGTGAGCTCAATGTGCCGTTTCTCTAGAGAGAAATCAAATCAAGCACATACTTCGGGACGTTGTAGTTTTCACTAAACTATTCAACATAGTTTAGTGCAGAAAATGTGGTAATTGACTAAAATGACCACAATCCATTGCACCTACAGCTGCATGGACTTGCGCGGGCAAACAGAGAGAAAGGGACAGCCTGCAAATGAGAGAGAGACACCCTAGAGAGCAGTTGCTTTCGTGATGTAGACAGCATAGGCATCTACTATTAGCCAGCTACTATCCTAAATAGGATGGCTCGTTGATGAGGACCGAGAAAGATGGTTGTCATTATGCTTATCATTATCTTTGCCCATAGATGTCCGAAATGGACAAAACCATTGAGAAGTTGAAGCGCAGCAAGAAGAAGACCCAGGATGCACTGTCGAAGGTATAGGTCATATAAGTGAACATGCCCAATGAAAATATGTCAAATATATTAACATTGCAACAATCAAATGTAAAGTGTTTATTTCCTTTTAATTATCCTTATCATTGAATCTGTAGTCTACCATTCTGATGGATGAAGCCAAGCTCCGCGAAGATGCCCGGAATGTCCAGGTCCAGGTTCTGGAGAAGGATATTGCCACCCTGAAGGAGGAGAACCTCTCGGTGAGTACCAATATGGAACAACGATTCACACTTTAAGCCTCATGACATTGTGTAGGACTCATTGGCCATGCAGGGCCTGCATTGCACCGTCCTGATGACCTAATTTCCTTGTTACAGCTGCACCATGCTGCCAAGTTGTGGGAGGAGAAGCACAGGGAGACAAGCGAGCAGATCAAAGTCTACCAGAAGTCCCAGAAAGACCTGGAGGATTCCCTCCTTCAGAAGGACCACAACGTAGAGTTTCTTTTTTACACGTTACGATATTGTTACACACATCAATTCCTGTTCACACCTTCTCAAATGCACCCTGATGACAAAGAAACATGTCACCTGTATTATGTTCCAAAAAAATACTTCTTGACTGATTCCAGGGGAAAAGTGTAATGTATCAATTGGTGGTTCTCAATCTCTCTGGCAGGTTCTATCTGACCTGCTAGGAGACCTGGAGGCCTGCGATGACCTGAAAGGTGGAGTTGTTGCTAACGGGGTAGCCTCTAACGGTAAGTCACCTGACACGGTGTCCTATTCAGAGGAGGCTGGTGGGAGGAGCTATAGGAGGACGGGCTCCTTGTAATGGCTGGAATGGAACCAAATACATGTAAGCAGTGTGCTTGACTCCGTTCCATTTATGCCTTTATAGTGAGCCAGTCCTTCTATAGCTCCTCCCACCAGCCTTCTCTGATTAGGATACTGTCATGTGATTTGGTCTTATGTAGCAAAATTTGAAATTGTGTTTTTTTACATTGGATTAAAGTAGAGACTCGGAGCATCAAAATGGTATATCATACACTACAGTTGAGGAACAATGGGAAAGTAATTCTGCTTTGAAAGTTGATAAACTTGTAACCCATACTGGAGAGCTCTTCTTTGTCTATACCCATTCAGCATTGTTCACACATATTGTTAGCTAGCTAACAATATGCTTTATTTTGCAATGAGAAAACGACTCTCTGACAAAATTAGAAACTTATATCTGAAAATGGTTTCCCTTAGTTTGAAGATGTATTCAGGAGACAGGTGTTTTATACAACAGCCTTCTATGTGTTCTATTTTCGACTGCCTCTGCATATTTGCAATCAAACCACAGAATTTTCTCCATCTCCTTAGCTATCATACTCTGCTTCCACCGGACAGTCCACTGATTTCAAAACTTGGGTCTCCTAAAAGTGGAGAGCATCTTTCAAAAAAGCTGCGTTAGAAAGGGTTACTTACACATACTGAGAAGCTCATGTTATAGACAGAAGCTGGCTACATGGCAGACCAATCCGAACTCGTTTCATGGCGCGTCCAGCTCATCCATTATCTCAGCCAATCATGGCTAGAGGGAAGGTTCCTCACTTTTTCCGTGGCTAAACTAACTCTGCTCATAGTTGACCATTTTTATTCGTATTTACGGATGGCATACAAGTTTGTTATTAAGGCACATGGAAGTTCACGTACCAGAAGGCATTTTGCCCCCAAAAACACATTTTGATAGTTATTCATTCAAATGCCTCTCCCGTGAAGTATTGACGCGCGACATACGCCTACTTTCCTGAAACGTGTCACTGTGTTTACAATTATTTGTTTCAGACAAGCAGACCATCATCCAAAACCGCCATAAGCAAATGATGGATGTCTCTCGGGTAAGACTGAGTTCTTTCTTGAACGGACCCAGATTTCTGTGTACCTGAAGGCAGGTAAAACTTGTGCTCAGAACCAAGAAGTGTGTCAACTCTTCCACTAACTGTTGGAAGAACTTTCCACAGGTCCAGACCACTCTGTCTGTTGTGGAGGAAGAGCGCGATCGCTTCATGACCAAGCTGCTGAGCGAAGAGAAGTCCAGGAAAGAGCTGGAAGGTATGTCCCAGCAACTAGAATTTGATATGCATCACTGCCTTTTCTCTCTCAACACTATCAACTTGTTTTCACCACAGAGCAATTTCAGAAGCTGGAGCATGACATCTTGTTGGTGAAAAGTGACAAGAACCACCTGGAGAACCAGTACAAGACCCTGCAGCAGAAGAATGACATCATGACAGAGATGTACCAGCAGAAGGAGAACGCTTTGCAGCAGTAAGTGGAATCAGAAGCAGTGCAGTTCATGTGTTAATACCATAGTAGGGTTTGTTCTCCATGGTTCCACAGCATGTAAAAAAAACCTTTTTTCCTTGTCTTTTACTGTATTCTTTTACTGTGAGGTTTGAGGTTTTCAAATGGTCTTTAAATAGTTTGATTTAATTTGTGTCGCCTTACAGGAAGCTGACCAAGGAGGAGTTTGAGCGCCCCAACAAGGAAGACCGGCTGACGGAGATGGACGGCAAGGCCCTAGAGGAGGAGGTCAAGGTGTGTAGGCAGCGCGTTAAGGAGATCCAGGACGAGCTGAGATGGACCGAGAAGTTCTACAAAGCTCAGATCATTGAGCAGGAGCAGAAATCTCACGAGAACTGGGTTTGTACAATATGACTTTATTAGTCCATTTGTTAAAGAAACAACAAATGTCTCATATCTCAACCCCCATTGATGGCACATACATTAGGATCAGGACATTTTTTTTGAAGTCTTCTGTTTGGCCAGTCATTTGTAAGGTGAATTTAGTCCAAAACAGGAGATTTTAAATGTCTCTTCTTTCTCTCTAGGTGATTGCACGCGCCGCAGAGCGAGCTCTGTTCGACGAGAAGAAGGAAACAACTAACATTCGTAACTTGTGAGTGCAACACTAATACAACAGACTCAATTGGGCTATACCAAAGCAGGGCTCACCTATTGCTCACTCAAAATGGAGACAGGCAGATCCTTTCATTTGTTTTGTTTTTTGGTCAATCTCACATTTACTTTTTGAATTAGTCATAATAGTAAAGTAAAAAGAGGCACATTGTGAACCAAAGGTTGCACTGCCAAGTCGAAGGGCCACAAATGCAAGTGTTTTGGTCACAGTTTTGCAATGCAGTAAGCTGTATTAGTCTAGATTTGGAGGTACAGTATTGAGAATCTAAATGCCTGTTCTCTTTTTCACCCTAGACTGACTGACATGTCCAGCAAGCTGAATGAGCTCTGTAGGCCTCTGTTCAAGCCCACCCCTGGGATGGCTCCCATGCCTCTCCGACGAGGTAAGAACCAATCCTCAGTTCACGTTATTTAGTACTGGCACGTCTGGGGTGCATTCAGTAAGGCAAAATCGTCAGAACATAACTTGCAGGTAGAAATGAAATGAATAGGGCTGATATGACTCTATTCTTGAGGACAGAGAATCATATTTCTATCTGAACGTTCTGTAACGTTCCTGACCATTTCTATTGTCTTGTCGGTTGGATATCATCTGTGACTGCGTTTCAAATTAGATCTTGGACTTTTTGACTGTCTGATACCTCATCTGCTGTTTGACGTCCACCCTCTGAAATGCATGTTTTCCTGGGGTTTTGATTTGAATTCCTTGTAGCTGGTCCAATGTGGAGAGACTGAGAGTGGTATTTGGCTGAGTGTTTTGTTGTTAAATGGTTTTGCTAAACAGGTGATTCGTACAGGCCCTGTAAGAAGTTCACGGGTGCCCCCCCCTCCCCCTGTGGGGCGAAGGAACAAGCCCTACCGTGAGTCTCCTGAACCCACGCTCCGGACAGCCTTGGCCCTGATTGGCCAAGCAGTACCATCCCTCAGCCAATGAACCATCCCCCCCTTGTTCACCCTTGTATGCCCTGACTCCCCGCTTCTTTTTCACCTCTCCCTTTTCCCTGTCTTTACCTCCGCTGTGGTGTTTCAATAATTTCCCTTATTTTTCTTCCTACTGCTCTCATCCTGCTCCTAGTTGGTACCCATTTGACCGTTTCCTCTTCCTAATGTTTGTCTTCTAATTACGTCCTCTCTGATTTTCGAAGACATTCTTTCCTGTCTCTTTCACTGCCATTTTTTCTCCCTCTACTGCCATATCCATCTTTCTCACCTGTGTTTGCGTGTCCAGACGATCCAGAATGTTCCCATGCCTTCGTTTGCTTTCACAATTTGGAATAACCGCTCTTGCATCCCTCTTGCTCTTTCAGTACTATGGTGGTGTTTTTGTTGTGTTCAGCTGTTGTGAGATCATATGTGTGTGGCAACTCGTTAGGTTACTAAAGCTTCAGCCTTTGCTTTCCCTTGTGGGATTACTGCATTCCATACATTTGTATATATATATATTTAAAATATACACTACCGTTCAAAAGTTTGGAGTCACTTAGAAATGTCCTTGTTTTTGAAAGAAAAGCATTTATTTTTCAAATTGATCAGAAATACAGTGTATACATTAATGTGTAAATGACTATTGTAGCTGGAAACGGCTTTTATTTTTTACATGTTATTTTTTAAATGGAATATCTACATGGGCGTACAGAGGCCCATTATCAGCAACCATCACTCCTGTGTTCCAATGGCACGTTGTGTTAGCTAATCCAAGTGTATAATTTTAAAAGGCTAATTGATCTTTAGAAAACCCTTTTTGCAAGTATGTTAGCACAGTTGAAAACTGTCCTGATTTAAAGAAGCAATCAAATTGGGCTCCTTTTAGACTAGTTGAGTATCTGGAGTATCAGCATTTGTGGGTTTGATTACAGGCTCAAAATGGCCAGAAACAAAGCACTTTCTTCTGAATCTCGTCAGTCTATTCTTGTTCTGAGAAATGAAGGCTATTCCTTGTGAGAAATTGTCAAGACACTGAATATCTCGCACAACGCTGTGTACTACTCTCTTCACAAAACAGCGCAAACTGTCTCTAACCAGAATAGAAAGAGGAGTGGGAGGCCCCGGTTCACAACTGAGCAAGAGGATAAGTACATTAGTGTCTAGTTTGAGAAACAGACGCCTCACACGTTGAGGAACTGGCAACTTCATTAAATAGTACCCGCAAAACACCAGTCTCAACGTCAACAGTGAAGAGGCGACTCCGGGATGCTGGCCTTTCAGAAGAAAAGTCTTTGTTTCTGGCCATTTTGAGCCTGTAATCGAACCACGCAGCCGTTATACTGCTCAGAAAGGAGACACGTTCTGTCTCCTAGAGATGAACGTAATCCTAACCGACTTGCCAAAACTATAGTTTGTAAACAAGAAATTTGTGGAGTGGTTGAAAAACGAGTTTTAATGACTCCAACCTAACTGTATGTAAACTTCCGACTTCAACTGTATATACACATACACACAGTACCAGTCAGAAGTTTGGACACACCTACTCATTCTAGGGTTTTTCTTTATTTTTACTATTTTCTACATTGTAGAATCATAGTGAAGACATCAAAACTATGAAACAACACATATTGAATCATGTAATAACCAAAAGTGTTAAACAAATCAAAATATATTTGAGATTCTTTAAAGTAGCCTCCCTTTGACTTGATGACAGCTTTGCACACTCTTGGCATTCTCTCAACCAGCTTCACCTGAAATGCTTTTCCAACAGTCTTGAAGGAGTTCCCACATGCTGTGCTCTTGTTTGCTGCTTTTCCTACACTCTGGGGTCCAACTCATCCCAAACCATCTCAATTGGGTTGAGGTCGGGTGATTGTGGAGGCCAGGCCATCTGATGCAGCACTCATCACTCTCCTTGGTCAAATAACCCTCACACAGCCTGGATGTGTGTTGGGTCATTGTCCTGTTGAAAAACAAATGATAGTCCCACTAAGCGCAAACCAGATGGGATGGCGTATCACTGCAGAATGCTGTGGTAGCCATGGTGGTTAAGTGTCCCTTGAATTCTAAATAAATCACAGTGTCACCAGCAAAGCACCTTCACACCACACCCCCTCCATGCTCCACGGTGGGAACCACACATATGGAGATCATTCGTTCACCTACTCTGCGTCTCAGAAAGACACGAAGGTTGGAACCAAAACTCTCAAACTTGTACTCTTCAGACCAAAGGACAGATTTCCATCAGTCTCATCTCCATTGCTCTTGTTTATTGGCCCAAGCAAGTCTCTTCTTTTGGGGGTCCTTTTAGTAGTGGTTTCTTTGCAGCAATTCAACCATGAAGGCCTGATTCACGTGGTCTCCTCTGAACAGTTGATGTTGAGATGTGTCTGTTACTCTGAAGCATTTATTTGGGCTGGTAACTCTAATGAACTTATCCTCTGCAGCAGAGGTAACTCTTGGTCTTTCCTGTGGCGTTTCTCATGAGAGCCAGTTTTATCATAGAGCTTGATGGGTTTTGCGACTGCACTTAAAGAAACTTTAAAAGTTCTTGAAATTGTCCAGATTGACTGATCTTCATGTCTTTAAGTAATGGACTGTCGTTTCTTTTTGCTTCTTTGAGCTGTTCTTGCCATAATATGGACTTAGCCCTATTTGGTAAAAGACCATCTTCTTTATACCACCCCTACCTTGTCACAACACAACTGATTGGCTCAAACGCATTAAGAAGCAAAGAAATTCCACAAATTTAACTTTTAACAAGGCACACCTGTTAATTGAAATGCATTCCAGGTGACTACCTCATGAAGCTGGTTGAGAGAATGCCAAAAAGTGTGCAAAGCTGTCATCAAGGCAAAGGGTGGCTTCTTTGAAGAATCTCAAATATTATGATACTGGTACTTCTAGTTCTGGAAGAATAATATCCTATCATGACATGACCAAACATTTTCCTCGGACTGCAAATAGACCAGACTTTGCTATAAATAGATGGTAGCATGAACCAGTAACGTGGTCTAGAGTCAGGTGCCTAATGACAACCAGGAGAGCCAAGGTTAGCATTCTAGAAGATTTGAGAATATTGCAGTGTTTTACGTTGATATATCACCGTGTATTTATTGTCCAACAGGACCACGACCTCACTCTGACCCTCACGGCCGTCATTACTCTCCGTACCACAAACACCCAGTGGCTGCTAGACCTGGTAGGGATTGTATTTTTTGTCAATGAGGGTTGATGTGGTATTATTCCCTAATCGAGCCCTTATCCTATATCTCCTCTAATCATTCTTCCCTTTGTTCCTCCACAGACACCATGGCCCCACGTACATCCTCACCAAGCAATCTGGGCAGCTCGGTAAGTTTCAGTCAATTTGAGACAATGTGCATCTCTCCCCCTGTTCCTCCATCATGTGGGTGTGTTTGCACTAAACAGACCGCTCCACTAGAGTCACAGGCTGAGGCCCAGGCCTCCACAGAGAACCCAGAGGCAGTGAGTATTATGTTCGAGGCAGCGGTGGCAGGGATGCGGATGTGTGTGTGAGCATGCTTACCCCAGCCGTGGATCAGTGGCTGGAGTGGCAGTCAGCTGGGTAGTGGCGTCACAGGGTTGTCAGACTTAACATTGCTGGCTTGATTCTGACATGCGTGGTTGCTTGTTTTAAGGCGCTTACTGACGGCTGCGGTAAACTGAACATTTCTGCCTACCGTGTGTAGATGCCAGCGGTCCCGGTTGTTGTCAGCTCGGCGGTTGTGATTAAAACATTGGTTGGTTGGTTGGTTGGTTGGCTAGAAGAACTCTGCTCATTGGTCAACCATGCATATTTTGAAGCCTTGAGCGTAGAGCCAGCGTCGCCGCTCACTGGAGTGAGTACCACGAATGGCGCCACTTGCGAAACTGCTTGCGTTTTGCCGCCCTACTCCCATTGAAGTCTGAAGACCTTTGCCGCTTCCCGTGGCCCGTCTGTAAGCTCCTTTTATATTTTCCCTAAATTACAACACCCTCCCTCTGACCCCCATTGAATGAATTGGTGACACTGTTCTACAAAGCCATAACTTCAGCACAACTACATGATGGATATCTCAAATGTGTTATCATTTAAAGCTGTGTGTGTTTGAGGTTAATGCTTTGTGGAAACGGTCCTGATTCTGAATCAGTGTGTGGAACTTGGTCGTGTGATTCTTGTGGGACTGTGTAACTTGACTTATTATTGTGGGATATTGTTGTCTTTCTCACCAGTGCATAATTGTTTGTTTTGTTCTAACCTAACGAAACTGTTTGAATCAGATGAAAGGGTCTCTCATTGTTGGTGCCAGCAGCAGGGCTACAAGCACAATGGACCTATTGCTATTCTTTGTTTTAATATTTTTTTGTGTTCCTCCAGAACTCTCGACCTCAGGGTCCTGGCTCCCTGCTGGTCTCTCCCATCAGCTCCCCCCTCGACTCAAGCCTCAGACCAGTCATCAGCCATCCCTCCGGACTCTGCCACCGTCCTCTTCCCGGACCCCACCACATCCCTCCTCCCCCACCCTTCATGCCTCCCGTGTACCGACCAGACAACGGACACTCAGGCATGATGCCTCCTGGACCCCCACCGCCTAACGGACACCTGCCTAGTCCCACGATACCACCCGGACATCGGCCTCCACCTCCTGGTGCTTACGGTCCCTCTTCCCCACACAACCGGTACCTTCCTCCACCTTCTCACTATGGACCGGTGCCTCCTCCATTCGGTAGGTGGTGAATTCTGGCCGCCAGCTTTTATCTCAAGTTGAGTCTTTGCTATTAGTATTTCAGTTGTGGTTAGCAATGCTATTGTTATGTTGGTACTACAGTGTTATATTTGTATGTTCATTTTTCCTTCTACCCTCCTATGGCCCGACCCATAGGACCCCCACATACCTACGTGCACTATGGACCACTTGATCACTCCATCCCACTCCGACACCTGCCCCCTGGGGTGGCCCCATTCCCTCCTCATGTCGGCCCCAAAGACTTCCCTGTGCAGCCACAGGTCCCACATGGCCATGACTCTTCAGTGGGCCCCCAGCACGGCGCTGGCCCCCAGGGCCAGGGGCAAGACTACAGCTCCCAGCAGGCAACAGCTGCCCCCCAGGACTCAGTCAGCTCTGCCATGGCAGAGCCTTAGACACCTACCAACCGTTAACGACCTGGCTACATTTAATCAACCACGATTCATCTCTTTATTTTTTCCTTTTAATAGGCTGAAAATAAATATCATATGATATACTTGCAAACAACAGAAGTATCTAAAAAGTTAGTGTTCCTATTAAAGCATCAGAAAATCAATGTCTTATGTTTCGTGTCTGAAATGTAATAATGACTTGAAGAGGAGTAGAACTGAGGCTTGTTACTCTGCAAGTCCTATTGTGCAATAACATTTCTATTGTATGACTGAAGATTTAAGTTTTTCAAAGGGTATTATGTTGATTTTGTATTAATTTCACAATGTTATCATGGTTTCCTGTGGAAATTATTCAAAATAAATGGACCCCAAGCTTTTGGGTTGCTTGATCGATCATTTCAGAAGTACCATATTATCTTAACTCTTCCCCAAACTCTCTTCAGAATGAACTGAAAACGACCGAGTTTGCGAAACCCTGCTCTAGTAACAGTAACAGTGCAGGTAGACTGAACAGGGTTTGTCATCACGTTTTCCACATTGTTCCAGGTCTGAATTGACATTGTACATTTCTACAGTATGTGACACCATAAATGGAGTTACTGAAGGTTAATCATGATGACTAAGTGGATTTTCTGTCGACACCCAACACTTGAATTTGCTCTCTTTGTACATGCTAACAATAACTGCTACAGTAATACCCATCTGTTTATTCCTGATTTAAGTGGGTAATTCTGGTAATTACTATGGGCACTCCTGCAAAGCCTTCACTAGTCTTACGCGGCAGTGGCTATGTTAGTGAGAATCAAATATGTGATTCATTATGACTAATTGATCTACGAATAATGTGTCGTTTATTTTATGATGCAAGGTCATTTGTATATCAGTCAGCAGTCACCTGCAATGTCAAACAAGCCCAGTGAACATTTGACATGTTAGGTTTCGCTCCTTTATTAAGTGTAAAGAAGGACCACTATTCAAACAGCATTTTGTTTATTAAAAATGAAAGCAGTGTAAATTGTCACTGATTAGTGTCTCTTAATGCCGTGAGCAAAACATCTGGGAACTCAGAAATCGCCGACTTCAGTGTGTTCAAGACAACTGGGACCTCTGAAAAAAACAAGCTCCGACTGGGAGAAATCTTTTGAGTCATCCAACTCGGAATTCCACGTCGGGAACTCTGGCACCTTTCTAGAGCTCTGACTTTCCAACCCGATGATCACTGACGTCATGATTTGACCAAATTTTTTTCAGAGTTCCCGGTTCTCTTGAAAGCACCATAAGTGTATTCAGTTAGTGCCATTACAAAAAAAAATTATAAAAAGGAGACAATGTTTTAATAGTGGTTAGCCAGTGTGGCCTTGATGGGAACAGCATTCAAAACAAAGGTAAAAGTCAACTTCAGTTACAATGCAGCATCCTTTTCAACTCCCTTTATAACAGGATGACATCATAGCATCTCAGAATCCTTTTTGAATGCTAAAAAAATGCATTCTTCCTCCCATCTTTGAAGTAATCACACATCTAATGTGATAGATTAAAGCAAATATCCCAATATATTACTTTTACCTATTAAATAACGCCAGATCAGGGATAAGGATGTAAGTAAATGAACAGGGCAGTTATATATTTTCACTGTGGCAGTGACAGCACCAGGATATGACATCATCAATAGATCGCTTGAGCACCTATGACCATGTTGATCCTCTTTCATCCCCAAAGGGAAAGGCAGAGGAAGACTAAAGACGAGGCTGGTTGTTTGACATACAGTACCAATTGCTAACTCAACTCTTCTTTTCCATTGAGCGTCATGCAGAGAGGAGAAAAAAAGTGATCGCTAATTGGCACCAGAGGGGTCAAATACTGCATTTTGTAGCTTTAAGTTTATGGTTTAGGCAGCTTGTTGGCCGTTAGCCAAATTATCTTTTCTCAACAAGTTCAAATCACGTGAATGCATCCAACTGGTATTTACGACTTCACAACTTGTAAATTCCCACCTCCCACTTGGTTACGAAGCAGCATTATACAGTAGTGTGTTGTCACCGCTGTAGTTAATATGTGTCATCCAGAGCCGTCCTATCACAGAGTTGAGGTTGTGGCATTTGGGCCTGCTGGGTTTAGTATTGCTGATGTGAGTGGAGGCGGATAGGGAGGCGGTACCCCAAACTTTGCTGGATGTCTGATGACTACAGTGGAATTCTGTGGCGCTTCTGCTTTCTTGATGTGCTCTACTCTGTGACCTCGGTTATTAATCTTTGTGCAACGTCTGGTGGAGGTGGAGATAGAGTGGCTTCTTGGTCAGGAGCTGGAGCTTCTTCCTCTTGAAGTCAGTAGGCTTCTTGTACCTGACATCCGATGGCATAAATAAGTGATTAATTCAAACGGTATATTCAAAGGGCAGACTGAACCAGAACCCCCCCCCCAGAAAAATAGCTAAAATCTGAGATTCTCAAAATAAATAGTTATCAAATTTAATTTATTTTCAATAAAATAGTGAGTACATTTAAAGAAAGTTAATCTGGAAAACACAAATTGTGTCACTCACAACAGGACCAGGTTTGATCTCATCCATTTTATTATTATATATTTTTTAAATCTGTTATTTGACCCGGTAAGTTGACTGAGAACACGTTCTCATTTGCAGCAACGACCTGGGGAATAGTTACAGGGGAGAGGAGGGGGAATGAATGAGCCAATTGTAAACTGGGGATTATTAGGTGACCGTGATGGTTTGAGGGACAGATTGGGAATTTAGCCAGGACACCAGGGTTAACACCCCTACTCTTACGATAAGTGCCATGGGATCTTTAATGACCTCAGAGAGTCAGGACACCCGTTTAACTTCCCATCCGAAAGACGGCACCCCACACAGGGCATTGTCCCCAATCACTGCCCTGGGGCATTGGGATATTTTTTTAGACCAGAGGAAAGAGTGCCTCCTACTGGACCTCTAACACCACTTCCAGCAGCATCTGGTCTCCCATCCAGGGACTGACCAGGACCAACCCTGCTTAGCTTCAGAAGCAAGCCAGCAGTGGTGTGCAGGGTGGTATGCAGATCCATTTCCATGAAGGAAAAACATTTTGTGCTTGTAAACCCCTTCTTGGGTTTATAGTGCTTGAACTCAAAGAAAATAGCTGTCCCTGGAACATGAACAAGGATTCAGGATTAACGATTGTCTGCCCAATCCCTCTGCAAGGATTTGAACATAAACTGACACTGTATTAGCTAAATATTACATGATACTGGCTAAATAGAGGCCCCACTACTAATTCAGTAGAAATAGAACGTTTGACTACCTTTTGGTAGTCTCGATATGTCTCTGGATCTCAATGTCTACGCTGAAGTGAATGTATGTGTCCTCCTTTCGGGTTGCCACAGGTGTGTCTTGCACTGGGTTCAAATCAATGCCACTGAAATCTGTTGGGAAACAAAACGTTCAGATTCACTTGGGCTGTTCTGCAGGAATAAATTATATTTATAAAAATGTACTGTCAAGTGTCAACTCAACAGAGATAATTATTTAAACATTTTTCTAGATTATCACTGTTTCAGACCTTACCATTTCAGATGTGAAGGTAAGCAACTCATCTCAGCAATGTAAACAATGTAGCCTACATTTAGTACCTTTCACACTAACTGTCATGTAGGGATCAATGCATTGCCCAGCATCTTTCAGCCCAATCTTGTCAATCTTTATTGTGAGCAGCGACATCCTGGGCTCTGAGGGTAACCGTGGCAACAATGTACCTGTTGGAGACATGAAAACTGTAACTTTCTAAAGATACAATAATTGCAGAAAACATTCCCACGTTCCCAGAACTAATGCAGCTGAAATCAAGATAATGGTACCGTCCCAAATGGAACCCTACTCCCTATATTATTATACCTTGATTTCAACAAGGAACACAGACTGAGACCAAGGTCTCTTTTACAGCTGGGCCCTGCGTATACATGTTTACACATACAGTTTATGTACAATGATTAAGAAACTACACAAAACGATCACACAAAAAAATACAGCAGCAGATTGTTACATTTACACATAGGTTATTCCCCTAACAGCACAAGAACTTGCATTACCCGAAGCAGTTACAAGCAAAACAAAAATAAAGATCCTACAATACATGTTTAAAAGGGGCAAGGGGGACAAGTTCACTACTATAGTGCACTACTTTTGACAAGGGCCCATATTGCACTGCATAGGGAATCGGGTGTTATTTGGGACGTAACCAGTGTCTATACTTACAGATCCTTGTTCAAGTCATTACTGTCAGCAGTATTTTACTTATACAATAATAGGCAGCAGAAGAAGTTGTAGACTGACTAACAGATAAGGCTAAGATGACATACACGTTTTGGTGAATGCTTATAAAAAAAATACATTGTAAAGTAGATTCAACAACTAAAGCTATCTAGTAGTAGTAGGATAGGGTTTTTGATAATAACACACTGTCCATTAGTAGGAAATCATATTCATGCTACGACAAAACTATAAAAAGACATAGACCCATTCAGACCCATGCTAGCCCCTTACTTCTCAACCAAACCATACCTTGCAAAACTGTGAATGGAGCAGGCAGTGAGGACAGAGCGACGAAGCCATGCAGAGAGACAGGGAACAGAGGAGACAGCAATCACAAAGGCACTCAAAACAGGGCCACAAAGCAAAAAAAGATAACCATGGCAAAATGACACAGTCAACAGATTCAGAATAAAGACCAATGATTATGAATGCTCTATATACACCATAGATTACAAATAAAACACAGTATTTGTTGAGTACTTTGCAAGTACTTTGTGAGTACTTACCTGGTACTCTGTTGGGAAAGGACTCTGGGGAGCCTGCTCCTGTAGCAGCATCCTCCTCTTCTTCCACCTCCAAGTTCTCCTCCTCCCCTGGGGCAAGGATTCTCCTGAATGTAAGATTTCATTCATTAGATTACTTGTTTTGAATATTTACAGGCTCAGCATGATGTTAGGAGATTAGATCATTCAGATGGGGAAGCCATTGTTGAATTTTTAGTAATACCGTTTGCTTTACTCCATAATTTGCTCTGATTTGTTCTGATTATTGTGTACTTAAACAAAAAACTCTGTATTTACATTGGGTACGACAATAATTGGCCTGCATTGTGCTGGTTCATCGATCTTCATTTACCTCAAGGGCACTGGCTGCACATCAAAAGGAAAATCTTTGTTATACGTCAAAATACTCTTGATAACTGTTGAGAGAAAAGCACAATTAACACATTACATTGCCAAAACATTCAACTACTGATGAATAAAGCATTCAGATGTTGACGAAATCATATTCTTCCTAGTATACATACTGATTTCACGTTTCTTCATATCTTCCAACTTGAACTCCTCCTGAGATTGTGTGCACTAAAGGAGCAAAAGAAGATGAAAAATGTTGAAATGTTCAAGAATTTGCTGAAGACATGAATAGATTTTGGAGCCAATTGTCACAGCCTTGGAACATCTGACAACTCTGACAAAATCTTCATGTGATTCACTGATAAGGTTGTGTTACAGAGTTAAATGCATATCATAGAAGGTTAAGAATTAGAAATCATAAAAAAACAGAATGAGTGTAACATCATGTAATCATACGTTAGTCATAACACAGACACTGAATTTTCATCAATATGATAATTGGCTGGCGAGCCGGAACATGTCCACATACACACTTAATTAGATGAATACTCAAGACAAAGGAGATGAATGTGGACTACAGGAAAAGGAGGACCGAACACACCCCCATTCTCATCGACGGTGCTGTAGTGGTGCAGGTTGAGAGCTTCAAGCTCCTTGGTGTCCACATCACCAACAAACTAACATGGTCCAAGCACACCAAGATAGTCGCGAAGAGGGCACGACAAAACCTATTCCCCCTCAGGAGACTGAAAAGATTTGGCATGGGTCCTCAGATCCTGAAAAGCTTTGACAGCTGCACCATCGAGCGCATCCTGACTGGTTGCATCACTGCCTTGTAAGGCAACAGCTCGGCCTCCGACCGCAAGGCACTATAGAGGGTAGTGCGTAAGGCCAAGCTTCCTGCCATCCAGGACCTCTTATACCAGGTGGTGTCAGAGGAAGGCCCTAAAAATTGTCAAAGACTCCAGCCACCCTAGTCATAGACTGTTCTCTCTGCTACCGCATGGCAAGCGGTACCGGAGCGCCAAGTCTAGGTCCAAGAGGCTTCTAAACAGCTTCTACCCCCAAGTCACAAGACTCCTGAACATCTAATCAAATGGCTACCCAGACTATTTGCATTGCCCCCACCCCTCTTTTACGCTGCTGCTACTCTCTGTTTATTATCTATGCATAGTCACTTTAATAACTCTACCTACATGTACATATTACCTCAACTAACCGGTGCCCCCGCACATTGACTCTGTACCGGTACCCCCTGTATATAGCCTCGCTATTGTTATTTCACTGCTGCTCTTTAATTATTTGTTACCTTTATTTCTTTTTTTTGTTGTATTTTGTTCTTAAAACTGCATTGTTGGTTAAGGGCTTGTAAGTAAACATTTCACTGTAAGGTCTACCTACACCTGTTGTATTCGGGGCATGTGACAGATAAAATGTAATTTGATTTGACATCACAGATTGGTATTGGATGTATTCATCACCTCGCCTATAGACAGTTCAACACTGATGCATAGGTAGAAAGAGAGCATTCATTTAGTGGTCTTTTACTATAAAACAATAAGTATTATTGTATGAGAGGTACAAACCTGCAAGGCAGAGCTCCTCATCTCCAGGCATGTTGCAAACTTCCCTAATGTTTTCTAAAAAAAAGAAAAAAAAAAAAATCATGTTTCCTCACATAATTAGGGTACCACTGAATGTCAAACCTTTTTCTGTCAATAACTATGTTGTGGTGAAAAACTGTATCTTTCAGCTATAAAAAGAAGGCATATGAAAATCTGCATAGGCTACATGATAGTGAGATAGAGGAAAGTGAGGTTGAGGTAGCCTAAGCCAATAAGTAGTCATTAATTCACCCAGTGTTGAATAGAAGTATTCATTAATTCACCTGGTGTTGAAATTAGTCTGAGAAAAGTATGTACCTTCTGGTCCTCTGTGAAGTCAGACGGGTTTGTTGACTGTACTTCTTTCTGCAGCTGCCTTGCGAGTCTATATACATATAAATGAATAGAAACATCAGTTAAATGCATATTCTTAATCAAGTTAAACTAATAGTTCCCAAAATATGGAAACAATATGTTAACAAATATGCTGAGTAAAAATTGTTGTAACCTACAGCGCTAGTCATCGTTGAAGGCGTCTAAGAATGGGTGTTGTGGCAATAAAATAATCAAATGCATTGTTCTCATGCCCCCTCCTGGGCCAAGAGAAGAGGTACAGTAGCCTCAAAATTATCATGATTGTCATTCCTGTGTAATACAGTATACTATTTTAAGATACACTTATTTAATAATGTCTTGAATATATCCTCATTTGTTTTTGTTCATCAGCAGCAGCCTATGACACATCCACAGATCAGAGCTCCACCCATAAGAATAGGAGGGTGTGGCAGATAATGTCCCTTTGCCCATATGAGTGTCTTGCTCTGTCATATAAATTGCATTTTCAGAATGCATCAACCCAAATTCTAATTGTGATTTATAAACTAAAATGATAGCAACACTGTAACAGACGCAAATTGACTTCCCATCTTTGTGACAATGTAACGCCAAGAGAAAATAGTTACAGTTACACCACATCAAAGATCATGCATGGCTTTCTATTGCTGATGGTTTTTAGATTTGCTGGCTTTCCTGATACTTCATGAAAACAATAATGATATATTTTACTACATATTTCGAGATGAGCAGTGTAAACATCATCTTGAATAGGTAGTAAGATGCAACCATCCTTTCTCATTCTTCTAACCACTGTGACAGGTGATGCAACTTACATTTGGTACTCATCTATGGCCTCTACTAATTGTCCCCACGAATCAAAGTCCGTGCCTTTTCTGAAACTCGCGTGCCATTTCTGGATAGTCTTGTTGACATCAGACATGTTCACCGGGTGGAGTTGCACAAGACGTTTCAGGTTAGCATCGCCGATATGGGCTACTATGTCCCTCGCCGCGTCATTGTATCCTAGTAGTTGTGCTACTGTACTGAGGCTTTCACATAAACCTGTGATAGGCCTACCAATAGTTGATACAGTAACGATCCCTTCTGCGTTCTCACCTAAACCTCTATCCGTAAACGAAGGGAAGTCCCGCCTCTCACAATATGCAGTAGAGTCACAGATAAAAGATTGAGACAGATATTTCACCGGATATATGAATGTGAAGCATCCGCTTGGCGTTTCCACTTACTAATATGGTAGTGACTGGAAGCCCACTGGCCGGCAGTAGGAGAAGATGGAACGAGATGGATTTTGGCCGACATTATGCAAATTTCCTCATCGATTAAACATTTGATTTAAATACAGTTTTCTGTTCCCAAAACGAATATCTGTCATGAACAGAGTGGACCAAGTTTTGTAGACTGTACCCTTTGCAAAAGTGTTTAAAAATCGCGTTGTTTGAAATGAGTGCAAAGGCGAATTGAGTTATTGCACAGGCGCACTTCACAGAGTAGACGTTCCCTAACTGAAATATGCAGATAAATGCTAGCTCGTGCTTGGTTCTACCCACCTCCTTGCTTGTTCTGACAACTGTGACTAATTTGTAAACGACATACTGTTATCTATTGTGGTTTATTTATAAAACATATTTGGTATATTCAGCAAGTGTAGGTATTTTTTTTTATTTAAATTTTTAATTATGAACAACAAATACAAAAAAAACTGAAATATTCAGACAAGAGTACATAAACCTAAAAGTATTACATATCAAGATAAATTTTCAATATGTTAAATACTTTTATGGTGCGTATTGCTTTTTTGTTTTTACATTTACTGATAATTTCAAAATAATATTTCAATTCTATCTTAAATAATGTGAAGAGGGGTTTGTTCTCTGCCCACTTCATTTTATGGACAAAGAATCTTCCATGAAAGATAAACAAATGAACAATGAAAGTTAAATCAGGGTCCATATCATTTG
Source organism: Salvelinus alpinus (assembly GCF_045679555.1). Lineage (NCBI taxonomy): Eukaryota > Metazoa > Chordata > Actinopteri > Salmoniformes > Salmonidae > Salvelinus > Salvelinus alpinus. The sequence goes on from NC_092093.1 coordinate 45,295,444, forward strand.
GTTCAAAATAAAACATAATATCAGAGTCTTTCAAATTAACATTAATAGTTGTTTCTTTTAAAATAAAATCTTCTAACTCACGGCACAATCACAAAATACACATTTGTTATCAATAGCTATTTTAAATCTGTGTATAATAAAGGTCTTTACAGGGTAGATTCTATGAATGAGTTTGTATGATACTTCTTTCACCTTATTAGATATACAATATTTACCAGATAACAACGAAACTTTGTTCCAGTTCACTTGTCCTAGGGCTGCATTCCAGTACATTTTAGCAGAGGGAATAGTAACATATTGACATAGTTTCCTTATATACATGTTATTACATTTATAGTTTAAAATGTCAATTCCTTCTAGTTGTATTGAGGCTACAACATCCTCAACAGTTGCACTTGGAGTACTGTTATATTCTCCTAAAAGAAGAATAGCACCTTTAGGGACAGCTCTAACAACAATTTGATACTCCTCAGGAGTGAATGTAACATTGTGTGTTCTAATAAATTCTGGATAATCATATAGTTGTCCATCATTATTCAATAATTGTTTAACCCAAATAATGTTGTTGTCAAACCAGTTCTGGAAAAACAAAGACTTGTTTTTGTATTTTATGTCTTTATTATTCCAGATTGTATACCTATGAGGGGAAAAAATATGTTTGTACATGAGGTTCCAAGTTAGAAGTACTTGTTTATGAAAGTTTGCAAGCTTAAAAGGGATTTTACCCATATCAAAGTTGCATTTGAGTAAGAATTCTAGACCACCAATTTGTTGGAATATTAAATTATGGATGATATTCCAAATGCAATCCTTATTTCTTAAGTAGTTTTGTATCCATTTAATCTTAAATATTATATTAGAGGTTTTAAAATCCAGAGCATTCAACCCTCCCTCACCTTGGGTGCTACATATTACCGCTTTTCTTAAATAATGAGGTTTATTCCTCCATGTGAAGTTAAATAATTTAGTATCAACCATTTTAGTTACTGACAGAGGAACATCCAAGGCAAGGGAGGTATAAACTAATCTGGACAGACCTTCAGATTTTGATAAAAGTACACGTCCATATAAAGAAAGATCTCTTAATAACCAGGAGTTAAATCTCTTTCCAATTTTCTCTACAATAGGAGAGAAATGTAAGTTGGCCCTTTCTTTCTGATCTTTGCTAACTGTAATACCAAGATATGTGATCACATCTTTTACAGGGATATTACATACTGAGTTTAAGTCATATCTTTTCAAAGCAAATAATTCACATTTCCTAATATTCAGAGATAAACCTGATACATGTGTGAAGGCATTAATACACTCAATAGCTTTCCTGACTTCATTATGATCTTTTTAAAAAATTGTGGTGTCGTCAGCCAATTGTGAACATTTTATCTCTTTGTCTTGTATCTAAATACCCCTAAAACTATCCTTATTTATATGAAGTGCCATAACTTGTGTGACCAATAAAAATAAGAAAGGAGAAACTGGGCATCCTTGTTTAATTCCACGTCTAATGTCGAATCTCTGTGAAGTTCCATGGGATAATTTAACAGAGATGTTACTATTATTGTAAAGTGTCTTAATTACACTTTGAAAATATTGACCAAAACCAAAATATCGAAGTCTCAAAAATAAAATAATGTTCAACTGTATCAAATGTCTTGTAAAAGTCTACAAATAATTTACAATTTAGAAAGAAAGAATTCTGAATTTACATCTATTCATAAGCTCAATATAGATGGCAAAGAAAATGAAAACCCCAAAGATATTTCAAAATATGTTTCAGAATTCTATGGTAACCTTTATACCAGTAATGCCTGTCCTACTAGTGACATATCTGCCTTTCTAGACTCGGTCAAAGAATGTGCAAAATTCATTGATGAAGACTTCCAAAAGTCTTGTGATGAAATTATTTCTATTAATGAAACAAAAAAATGTATCAGCAAGTTAAAAGAGAACAAATCTCCAGGGAATGATGGCATTATCAGTGAATTCTATAAATATTTTCAGGAGGATATTGATTTAGGGGTCCTGCCTGTTTCTATGACACAAGGCCTAATTTCTGCAATACCCAAACCAAACAAAGATTATATGATGTAAGAAAATTGGAGACCAATCACATTAATGAACAATGATGGAAAGATACTTGCATCCATCTTTTCAGAAAGACTTAATAAAGGTCATTGACGATACCCAGTCTGGTTTTATGAAGGGCAGACATATATGTAATAATATTCGACTAGTATTGGACTTGATAAACTACAATGAGCACATTATGGAAGTCAGCAAGTGTAGGTAGCTGCATCGCCAGAGTGACCCTTTCAATGGGCGTGTCGAGAGAATTGGGAGGATAGGGAGCACTGATGGGAGGATCAAGTTTTGGACGGTTTCTCTGTGATTGGTTACGGTTTTGAATGAGCTGTGTTCCTGAATGAGCGTGTTGCTGACCGTGTGTCACTTTCCGGCCAGCCTGGGAGGACGTTATCACAGATAGAACAATGAGACAGATATTTCACGAATGTATAAATGTGAAGCATCTGTTTGGCGTTTCCACCCACTACCAAATATGGTAGTGAGAGGAAGCCAAGTGTATTTGGCCCGATATTCTGCAAATGTTTATATCGATGAAACATTTCATCTCAATACAGTAGTCTGTTCCCTAAACTAGAATCTGTTACAAACAGAGTGGACAAATTTTGTAGACTTTACCCTTTACTAAAGGTTTTTAAAAAGTGCATTGTTTCGAAGGATTACAAATGCTAATTGAGTTATTGCACACTCGCACTTCACAGAGTAGGCGTTCCATAATGGAAATATGCAAATATATGCTACAACGCACCAATAGGATCTCAAATAAGATTTTATTGGTCACATACACATGGTTAGCATATGCTATTGTGAGTGTAGCGAAATGCTTGTGCTTCTAGTTCTGAAAGTGCAGCAATATCTAACATACAGTCGGAAGTTTACATACACCTTAGCCAAATACATTTCAACTCGGTTTTTCCCAATTCCTGATATTTAATCCTAGTAAAAATTCCCTGTTTTAGGTCAGTTAGGATCACCACTTTATTTGAAGAATGTGAAATGTCTGAATAATAGTATAGAGAGTTGAGAGAATGATTTATTTCAGCTTTTATTTCTTTCATCACATTCCCAGTGGGTCAGAAGTTTACATACACTCAATTAGTATTTGGTAGCATTGCCTTTAAATTGTTGAACTTGGGTCAAACGTTTCGGGTAGCCTTCCACAAGCTTCCCACAATAAGTTGGGTGAATTTTGGCCCATTCCTCCTGACAGAGCTGGTGTAATTGAGTCAGGTTCGTAGGCCTCCTTGCTCGCACACACATTTTCAGTTCTGCCCACACATTTTCTATAGGATTGAGGTCAGGGCTTTGTGATGGCCACTCCAATACCTTGACTTAGTTGTCCTTAAGCCATTTTGCCACAACTTTGGAAGTATGCTTGGGGTCATTGTCCATTTGGAAGACCCATTTGCGACCAAGCTTTAACTTCCAGACTGATGTCTTGAGATGTTGCTTCAATATATCTACAAAATGTCCCTACCTCATGATGACATCTATTGTGTGAAGTTTTGTGAAGTTGTGAAGTGCACCAATCCCTCCTGCAGGAAAGCACCTCCACCACATGATGCTGCCACCCCCGTGCTTCACGGTTGGGATGTGTTCTTCTTGACTTGCAAGCCTTCCCCATTTTCCTCCAAACATAACAATGGTCATTTTGGCCAAACAGTTCTATTTTTGTTTCATCAGACCAGAGGACATTTCTCCAAAAAGTACGATCTTTGTCCTCACGTGCGGTTGCAAACCGTAGTCTGTTTTTTTTATGGCAGTTTTGGAGCAGTGGCTTCTACCTTGCTGTGAAGCCTTTCAGGTTATGTTGATATAGGACTCGTTTTACTGTGGATATAGATACTTTTGTGCATGTTTCCTCCAGCATCTTCACAAGGTCCTTTGCTGTTGTTCAGGGATTGGTTTGCACTTTTCGCACCAAAGTACATTCATCTCTAGGACACAGAACATGTCTCCTTCCTGAGCGGTATGACGGCAGGTTGGTCCCAGGGTGTTTATACTTGCGTACTATTGTTTGTACAGTTGAGCGTGGTACCTTCAGGCATTTGGAAATTGCTCCCAAGGATGAACCAGACTTGTGGAGGTCTGTCACGATCGTCGTTAGGTGAAAGAGAGGACCAAGGCACAGCGTCATATAAATACATCTTCTTTTTAATAGAAGAAGAAACGAACACGAACACTAATACAAACTAGACAAAACAACAAATGACCGTGAAGCTACAAAACGAAAGTGCAGACACAAGCAACTAATGTCAAGACATAGACAATTACCCACAACCTACCTAATGCCTATGGCTGCCTAAATATGGCTCTCAATCAGAGACAACGATAGACAGCTGTCTCTAATTGAGAACCAATCCAGGCAACCATAGACTTACATAAACACCTACACTGAACACAACCCCATGAACTCTACAAAACCCCCTAGACAATACACACACCCTAGACTAGACAAAAAACACACAAACATCCCCCATGTCACACCCTGACCTAACTAAAATAATAAAGAAAACAAAGATAACTAAGGCCAGGGCGTGACAGTACCCCCCCCCCCCCCCCAAAGGAGCAGACTCCGGCCGCAAAACCTGACACAGAAGGGGAGGGTCCGGGTGGGCCTTCTTACGGCGGCGGCTCGGGTGCGGGACGTGGACCCCACTCCACCATAGTCAATACCCGCTTTGGTGGCGCCTCTGGAGAGGCGACCCTTGCAGCGAGTCCCGGACTGAAGACCATCCTAGAGGGCGCCACTGGACGGAGGGGCAGCTCCGGACTGAGGGGCGGCTCCGGACTGAGGGGCGGCTCCGGACTGAGGGGCGGCTCCGGACTGAGGGGCGGCTCCGGACTGAGGGGCGGCTCCGGACTGGCGGGCGGCTCATGACTGGCGGGCGGCTCATGACTGGCGGGCGGCTCTGGCTGCTCCTGACTGGCGGGCGGCTCTGGCTGCTCCTGACTGACGGACGGCTCTAGCGGCTCCTGACTGACGGACGGCTCTGAAGGCTCAGGACAGACGGGCAGCTCAGACGGTGCTGGGCAGACGGGCAGCGCAGGCGGCGCTGGGCAGACGGACAGCTCAGACGGCGTTGGGCAGACGGGAAGTGCAGGCGACGCTGGGCAGACGGACAGCGCAGACGGCGCTGGGCAGACGGCAGACTCTGGCCGGCTGAGGCACACAGTAGGCCTGGTGCGTGGTGCCGGAACTGGTGGTACCGGGGATAAGGACACGCACCTCAAGGCTAGTGCGGGGAGCAGCAACAGGACGCACAGGGCTCTGGAGACGCACAGGAGGCTTGGTGCATGGTGCCGGAACTGGTGGTACCGGGCTGGAGACACGCACCACAGGGCGAGTGCGCGGAGGAGGAACAGGGCTCTGGAGACGCACTGGAAGCCTGGTGCGTGGTGTTGGCACTGGTGGTACTGGGCTGGGGCGGGGAGGTGGCGCCGGATATACCGGACTGTGCAGGCGTACTGGCTCCCTTGAGCACCGAGCATGCCCAACCTTACCTGGTTGATTGCTCCCCGTAGCCCGACCAGTGCGGGGAGGTGGAATAACCCGCACTGGGCTGTGTTGGCGAACCGGGGACACCATGCGTAAGGCTGGTGCCATGTATGCCGGCCCGAGGAGACGCACTGGAGACCAGACGCGTTGAGCCGGCTTCATGGCACCTGGCTCAATGCTCAATCTAGCCCGGCCGATACGTGGAGCTGGAATGTACCGCACCGGGCTAAGCACACGTACAGGAGACACCGTGCGCTTTACCGCATAACACGGTGTCTGCCCGTACTCTCGCTCTCCACGGTAAGCTCGGGGAGTTGGCGCAGGTCTCCTACCTGACTTCGCCACACTCCCTTGTAGCCCCCCCAAGACATTTTTGGGGCTGACTCTCAGGCTTCCAGCCTCGCTTCCGTGCTGCCTCCTCATACCGCCGCCTCTCGGCTTTAGCTGCCTCCAGCTCTTCACGAGGGCGGCGATATTCTCCCGGTTGTGCCCAGGGTCCTCCGCTGTCCAGAATTTCCTCCCAATTCCTATAGTCCTGCGTTCGCTGCTGCTGCCTTGTATCACGCTGCTTGGTCCTGGTATGGTGGGTAATTCTGTCACGATCGTCGTTAGGTGAAAGAGAGGACCAAGGCGCAGCGTGATATAAATACATCTTCTTTTTAATAGAAGAAGAAACGAACACGAACACTAATACAAACTAGACAAAACAACAAACGACCGTGAAGCTACAAAACGAAAGTGCAGACACAAGCAACTAACGTCAAGACATAGACAATTACCCACAACCTACCTAATACCTATGGCTGCCTAAATATGGCTCTCAATCAGAGACAACGATAGACAGCTGTCTCTAATTGAGAACCAATCCAGGCAACCATAGACTTACATAAACACCTACACTGAACACAACCCCATGAACTCTACAAAACCCCCTAGACAATACACACACCCTAGACTAGACAAAAAACACACAAACATCCCCCATGTCACACCCTGACCTAACTAAAATAATAACGAAAACATAGATAACTAAGGCCAGGGCGTGACAAGGTCGTCAAATCTTGGCTGATTTCTTTTGATTTTCCCATGATGTCAAGCAAAGAGGCATTGAGTTTGAAGGTAAGCCTTTTGGCTCAATAATCTATTCTTGTAGAATCTGGCAACAAACCATTTTAGAATGGGAACTGCTGGACTCTGTATTGTATTGTCATTCTATTCAATGACAAGCTCAACAACAAAATCCATCAATATGACTCCTACCAGAAATCCATTGTAAATCCACTGTCGGCAACATAACATATTATGAAAAGACTGTCAAATTAGCCTAATGACTTTTACATAAAGTTTGACTGAAACTGTAAAGTGTGTTAACATGCTCAAACATCTCGAAGAAAAATGTGGCCTTAATTGGCCACATGTACTCTTAAATCTCAACCAGGCACAGCCAAGAGGAATGGTCACTCCTCTCTAGGTTTTCCCATCGGCTCCTGCCAATCTAGGCAGATTTCCCTAGCCACTACAGTATGCTTTGCTTGCTCTTGGGGGGTTTAGGCCAGGTACCTGTATAAGCACTTAATGACAACTCTTGATATAAAACGGACTTTAAAAAGAACATACGATTGATTGGGAGGTTTGTGCAGGTGTGTGATTACCACCACTTCATACATCAAGAAAATGTTTTTTTGACTTAAAATCCATTGGTGACTACTCACCTGTGGTGTGGTGCTACAGACAGTAATGTGGACTTTAATCAGGGTAGATGCAGGGTTTTTGGAGTTAAACCCAAGGTCATGCTCCTATTCTACCACTGTTATAGAGAGCTTTCTACTATATATGTAATTTTTGCCTGGTTTGTGAAATTTTCAGTTACTTTAAAATTACTATCCAGACATCAATGAATATGATGGGTGTGAACAAACAATCATGGGACAGCCTAATAAAATAATCTCACACCCTTCCTATGTACTCCACCCAAAGTTAAAACAGTTTGTCATTGTAAACTGAACAGATAGAAGCACTCCTTCCTCCCGTTAGTAATACTCCTAAACAGCAGTATGTAGGAGGAGACCATGTGCAATGTGATAAGAACATGTGCGGTATATACATATATATTTGATTTGGTGGGCTATATATGTTATGGACATATCTGGTGCAGTGTCACTTCTCACATTCTGATACTTTTTTTGTGATTTTTCCTGTCAAATAAACTTAATATCACCTATTCAGTTAAGCTAAACCACATATTTTACATGGAGTACAAGTACTGATGATGTGGTCATGTGGTGTATAACCAGGAGTCCCAAAGCAAGTGCGTGCAATTGAAAAGAATCAGGTTTTATTCTCTATTCTTTACAATTCTAAACGTTGGTGAAAGGTGAAGTCGAACAATAATAAAAATCAAAACACCATTTGCCTTCAGGGCTTGAATATCACCTATATGTGACATCTTCCTCTCGCTGGGGAGACCAAAAGCCTCCTCTACCAAATCCCACTTCTGCCTCTGAATCCTCACCTTTTTAATCCTCTACGGAGTCCTTTACTATATAAACTTAATGATGACAATGTCCGTCTTCTGGCCAAAGTGGTTACAGCAGTCCTCTGTTGCTATATTCCAGACTTGATCCATGAGAAAGATGAGAGGCAGCTTGCTGTGAGGTTGACTTTAGGCCCACCCCTCCAGTTTTTAATGAAAGCTGCTTGTTCAACAGGCTGACGGGTGGGTCATTCTGGGGTACCTTTCTCTTCTTTCTTATAGAGCCGTCCAGAGGTACAAACTTGAAAGCCTCCTCCCTAGAGACCAACCAGACAGACACAGAGAGGGAGATATTTACAGACACAGAGGAAGAGCGAGAAAGGGAGGGAGAAAAAAAAGTTGAGAGATGTCCATATACAATATTATAAATGTTTTTTATGTGTATGTTACCTGAGTGGGACGTCCAGTAGAATGAGGACACGTGTGAACTGAGAAGCACAGAGGCTTGATGGTGCCGTCCTCACGGCGTAATCTGAGTCGCATGTGGCTCAGTTGGTAGAGCATTATGTTTGTAACAGAAATAATGCGGGTTTGATTCCACAAGGAAACCAGTACAAAATTATGTTCACTACTTGAAGTCGCTCTAGATAAGAGTGTTTGCTAAATTACTTACATTTTGTCTAGACAGAGTCAACATTGAACTGAAAAAAATAAGCAACAATTGTCTTTGTAATTATTTATTCAAGTGTCAAAATTCTAAAAGTGTAAATAGGTTGTGAGTCACGTCATCGACTGTGTCATTGACTGACAGATTTCTATAAAATATTATGTGGTTAGCTGAAAGGAAAAAATACCTATCCAGGCATTGTAGGAGCTGGTAGGCAATATCTGAGGAACGTGTCCCTAGTAATGGTAGTCTAGGCTTCATGTAGCTGACTAAACTCAACTCCATGATTTACGATCAAGTTGAGCAGTGACTAGTGTGTGCAGACTGGAGCTGATGTCACGTAAAAAGACAATATGCTATTTTATGGGCGCTGAAATTTATTGTTTTTAATAAAATAAAATAAATTGTGACTACAGAAATATACCCTGCCACAGTCGCTGCTCAAAAATAAACCCCATCCCCTTGCTGGAAATCATTGTTAATGTTCATGTTTGATTATTTATGCTGTTATTGTGAAGTGAAAATGTCTAGGAGCAACAACGGCTCAGCCGCGAAGTGGTAGGCCACACAAGCTCACAGAACGGGACCGCTGAGTGAAGTTACAACACTCACTACCGAGTTCCAAACTGCCTCTGGAAGCAGGGTCAGCACAGGAACTGTTAGTCGGGAGCTTCATGAAATGGTTTTCCATGGCTGGCAGCCACACAAGCCTAAGATCATCAGCTGGAGTGGTGTAAAGCCTGCCGCCATTGGACTCTGGAGCAGTGGAAACGTGTTCTCTGGAGTGATGAATCACGTTTCACCATCTGGCAGTCCAACGGACAAATCTGGGTTTGGCGGATTCCAGGAAAATGCTACCTGCCCCAAAGCATAGTAACAACTGTAAAGTTTGGTGGAGGAAGAATAAAGGTCTGAGGCTGTTTTTCATGGTTCGGGCTAGGCCCCTTAATTGCAGTAAAGGAAAATCTTAACGCTACAGTATACAATGACATTCTAGATGATTCTGTGCTTCCAACATAGCGGCAACAATTTGGGGAAGGCCCTTTACTGTTTTAGCATGACAAGCCCCTGTGCACAAAGCGAGGTCCATACATAAATGGTTTGTCGAGATCGGTGAGGAAAGAACTTGACTGGCCTGTACAGAGCCCTGACCTCAACCCCATTGAACACCTTTGGGATGAATTGGAACGCCGACTGCGAGCCAGGCCTAATTTCCCAACATCAGTGCACTACCTCACTAATGCTTTGGTGGCTGAATGGAAGCAAGTCCCCGCAGCAATGTTACAACATGTAATGGAAAACCTTCCCAGAAGAGTAAAGGCTGTTATAGCAACAAAAGGGGGACCATCTCCATATTAATGCCCATGATTTTGGAATGAGATGTTCAACATGCAGGTGTCCTGACAGCACCAACTTGACAGCACCAACTTCCTGCTTCATTGTTGCGATGGCTGGGGTCACCTTAGATAAGTGAGAGTACCTCTGCTCCCTCCTGTATTCATCCAACCTCTCATGAACATCTGCAGCGGTCCACTGCTGTAATGGCTTGCACTTAAAGATAAGCGACAGTTCAGCGTTAGGGCAATGTCTGATGAACATGACTGTGAGCTCACGAGATGGGTCTTCAACACTTTTTTTCTGTCTCTTTAGACAATATTCAGCAACCTCCATAGCCCTGTTCAGTCTGAGCCAATATTCAAATGGTTGTTCATCAGTCAGAGGTAATGTGGCATAAAAGTCAGCGAGGGGCATGCTTGAAAAAGCAGTGTCACTAAAATGTTGTTTCAGTATGTCAAAGATGGGACTTGGGCCTTTAGATAAATCAACGGAGGGATTGCTGCGTATGCCCACTTTAACAACATCGCGGGCCCTTCCCATAAGCCTACCCATAACCTCAACTGCTTGGTCCATCATAGATACGCCCCTCTTACGCATGTAAACCATGACCATATCCTCCCACTTATGCACTGTGCACTTTTCAGAGCCATCCCCCCGAAAGTACACCGGCTCCCTGATATCAGGCTTCAATACCAGGTTCAGGCCCGACACATCCATACCCCTAGAGCTGCATACATTCCCCATAACATTGTCCCCAACATGTCCAACAATTTCCTTTGACTCCAAACAGGAGGCAATGTTCTCCCCAATGGAATGACCAATCTGCTGTACTATGTCTCCTATGAAATCCATGGAGACCTCCCCACTCCCTGTATTTGGCAAACCTCTTTCATACACATCCTTGGGCATTTCCATGGGTAAACTATCATCAAAACTCCCAAAACCCTCCAGTTTAGGCATAGGTGTAGAAGCAACTGGAATTTTGGCTGAACCCCTACCAACAGATGGTGACAGATTAAATGTCAGGAAACCGCTACCAACAGATGGTGACAGATTAAATGTCAGGTAACCCCTACCTCTCCCAACACCTTCCATCTTCAATGGGAAATCAACACACTAAAATAAAAATTTAAATAGCTAAATATATATATTTTTTAACCTCACGTCAAAATCTAACCAATATCTAGTACACTGGTAAAACTCATCTTACTTACATCAGATATACGTTAGAATTGCAAATAAACAAGTAACACAAAAGTTATATCGTCTATCCGTGAAGTCTAAACCAGAGAAATCATCAATTTCGATAATAAAACGTTGCAATAGCGCCCTCTTGTGGCGAAATGCGATATCGCCATAAACTGCACCGGCAGCGTCTTATCTGATTCTTCAACGGCAACCACGGCGAAGTTCTGAGATGGAAATCCAGCGAAAGATGATCCGATCCAGGAGAACGGTCACGGCACCACTGTAACAGTACTATTCTTGCGTTGTGTACAATCAATAATCGACACGAACTCCAACTTGTAGCACCTGTCATGGAAATGTATTCTGATAGAAACTGATAGAAACAGCACAAAATTGCACGTCATGCAATGCACGGCTCACCATCCAACTCTGCACTCACGCACGCTGGTTTGGTGGTTGTTCACTGGGCAATGTAGTTACCAAAATAATACAACAATTACAATATACAATATAATATTTTGAACAATGTACCTGACAGAAACAGCACAAAATTGCACGTCACGCAATGCACGGCTCACCATCCAACTCTACACTCACGCACTGTACAAAATATAGGAACCCCCCCACCAGACACAGTAAGTTGCTAGCTAGTATTAGCTGGAATTCTCTACAACAAAATGCACAACAAATATGCACTACATCTTATAGGTGGTGTTCTAATAACATTTGCAAACAAATTTATATAAATTGTACATTTAAATCATCATTTGGGAGTATAAAAATCACTTTTGACGTACAGTGCTTTGCAACCAACAACTTACCGCTGGTTTGGTGCTTGTTCACTGGGACGATTCTAACTGAAACATCCTCCCTCGGTAAGCATCTACGCAAACCAGCCAATATTATGCCATGTTGAGTAGGTGAAGGCAAGACAAAAATAAAACCAAAAACCCATTGGCTTAACAATAAAGTGGCAAGGGGAATCACCAATATAACCCTGTTACACTCGGCGATCTCCAGCTGAGAAGGAAGTAACTAGAGAAAGTACACCAGCCGTGATAAGTTCCAGCCATCTCCTGTGATTACCTTTAGATAGCATTCTTTGTTTTAGCCAAGGCCAGTGTGCGTCCATATTTCTTACAATTCATGTGTTGTGGACACACTCCTTTTTAATGCTAATTAGCCTTTTTACCCGAGCTAGCAACTGTACGCTTGCTAACCCTGTTGTTTCTGTCATCTAAGACATTTTGCATTTCAGTGTCTAGTCTTATATGGCCTGTGGTTTTATGGATGTATACTGTATAGATTGTGAAGGTATTTTGTTAGCCATGAGCCTTGTGGATGTAGCTATATACATTCAAGTCCATGCAGTTGTGTGAGGATGATGGTTCTGCTCAGTAGTGCTGTGTATTTGCACTCCTCTGATCATTCATTAGTGTAGCAGAACCTATTGTAGCCATATTATTTATAGCTTATGTAATTGGTGGTTGTACTAAGCAATCACTTCATTAAACAACCTCAACTGGAATCCTACCGGTCTGTCATCTGTGCCCTTATAAGCACTTGGGAGGGAACACATAATGCTAAGTAAAACCTAACCCTGAAGAATATTTTTGCCGGAGGAGATCTTATTTTGCATATGAGTAGGATGTTTGGTGCAGTATTTTTCAAGTGGAAAAATGTGCATGAGGAAGAGTCGTCTCTCGTTGAATGACAACAACATGCGCTTCATTGAAAATCCCTGTTGACCAATCGCCGAAGAGGGGGCGTAGACTTCGTGTGCCCGTGTAACAGTATAGCTTCGGTCCCTCTCCTCGCCACTACCTGGGCTCGAACCAGGGACCCTCTGCACACATCGACAACAGCCACCCTCGAAGCATCGTTACCCATCGCTCCACAAAAGCCGCGGCCCTTGCAGAGCAAGGGGACCAACTACTTCAAGGTCTCAGAGCAAGTGACGACACCGATTGAAACGCTATTAGCGCGCACCACCGCTAACTAGCTAGCCATTTCACATCGGTTACACTCACCCCCCTTTTGACCTCCTCCTTTTCCGCAGCAACCAGTGATCAGGGTCAACAGCATCAATGTAACAGTTTAGCTTCCGTCCCTCTCCTCGCCCGTACCTGGGCTCGAACCAGGGAACCTCTGCACACAGACAACGGTCACCCTCGAAGCATTGTTACCCATCACTCCACAAAAGCCATGGCCCTTGCAGAGCAAGGGGAACAACGACTTCAAGGTCTCAGAGCGAGTGACGTCACCGATTTAAACGCTATTAGCGCACACCACCGCTAACTAGCTAGCCATTTCACATCGGTTACACCCGATCTGTCAAAAGTCCAAAACGAACACAAACGTCACAAAATGTCGTCATAATAAACGCTTGAACTGTTCCATACGGAACTGTTTAGGCTGGGATGCATTGGGACTCATTAACGGTCAGTTAGTGTGAGGTCTGACACCGAACCCCGGGCCCAGTTCGAATTTTTGGGAAACGCATTCTTTAATCCTATCTATTTTCCGTGAAATAATCACTGATCTGCCGAGGTTTGATGGGAACAAGCAATGAGATAGAAACAATGCTCTGACATAAAAATAAAATAAAATTTTTATTGGTACTTCTCTATTCCCACTAGCACTGACTTTGCTGATAAATACTTTGTTGAGGGAAAATGTGCATGATACTATTAAAGTCTTGTTGTCTCATCTAGCTATTTTAAGATTAATGCACTAATTGTAAGTTGCTCTGGATAAGAGCGTCTGCTAAATTACTTAAATGTACAATTTTAAACATACCCAGTTCACAGCTCAGTGATAACCTCAAGAAAGAAGAAAAGCAATTATGCATTTCAAAAATATTTCTCACGCAGGCCAATAAATAGAATGCATGTATTGTACTGTACATTCAAATACCAGGAATTATGGCAATCTTGGTAAAGACAGCATTTATGATGAAATTGTATTTTCTTAACATGAAGTTATAAAGATAAAGTGAGAAACATACCGCATTATTGTAATCAGGAGCAGGAGTGTCAAGTGTGATATGTCAGAAACTTGATTGATGTACTTGCTCTCATCAAATTGATGGTTAATGTTGTTACAATTAGCATAAGATCATTTGGGATGTATTGAGATGGGCATGTCTTGTGTGGTTTCTTTGCAACAGCTTTACATATTATAATCAAGATTTAAATTCATATATTTCAGACGTTCTATGTAAATGTCTGTTCAGACCTTTTTTATTATACCTCAGTGGTTCAGATATGAACAAGAAATATGGACATGAAGAAAAAGTCTAAGAGTGAGGCATTGTGGGAAATGGAGTCCCCAGAGAAAACAAGAACAAGATGGGTGTCAGGAGTGGGGCAGCAGTATTATCATAAGGAGACGTATACTTGGAAAACGGAGGAGGAATGGAGGGAAAAAGAGAGGGAGAAGAGGTCTAAGAGAGAGAGGGAAGAAGAGGGTAAGCTTGAGTCGGATAAAAATGGTGGAAAAAAGGGAGATGGTTTGTTAAAGAAGAATGGTAGAAAGTGTAAGCAGAGGGTGTTGAAGACAGGAGGAAGTGTATGAGGGCGAAGTATCAGAGGTGGTAGATGCGGTGAAGTTATCGGAGACTGCTGATGAAGAAATACAGTGCTGTACAGTATATGCTTTTACATTTGGATAGTAAAGCATTATTTACATTGACTGGCCTACCCCGGCCAAACTCGGGTGACGCTGGGCCAATTGTTCGTCGCCCTATGGCACTCCCAATCACAGTCGGGTGTGATACAGCCTGTATTTGAACCAGGAACTGTAGTAATGCCTCTTGCACTGAGATGCAGTGCCTTAGACCACTGCGCCACTCGGGTGACATGACATATACATATGTATGTATGTGTCATGAAAATTAACCGTGTGTAGGTAGATGTGGAAAGGTAGATACAAATGATTTATTTGGGGGGGTTCACACCTCGCTCGGCTATTCGACAATTCTTTAGTAAAGGTTGAATAATCTATTGTTCAGCTAATAGCCCATCCTAGAAACGTCAGCAGATTTCACAGCCTGCTACGCTTGTGAAAAACTGATACTTTTTCCCCTTTCCACTATTTAAAGATTCCAATTGATAGTGTTTTTAGCCACAATTGGCCCCAACCCCAATTAATACATTTAGGCACAGTCGATAGCGTGCTGGACCTTGGGCTAGAATGTTGAGGGTTCGAAACCTGCTCCCTGCTTGTTTCATTATATTTATTATGCCGGTCTCAGAGCAAATAGCCTGGATTGTTACTCCCATCTCGTTCCTCGCCCTCCTCCATGCATCATTCTCCGCCTGAGTGGCTCGCTTGTGGGCCTGCTGGCAGGAAATGACAGCACCTTCGGTTGTGCATCAAGAATTCAGCATAGCAAGTTTGTATGAAGGTCTGGTTATTCACAGGCAAATAGTAATATGCTCTAAACTGCTCTGGTGACAAACTTTGCTGCCCTGTTTTCAATCGTCTACATGGCTGGGAGAAGCTCTTCAGATTAATGCAGATGAAGGGAGTTAGATATGCATAGGAAGTGTAGTGTACTGTTTTTTTCTGTATATATGAATTACAAATCAGCCTTTACTTAAATCATGTTTCTTTTACTTAAATCATGTTTCTAGTCTATTGCATAGTTACAATGTGTAGTCATTGATGTCCCAGGAGCAGGAGTGGTAAACACTGTTGAAAGTGTATAATTGTAATACATACATGCAGACACAGCATCATTCAAATAATGCAGTTGGATACACCTGGTATTGGATAGGACTGGGAAAAAACTTGCTAAAAATGCGAGTTTCGTAAATTTACTTTTTTCATCGTTTCTCCACATTAACTAACACATTCCTCTCAATTTTACATTTTTTTGCTTGACTCGTTATGACTTTATAATTACTTACATTTGCTTCCACCGTAATGTTTTTGTCAGACATCTTTGCTGAAGAAAGTCACCAGCGACGGGTGGCATAAAGTCAAATTCGTCATTGGAACCACTCTATATGATTGGTCACATAAAAACGTGGGACCCAAATGCATAATGAGTGCTCTAACCCCCCTGTGGTGGTCTGAAGCAATGAAGCCGTGACACTGGGTACCTCTAAGTCTCGCGGCGTAAGCTCGCAACTTTTAAAGGAGGAACCACTGTAGGCTGGTTGTCTTTTTCTGAAATAATTATTTTCACTTGACTTACAGTATTCCTGTCTTAAATGGTGTCCACAACTTTCATTAGCTAGCTAAGGTTAGCATGCTAGCTAGTTACACTGACAGCTGTCAGTCAATGCCTTATTTGTTGAAATCACCACAACGTTCCCACCCCCAATTCCTTATGTATTCGCAACCTGTGTCAGTCTTTGAGGTGGAACCGAAAGAGCATTTCCACTCTAGGACAGGAATTACACAAAATAGGTGAGGTAACTTCTTCTGAGGTGGGTCTTTAATGTTTAGAGCAAGCGTTGGGGCACTTAACAAATCTCCCCCGGTCAGAAGATGCTATCGTGAATAAGAGCTTAAGCAGTTAGCGTCTATGAATGGGGTAGCCTAGTCCATGGCTAACGGAGTAGCCTCCTATGTGTACAAATGACTAACACTAGTCGCAGTTCTCACAAACCGAATGTTGGCTAGCTAACTTTAGTGGTGCTAGTTCAAGACATAAGCCACCTTGTTTAACTAGCTAACATCACAATAAAATCACATCTCTTCTCTATGATAGAAAAATCTATGGAATCTTACTCTGCTGTCTGCATATGTTTCTTGTTAACACTTTTTCTTGTCAAAGCTAATATAACAGGAGCTACTATAAATCAAATTCTTTGGCCTAAGCTCCACTCTTGTCTCAGGTTACAATTGGACGTGGCTTGAATGTCACTCACCAGCTCGTGTCCCCAAGCTGCCTCCTAATGATATCCAGACTGCACTGTATGTTAAAGCAACGACACGACGGCCAATGTACATGGGACCTAGTGATGTGGCCTGCACCGCCTCCAGAACCAAGAAGAGTAAGAGGAAATTGAATTCTGATCAAATCAAATCAAATCAAAATCAAATTTTATTAGTCACATACACATGGTTAGCAGATGTTAATGCGAGTGTAGCGAAATGCTTGTGCTTCTAGTTCCGACAATGCAGTAATAACCAACAAGTAATCTAACCTAACAATTCCACAACTACTACCTTATACACACACACAAGTGTAAAGGGATAAAGAATATGTACATAAAGATATATGAATGAGTGGTGGTACAGAACGGCATGGCAAGATGCAGTAGATGGTATAGAGTACGGTATATACATATGAGATGAGTACTGTAGGGTATGTAAACATAAAGTGGCATAGTTTAAAGTGGCTAGTGGTACATGTATTACATAAAGATGGCAAGATGCAGTAGATGATATAGAGTACAGTATATACATATGAGATGGGTAATGTAGGGTATGTAAACATTATATTAAGTGGCATTGTTTAAAGTGGCTAGTGGTACATTTTTACATAATTTCCATCAATTCCCATTTTTAAAGTGGCTGGAGTTGAGTCAGTATGTTGGCAGCGGCCGCTAAATGTTAGTGGTGGCTGTTTAACAGTCTGATGGCCTTGAGATAGAAGCTGTTTTTCAGTCTCTCGGTCCCTGCTTTGATGCACCTGTACTGACCTCGCCTTCTGGATGATAGCGGGGTGAACAGGCAGTGGCTTGGGTGGTTGTTGTCCTTGATGATCTTTATGGCCTTCCTGTGACATCGGGTGGTGTAGGTGTCCTGGAGGGCAGGTAGTTTGCCCCCGGTGGTGCGTTCTGCAGACCTCACTACCCTCTGGAGAGCCTTACGGTTGTGGGCGGAGCAGTTGCCGTACCAGGCGGTGATACAGCCCGACAGGATGCTCTCGATTGTGCATCTGTAGAAGTTTGTGAGTGCTTTTGGTGACAAGCCGAATTTCTTCAGCCTCCTGAGGTTGAAGAGGCGCTGCTGCGCCTTCTTCACAACGCTGTCTGTGTGGGTGGACCAATTCAGTTTGTCCGTGATGTGTACACCGAGGAACTTAAAACTTTCCACCTTCTCCACTACTGACCCGTCGATGTGGATAGGGGGGTGCTCCCTCTGCTGTTTCCTGAAGTCCACAATCATCTCCTTTGTTTTGATGACGTTGAGTGTGAGGTTATTTTCCTGACACCACACTCCGAGGGCCCTCACCTCCTCCCTGTAGGCCGTCTCGTCGTTGTTGGTAATCAAGCCTACCACTGTAGTGTCATCCGCAAACTTGATGATTGAGTTGGAGGCGTGCATGGCCACGCAGTCGTGGGTGAACAGGGAGTACAGGAGAGGGCTCAGAACGCACCCTTGTGGGGCCCCAGTGTTGAGGATCAGCGGGGTGGAGATGTTGTTACCTACCCTCACCACCTGGAGGCGGCCCGTCAGGAAGTCCAGGACCCAGTTGCACAGGGCGGGGTCGAGACCCAGGGTCTCGAGCTTGATGACGAGTTTGGAGGGTACTATGGTGTTAAATGCTGAGCTGTAATCGATGAACAGCATTCTCACATGGGTATTCCTCTTGTCCAGATGGGTTAGGGCAGTGTGCAGTGTGGTTGCGATTGCGTCGTCTGTGGACCTATTGGGTCGGTAAGCAAATTGGAGTGGGTCTAGGGTGTCCGGTAGGGTGGAGGTGATATGGTCCTTGACTAGTCTCTCAAAGCACTTCATGATGACGGAAGTGAGTGCTACGGGGCGGTAGTCGTTTAGCTCAGTTACCTTAGCTTTCTTGGGAACAGGAACAATGGTGGCCCTCTTGAAGCATGTGGGAACAGCAGACTGGGATAAGGATTGATTGAATATGTCCGTAAACACACCAGCCAGCTGGTCTGCGCATGCTCTGAGGACGCGGCTGGGAATGCCGTCTGGGCCTGCAGCCTTGCGAGGGTTAACACGTTTAAATGTTTTACTCACCTCGGCTGCAGTGAAGGAGAGCCCGCAGGTTTTGGTAGGGGGCCGTGTCAGTGGCACTGTATTGTCCTCAAAGCGGGCAAAAAAGTTGTTTAGCCTGTCTGGGAGCAAGACATCCTGGTCCGCGACGGGGCTGGTTTTCTTTTTGTAATCCGTGATTGACTGTAGACCCTGCCACATACCTCTTGTGTCTGAGCTGTTGAATTGCGACTCGATTTTGTCTCTGTACTGGGACTTAGCCTGTTTGATTGCCTTGCGGAGAGAATAGCTACACTGTTTGTATTCGGTCATGCTTCCGGTCACCTTGCCCTGGTTAAAAGCAGTGGTTCGCGCTTTCAGTTTCACGCGAATGCTGCCGTCAATCCACGGTTTCTGGTTTGGGAATGTTTTAATCGTTGCTGTGGGTACGACATCGTCAATGCACTTCCTAATGAACTCGCTCACCGAATCAGCATATTCGTCAATATTGTTGTTGGACGCAATGCGGAACATATTCCAATCCGCGTGATCGAAGCAGTCTTGAAGCGTGGATTCAGATTGGTCGGACCAGCGTTGAACAGACCTGAGCGCGGGAGCTTGTTGTTTTAGTTTCTGTTTGTAGGCTGGAATCAACAAAATGGAGTCGTGGTCAGCTTTTCCGAAAGGGGGGCGGGGGAGGGCCTTATATGCGTCGCGGAAATTAGTATAACAATGATCTAGGGTTTTTCCAGCCCTGGTAGCACAATCGATATGCTGATAGAATTTAGGGAGTTTTGTTTTTAGATTAGCCTTGTTAAAATCCCCAGCTACGATGAATGCAGCCTCAGGGTGTGTGGTTTCCAGTTTACAAAGAGTCAGATAAAGTTCGTTCAGGGCCATCGATGTGTCTGCTTGGGGGGGAATATATACGGTTGTGATTATGATTGAAGAGAATTCCCTTGGTAGATAATGCGGTCGACATTTGATTGTGAGGAGTTCTAGATCAGGTGAACAGAATGACTTGAGTTCCTGTGTGTTGTTATGATGATCACACCACGTCTCGTTAATCATAAGGCATACCCCCCCGCCCCTCTTCTTACCAGAAAGATGTTTGTTTCTGTCGGCGCGATGCATGAAGAAACCAGCTGGCTGCACCGACTCCGTTAGCGTCTCTTGAGTTAGCCATGTTTCCGTGAAGCAGAGCACGTTGCAATCCCTGATGTCTCTCTGGAATGCTACCCGTGCTCGGATTTCATCAACCTTATTGTCAAGAGACTGGACATTGGCGAGTAGTATGCTAGGGAGTGGAGCGCGATGTGCCCGTCTCCGAAGCCTGACCACGAGACCGCCTCGTTTGCCCCTTTTACGGCGTCGCACAGGGTCGCCGGCTGGGATCAGATCCATTGTATTGGGTGGAAGGCAAAACACTGGATCCGTTTCGGGAAAGTCATATTCCTGGTAGGAACGATGATGATTTGACGTTAATCGTATATTCAGTAGTTCCTCCCGACTGTATGTAATGAAACCTAAGATTACCTGGGGTACCGATGTAAGAAATAACACATAAAAAAACAAAATACTGCATATTTTCCAAGGAACGCGAAGCGAGGCGGCCATCTCTTTTCGGCGCCAAATATGATGAACTGGAGCCTTCGACCTCATTTAAATCGAAGCTCTACGTTCTGCCACAGACAAGTCACAGGGCCAGCTTTGTCCTACAGACAAGCCCCGGGAGAGACCAGGGTACGGGAGGAGGCCGGGCCCAGCATGCGGCAGCATCAGAGGCTGGACTCGCCTTCAGAGGGCTTGAAGGCTCCAGTTCATCAGAATTCAATTTCCTCTTACTCTTCTTGGTTCTGGAGGCGGTGCAGGCCACTTCACTATGTCCCTTCGCTAGGTAGGGTTTGATGTCTTCGAGGCGCTGCCGAATCAGTATGTCCTATCAGGAATCTGTCCAACTTGCAAACGTACGTCTATTGCTGCTGGTGCTTCACTCATGTCTAACCTCTTGGACAGGTTTTATGTAGTAAAAGTGAATATCTCTCAATTGTCAAAAATCTGTCCTCCCCTTTGTCTGCACCGATTATGAAAATACTTGACAATTAAAACAATATGGTGAAAGCTTATCATTAGGCTGGCTTTCACCAGGTACATTTTAGATCATACATGGGAATAGATTTCTTAAATTAAAATCACTTGGAGCTGATTTCCTGGTGGTTTTACAGTCTTATGTCCCACAAGGATTTACTTTTTTGCTTAAACTTGGGGGCCCAAGTAAAACCTGCGGGCCGCCAGTTGGGGAACCCTGCTCTGTGGTACTGTGTGCCTCTCACAGTCTGTTCTTGATTATGTGATTGTGAAGAGACCTTTGGTGGCATGTCTTGTGGGGTATGCATAGGTGTTCGAGCTGTGTGCTAGTAGTTTAAACAGACATCTCAGTGCATTCAGCATGTCAACGAGTAGTGATGAAGTCAATCTTTCCTCCACTTTGAGCCATGCGAGATTTACATGCATATTATTGTTAGCTCTCCGTGTACATTTAAGGGCCAGCCGTGCTGCCCTGTTCTGTGCCAATTGTAATTTTTCGAGGTCCCATCTTTGTGGCACCTGACCACACGACTGAACAGTAGTCCAGATGCGACAACTAGGGCCTGTAGGACCTGCCTTGTTGATAGTGTTGTTTAAAACGCAGAGTAGCGCTTTATTATGGATAGACTTCTCCCCATCTTAGTTACTGTTATATCAAAATGTTTTGACCATGAGTTTACAATCCAGGCTTACTCCAAGCAGTTCAGTCACCTCAATTTCCCAACATTTTTATTACAAGATTTAGTTGAGGTATAGGTTTTAGTGAATGGTTTGTCCCAAATACAATGCTTTTAGTATTTGAAATATTTAAGACTAACTTATTCCTTGCCACTCATTCTGAAATTAACTGCAGCTCTTTTAAGTGTTGCAGTAATTTAAACTTGCTGTAATAGCGGACATGTAAAGTGTTGAGTCATCCGCATACATACAGTAGACACACTGGCTTTACTCAAAGCCAATGGCATGTCATTAGTAAAGATTGAAAAAAGTAAGGAGCTAAACAGCTGCCCTGGGGAATTCCTCATTCTACCTGGATTATGTTGGAGTGGCTTCCATTAAAGTGTGTTCTGTTAGACAGGTAACCCTTTATCCACAATATAGCAGGGGGTGTAAAGCCATAATACACGTTTTTCCAGCAGCAGACTATGATCGATAATGTCAAAACCCGCACTGAAGTCTAGCAAAATAGCTCCCACAATCTTTTTCTTCAATTTCTCTCAGCCAATCATCAGTCATTTGTGTAAGTGCTGTGCTTGTTGAATGTCCTTCCCTATAAGCGTGCTGGAAGTCTGTTGTCAATTTGTTTACTGTAAAATAGCATTGTATCTGGTCAAGCACAATTTTTATCCAAACGTTTACTAAGGGTTGGTAACAGGCTGATTTTGTAGGCTATTTGAGCCAGTAAAGGGCGCTTTAATGTTCTTGGGTAGCGGAATGACCTCTGCTTCCCTCCAGGCCTGAGTGCACACACTTTCCAGTAGGATTAGATTTAAGATGTGGCAAATAGGAGTGGCAATATCGTCCGCCATTATCCTCAGTAATTTTCCATCTGAGTTGTCAGACCCCGGTGGCTTGTCATTGTTGGTAGAAAAATGTTTCACCTCTTCCACACTTACTTTACAGAATTCAAAATTACAATGCTTGTCTTTTGATAATTTGATCGGTTATACTTGGATGTGTAGTGTCAGCGTTTGTTGCTGGCATGTCATGCCTAAATTTACTAATCTTGCCTATTTTTAAAATCATTCATTGGTATTATCATTGGGTTTTGTAATGAATGAGTCATCTGATTCAATGAATGATTGAGCCGAGTGCCTTTCTGCCCAAAATTTGATTTGTGCTCCAAAGCTTTTTACTATCATTCTTTTATATAATTTGTCTTTGTTTTATAGTATAGTTTCTTTTTCTTTTTTCAGTTTAGTCATAAGATTTCTCAATTTTCAGTATGTTTGCCAATCGGTTGTGCAGCCAGACTTATTTGCCATTCCTTTTGCCTCATCCCTCTCAACCATACATTTTTTTGAATTCCTCATCAATCCACAGGGATTTAACACTTTTTTTGCTCCTCATTACACACCACTGATCAACAAATATTATTTACATCAACAACATAGGAATCACTACAAACTTATTGTGTGACCTCTTATCCACTATATTAGGCCCAGCCTTTGGTTTTCGTAGATATGGCTACTATATTGTGATTTGGCTATTGCTCTAAAGCACAGTTCTGCAGTATTTGTAAAGATCTGATTTAATGCATGTTGATCATTTCATTCATGTACTGTTTGTAACTACCTTGGTAGGTTGACTGATAACCTGAACCAGGTTGCAAGCTGTTTACATTCTGAACCTTTTCCATGCGTGTGCAGCTTGATGAAAGCCAGTCAATATTTAAATCACCAAGAAAATATATCTTTCTGTTTATCACAGACTACTAGCAGCTTCCCACAAGAATGGACTTTAGGTAAGGCAGATGAACCTGTAGCCATATTACTTAACAGTATTTAACATGAGATCCTCTCAAAGCTTTACAGGAATGTGGTTCTGAATATTAACAGCAACACCTCTGTTGGCCTTTCAGTTTTTTCTGTAGATGTTCTAACTATATATTGCTACCACTGTATCATCAAAGGTTTAATCTAAGTGAGTTTTAGAGATTGTCACAATATCAATGTTAGAAAATTATTGATTTCATGAAACTTGTTTCTTAAGTTACATGCTGAGCATTCGGAAAGTATTCAGAGCCCTTGACTTCTTCCACATTTTGTTACGTTGTAGCCTTATTCTAAAATGTATTAATGTATTTTTCCCCTCATCTACACACAATACCCCATGATGACAAAGTGAAAACACGTTTTTAGAAATGTTTGTATTTACAAAAAAATAAAGTACATTATTTACATAAGTATTCAGAGCCTTTGCTATGAGACTCAATTGAGCTCAGGTGAGAAAAGGGTCTGAATACTTATGCAAATGTAATATTTCAGTAAAAAAAAAAAAATCGAACCTGTTTTTGCTTTGTCATTGTGGGGTTTTGTGTGTAGGTTGATTAAAAAATATTTAGTAAATTTTAGAATAAAGCTGTAACGTAACAAAATGTGGAAAAAGTCAACGGGTTTGAATACTTTACGAATGCACAGTAAGTTAACGTGGGCTATTGTTAGCACTTTTCTGTGTTGCTTGATTATTTCAATTTCTTTACTGGGAAGCTTAGCAGAGGTAGACATGCTCATGTTATTTATGTTAGTGCATTGTGTGAGCTGCATACAGTGGACTTCCTGCTAGGGCACATCGCCTCAGTGCTAACCATATAACTCCGGTTCATAGGCACATGGTTACTGCATACAATAGCTGTATGATCAGCAGAGGCATTCGGGGCGGTAAAGGGACATTAAGTTACTTACATTTTCTACCAACGCCCTTGGGATAATGTACATTTGCTGAAGCATTATGACAACTCAGCGACACAATGATAGGGATTAACTGAACTGAGCTGGGTTTGGGTCATTGATAAGTCATTGTCTCAACGCAGCCTTAAGGCTGTAAAAGGATGATCCCATCACTATGCAGTAAAATCGTTAATAGACCAATAACAAAGAGTTCCATGTTACCCAGAAATTATTTGATTTTGAGATTACAGCCACGTTGGGTCTTTAATACTTTTAACATATGTTTGGCCAGAAATCAGTCTTTGCTCGTTCCTAATTTTAAAGATTGAAAATGGTTGGAAATGCCTTAATAATAAAATTAAAAAGTAGTCTCATTTGACACCCAATTTGACATGCTCCTATGAACTTCACATTTTAGTGCTCATGGGTCCTAACTAAAGTTGTCTGTCTGACTTACGTACAGGCAGAAAATTGGTGCTGCGGGAGCGGATGAATGACACCCAGCAGTGGGTGGAGGCCCTGGAAGGGGAGCGGCAGCAGGGCGACCCCCACCAGGAGGAGCAGGTGAGGGAGCTGCAGAGCCAGCTGGAGCTGCTCTGGGGCCAGCTTCACAGGATGGAGTTGCTGGAAAGGTCCATCAGCGAGACTGAGAAGCTCCTCTGGGTGAGACTCATTGGGTGATATCGGGATCTGACAAATCACAATTCCTGCTTTTTCACTTTAATAATGTTTACATATGTTGCATTACTCGTCTCATATGTATATACCATATTCTATTCTACTGTATCTTAGTCTATGCTGCTTTGACATTGCTCGTCCATATATTTCTATATTCCTAATTCCTTTACTTAGATTTGTGTGGGTATATGTTGTGAAATTGTTAGATATTACTTGCTATATATTACTACACTGTCGGAGCTAGAAACGCAAGCATTTCGTTACACCCGCAATAACATCTGCTAAAGATGTGTATGTGACCAAAAAAAAATATATATCTGACATTTATTCTCCATTCATATAGACTGAACAAAAATATAAACACGATAAGTAAAGTGTTGGTCGCATGTTTCATGAGCTGAAATAAAAGATGGCCATAAATGTTGTGCACAGATTTGTTTAGATCCCTGTTAGTGAGTATTTCTTTGCCAAGATAATCCATCCATCTGACACGTGTGGCATATCAAGAAGCTGATTAAACATGATCATTACAAAGGTGCACCTTGTACTGGGGACAATAAAAGACCACTAAATGTACTGTTTTGGCACACAACATAATGCCACAGATGTCTCAAGTTTTGAAGGCACATGCATGTGACATGCTAACTGTAGGAATGTCCACCAGAGCTGTTGCCAGATAATTTAATGTTAATTTCTCTACCATAAGCCGCTTCCCATGTCGTTTGACAATTTGGCAGTACATCCAACTTGCCTAACAAACGCTAACCACGCCAGCCCAGAACCTCCACATCCGGCTTCTTCACCTGCGGGATCGTCTGAGACCAGTCACCCGGACAGCTGATGAAACTGAGGGTTTGCACAACCAAATCATTTCTGCACAAACTGTCAGAAACCGTCTCAGGGAAGCTAATCTGCGTGCTCATCGCTCTCACCTTGGTCTTGACCTGACTGCAGTTCGGCGTCATAACCAACTTCACTGGGAAAATGCTCACCTTCGATGGCCACTGGCATGCTGGAGAAGTGTGCTCTTCACGGATGAATCCCGGTTTCAACTGTACCTGTCGTATGGCGTCATGTGGGCGAGGGATGTGGTGATGTCAAGTTGTGAAGGGAGTGCCCCATGGTGGCGGCGGGGTAATGGTGTGGGCAGCTACAGACAACGAAAACAATAAAATGTTATCTATGGCAATTTGCATGCACAGAGATACCGATGAAATCGTGAGGCCCATTGTCTTGCCATTCATCTGCCACCATTACTTTATGTTTCAGCATGATCATGCACTGCCCTATCTCGCAACGATCTGTGTACAGTTCCTGGAAGCTGAAAATGTCCCAGTTCTTCCATGGCTTGCATACTCACCAGACATGTCACCCATTGAGCATGTTAGGATGTTCTAGAACGACGTGTACGACGGCGTGTTAACTTTGCAAAGCCATTGAAGAGGAGAGGGACAACATTCCACAAGCCACAATCAACTGCCTGATTTAACACTGTGAAGGAGATGTCACACCAGATAATGACTGGTTTTCTGATCCACGCCCCTTTTAAAAAATATTTTAAGGTACATTACATGGCCAAAAGGATGTGGACACCCCTTCAATATTGTGGATCCTGCTTTTTCAGCCATACCTGTTGCTGACAGGTGTATAAAATTGAGCACACGGCCATGCAATCTCCACAGACAAACATCAGAAGAGCTCAGTGACTTTCAACGTGGCACCATCATAGGAAGCCACCTTTCCAACAAGTCAGTTATTCAAGTTTCTTCACCATCTGCCAGTCCTTCGGACGAATCTTGGTTTGGCAGATGCCAGGACAACTCTACCTGCCCCAATGCATAGTGCCAACTGTAAAGTTTGGTGGAGGAGGAATAATGGTCTGGGGCTGTTTTTCATGGTTCGGGCTAAGCCCCTTAGTTCCAGTGAAGGGAAATACAATGACATTCTATGATTCCAACTTTGTGGCAACAGTTTGGGGAAGGCCCTTTCCTGTTTCAGCATGACAATGTACCCCTGCACAAAGCGAGGTCCATACAGAAATTGTTTGTTGATCGGTGTTTGAAGAACATGACTGGCCTGAACAGAGCCCTTACCTCAACCCCATCAATTCATCCCAAAGGTATTCAGAACATCGACTGCGAGCCAGGCCTAATCGCCCAACATCAGTGCCCGACCTCACTAATGCTCTTGTGGATGATTGGAAGCAAGTCCCCACAGCAATGTTCCAACATCTAGTGGAAAGCCTTCCCAGAAGAGTGGCTGTTATAGCAGCAAAGTGGGGACCAACTCCATATTAATGCCCATGATTTTGGAATGAGGTGTTCATACCGGCATATGTTTGTTTTAAAGGTGAAAATAACACAGCATGAAGAGGATGGTTTGAAAAAACAGCTGGAGGAGGCTTTGCAAGAGGTAAGCAACAGGAAACATTCCGCTTTTGTATTAACCTGATGTAACCATAATAGTGTAACCAATCTGTTTGCAATCCATATAGCATCGAGGAAATTGCACTCTCGAGACAAGGCTTTGAGGACATCCTCAAGGCCAAAGACAAAGAGCTGGAGGTGACAAAAGTAAGCTACCCCCAGTGTGACTTCCTCACTCAATTTAATTTCCTAACCCAGTTGAATTACTGACTTCACTTGACATACCTGGATGACAATAAATCGGTGAGGTTTCAAGCCAATGTTTTGTCTTGCAGGAAGAGAAGGAGAAGGCGAGAGCTCAAAAGGAGGAGGTGGTAACGCAAATGACGGAGGTGCTGGAGAACGAACTTCAATGCATCATTTGTTCTGAGCTCTTCATTAGGGTAAATATTTTGACCAGTCTTACATCATTCCCATTTGATAGCAATAAGTGTCTCGTACTGTTCAGTTTACTTCTCTGTCTGGAATTATAGCTTCTGACTGGAAGATGCTTTACTGTAATCTTAATCTCAATCTGTAATTCCAATTTTATCACAATGAAAGATTACCTTAAAGGACCATTGCAGATGTTTTTATCTGAATGTCAAAACATTTCTGGATAACAATTTAGTACCTTACTGTAAAGGTTTACCATTCAAATGGTAATTTCTTTTATATAGAAATAGCAAAAAATATATATTTAATACATTCGCTAGGGCTGTCAGAGTGGTCTGAGTGGGGAGGGGAAAACTAGTTGTTATTGGCAGAGAGGTTTGGCGCTCTCTTTATTAGTCTAATTAAACTTATACCACCTGGTGATGTCACCAGGCAAGCCAAAACTCAAAGCATGCAAAACATGTTGATTAGACGATACTGTGTAGATTGTATTTTTTAACCAGCAGCTATCAGGAAATAACACAGATCAAATATTTTTGTGCTTACACAGTGTTAGTTTCGTCTGTTGTACAAGGATACAAAATACAGGTAAAACAGAATTGATTGCTCTGGGCCTTTAATCAGAGTTGTTTGGTTTCGATCCTTTTTCATATCTCCCCTACAGGCAGACGCTTAACTGCGCCCACAGCTTCTGCCTGCACTGCATCAGAGAGTGGCGTAAGCGGAAGGACGAGTGCCCTATCTGCTGGCAGGCCATCCTGTCACAGAGCCGTTCGCATGTGTGGAGCAGTTCATCCCCGACATGAAGCAGCGTCGCCTGGCGCTCATCACCGAGAGGAAAGGTGAGAGGTATGTTCACCCTGCTCCTAGGTTCGCAGAGGTTGTTGAAATTCATTGCTAGCGATGTGGATGGATATATGGATGTTTAAGTGAATTGCAGGGTCCATATCTACTTGGTGGAAAAATAGAGCTATGGTCCCTGCAATTCCCTATGCACTCGTTTTGATTTCTCTTTTCACTCAGAAACATCCAACCATCTGCCACATCTCCACCCATGAATTCTAGGGTCGTGTTCAGTAGGGAGCAAACGTTTTTAAATGGGGAGCTACCTGTCCAATAACAGATTTTCATTTTCCGTTGCAATACATTTTGCTATGGTGTGTCCTACCGAACACGACCCCGGTCAGTGTGGGTCTATGAAGGCTCATGATGCCTTCCACTGTGTCTTTCCACACAGCCCAGCCGGGGGGAGCTGATGGTGATCCACGAAGACCGTAGCAATAGTAGCAGCAGCAAGTGACCTCTCCATGGATAGCTTCAGCTCCATAATCTCTCTGGAAGAGTGCGACCATTGGGGCTCCAGCGACAATTCCGATGAGTACAATGACGAGGTTTAGCCCATTGACATTGTTACACGTTACTTTTTTTATTCATTTGAAATGAAATGTTCAGGCTAAGACAGTCGTAGAGAATGCAGAGAAGGGAAGAAAGTCCGTCCTTGCTAGGAAACCAACGCACTTGATATTGTACGACAAATACCGTTAGTGTTCATATATATTTTTTGTAAAAATGTATTTTTTCTTCATTTATTTTTTCCAATGAAACAGAATATAAAATGTTACTTCATTAATTTGAATAGTCACAAAATGATTCTGCCAAGAAATGGAAACATGGTGGCACCAGGCCAGTTAAACATTTTTGTGAGTTTAACCGTGGTCATTGTTCATTTACCTTTTTTTATATGATGGTGAGGGGCTTATTGGTAAACAAATTACAAAACCATATAATATTGATAGAATATAATCTGCTCTTAAGACCAGACAGGATGACTTTGGTTAAGAGCATTGGACTAGTAACTGAAATGTCGCTAGTTTGAAAACACCAATCCGACTAGGTGAAAAATATGTCTGTGCCCTTGAGCAAGCCCCACTTAACCCTAATTGCTCCTGTAAGTTGCTCTGAATAAGTGTATGATAAATGACGAAATTATTACATGAAGGCAAATGGAATAGTGTGATTCCACCACCATCCCAACAATAATGCAGGAAATATTACTGGTACTCTTCATAGACAAACAGATTCTGTCGTAAATAAAGATGGCATGTATTCAATTTTCCAAGAGCGAAGCTCTTATCCGTATGAAACTGCCGGCACTCAGTGAGCTATATGGGCCAATATCCTACTGTGCTGTATGGGGCAGCAGTTCTGGAAGTTTGATGGCATCCCATTTTAAACTATGTTCTCTATTGACAATCTTTTTTTCAACCATAGATTTTGTGTCCGCTGTCAATTCTACTTTAACTACCAAAGTGAATGATGAAGTTCAATGGTTTGTTAGTTCAACATATGTATGATGTTTGAAATAAGCTCTTTTTGCATATGGAACATTTCTGGGATCTTTTATTTCAGGGACCAGCATGTTGCGTTTATTTTTGTTCAGATGAATTTTGTCCTGTATGCTAGCACCTAATATACTAATAGGATTGTGTATATGACGTGTTATTGATGCATACTGTCAAACAAAAAGCTTTAAGCCAAGTAAACATCCTATTCCCACTGTTCTATATCCGCTCGGGTCTGTTAGGAGAGTCAGCATAGTGCTGCTGTGCTAAACTGACATGCCTCTGTATGCGACTGTAGAGCCATTGAAGAAACAAGCTTCATTCAATTAAGTGTGGCTGCAGCAGGCAGTCGGGGAGAGGTACACAGGCTCCAGATGAGTGTTACTAACAGAAAATTAGGACCCGGAGCCGCCCTAGTGCTGCAGCTGATAAGACTCACTAGTACAACTCCAGGCATCCGTGGCTATTGTTTTAGGGCTAAGGATGGCTGATCAAGCTATTTGTGTGTGTGTCTAGACTACAATGTATTATTTATTCTGCAGGATCTGAATGTATACTAGTGTGACCTAAACATCTTATTACAATAGCTCCCCCGTTTTGGCTATTATTCAACTCTTCAGATAGGCTATACATTCATGGCTCATAATTCTCAACATTTATCAGAATTATCAGGTTGTATGTTTGTGTACTAGCACATAATACTGATAAGATGTGATATATTTTGGTGTGTGTGTGTGATTATTTTATTAAACAAATGAAAAATCCTCGCAGTGGCAAGACATGAATATGAGGTAATTCCAGCATGGTTTTAGAAGAGATAATCTGCTCCATTATTTAGATGCTTTGGGATGGATGATGGATCCTTTCCAAATGCATATTATCCAAAGGCCTCGTTCAATCTGCCAGCTTGGTCACATGGTCCCCACATTAGGATCATGGCACAGCTACACTGCATCTACAGTTCCGTGTGGACAGTATGTGCTGTGAATAGCATGCAGGCAGAGTTACTATGTCCACCCCACTCTGCAGTAACACTGTTCACACCCTGTCCCTTTTTCCTTCCCCAGTTGCCATGGTAAGGCAGCCTCTGAGTAAGACATTGATAAGATGTATTAAAGTGTTTGGTGTGATGTAATCAAATAATTGTATATTATGAGCACTAGACCTACATTGGATAGTAATTTATCCAAACGAGTGCTTTGAGCGTAATTTGTGTAAACAAAGATGGCCGAGTAATTGTAATTACACGTTTATAGTCTTGTTGTGAGACAGGCCGTGACATCACTGTGGAGGTTTCCTGCAGGGATGTCCTTGAGCTGCCAGCGATGCTTCATCTGATCATAAATTAGGAAAAGGGTTTATGATATGAGAATCAGCTCTACTGGCTGAAATTGTGCTATTAGGCTTTAATACTTACTGACAGTGTCGACCCGTCATTCAGGGCAGGTGGGGCAGAACTTATATATATATATCAGCAAAAGAATAAACATCCTCTCACTGTCAACTGTTTATTTTCAGCAAACTTAACATGTGTAAATATTTGTATGAACATAAGATTCAACAACTAAGACATAAATTGATAAAGTTCCACAGACATGTGACTAACAGAAATTGAATAATGTGTCCCTGAACAAAGGGGGGGGTTCAAAATCAAAAGTAACAGTCAGTATCTGGTGTGGCCACCAGCTGCATTAAGTACTGCAGTGCATCTCCTCCTCATGAACTGCACCATATTTGCCAGTTCTTGCTGTGAGATGTTACCCCAATCTTCCACCAAGGCACCTGCAAGTTTCTGGACATTTCTGGGGGGGAATGGCCCTAGCCCTCACCCTCCGATCCAACAGGTCCCAGACGTGCTCGATGGGATTGAGATCCGGGCTCTTCGCTGGCCATGGCGAACACTGACTTTTATATATAAACTCAGCAAAAAAAGGAATGTCCCTTTTTCAGGACCCTGTCTTTCAAAGATATACAAATATTTACACGTTAAGTTTGCTGAAAATAAACGCAGTTGACAGTGAGAGGACATTTCATTATGCTTTTTTGCAGACGTTTACTGACACCGGCCATATTTAACGGGTGTTGTACACACGTCACGTTAGCTAACGAGCAAGCCAGGTAACGTTTGCTAGTTAAACAACAATGAACAGTGCCAACAATGCCACAGTGCTGGGAGCTAACCAAACATGTTCAATATTAGCTAGCTAACATTAGGCTCTAACTAGAATGGCAAACGGCTCTGGGAAACGAATAACGTCAGCTACGGAGCCAGCCAGCTAACTTTAGCTAGCTAACAGTACACTTTAGCTTGAAATGAAACCACTTTCTATCATATTTAGAAAACGTATAATATCTGAAAATGTAGCTAGCTATCTTACCTGTATACGTCATGCATGATGGACGCGTCTCCCTGTCAAGAATGCCATGCCACGGTTGCCCTTAATTTGAAGATGTAATCCAGAGACAGGTGGTTTTCTCCATCTCTTTAGCTATCATTCTCTAATTCCACTGATTTCAAAACTTGATCCTCCAGAAAGTGGAGAGCAACAATTACTCCGCTCCACTACACAATAAATATTAAAAAAGCCGCGTTTGACAGGATTACCAACACAGACTGACGATCTCAAATAGACAGAAGCCTTCTATGGCAGACCAATCCGAATTCCTCTCTCAGCATGTCCAGCTCACTATCTCAGCCAATCATGGCTATTGGGAAGGTAGCTATCTTTTTCTGTGGCTTAACCAACAAGGCTTGTGTAATTTAACAATTTTATTGGTTTTTACAGATGGCATACAAGTTTATTATTAAAAATATGTTTTATGTTCAAACCGCTCTTCTGTGAAGCCGTGACTTGAAACATACGCCTAGTTTCCTGAATCGGGTCAAATTTGTGGAATTTCTTTACTTCTTAAAACCTGTTGAGGCCAGGGGTTCCGCTAGCGGAACTCCTCCCACATTCCACTGAAAAGGCAGAGCGGCAAATTCAAAAAAAACATTTTTTTTAAATATTTAACTTTCACACATTAACAAGTCCAATACAGCATATGAAAGGCAGACATCTTGTGAATCTAACCAACATGTCCGATTTTTAAAATGTTTTACAGGGAAGACAAAATATGTAAATCTATTAGCTAACCACCTTAGCAAAAGACACCACTTTCTAACACCAACGTCCATCACCAGCTATCACTAATTCGACCAAATGAAGATATATATATAGCCACTAACCAAGAAACAACTTCATAAGATGACAGTCTGATAACATATTTATTGTATAGCATTTTTTTTTTTTGAAAAATGTGTATATTTATGGTATAAATCATAAATTACATTTCAGCTACAATCAGAAAGCAGCCATAACATTTACAGACACCAACATCAAATACCTAATTACTCCTCATAAAACATTTCTGAGAAATACATACTGTGCAGCAATTGAAAAACAGGATTCTTGTGATTCCAGACAATATTTCCGATTTATTAAATGTTTTACATCGAAAACTAAATGTAGCGCTAAATTAGCATAGCCACGCCAGACAGACACACTTGGGCGCGCGCGACCAGTTGACATGCACGACAGATATATGAAATAACATTATAAATTTGGTCTTACTTTGGCTGATCTTTCATCAGAATGTTGATCAAGTTGTCCTTAGTCCAGAAGAGTCGTTCAATCCATTCAGAATGGCAACTTTCCATCTTCATTTAGCAGGGGTACTCGTCGAGTGGCACGGAACTCTCCAACGTAAACAAAGTAAACATTACGGAACACGGCAAAACTCCCGAAAAAATTCAAATAATCTGATTAAACTATATTGAAAAAACATACATTACGATGACATGGTCTCATTTATCAAATCAAATCCGAGCTGGAGATAGTTCACATCCGAAACGGCAGCAAAACAAAACATGATATCTCTCCCAAGTCGCACGCTTCTGACTTCCTGAAATTGACGGTCACGTCAAAGAAATAGGTCTTATTTCACGTCAAAACAAGATAAACGCATGATTTCTCCTCTGACGTCCTCTAGACACCCAGAGGAAGGCGTACGAGGTGTGTTTCGGGTCATAAGTGGCATGACCATGTATAGGCAGAGCGTTGAAGCGAGCATAAACATCTTGCATTTTACTTCCTGGTCGGGGAAAGTGCTGCCAAAGGACTTGTGTTCCACTCAGAGAAAAAATTAAAACGGTTTTAGAAACTTGAGACTCTTTTCTATCCAATACTATTAACAATATGCATATTGTAAGAGCAGAAATTGATTAAAAGGCCGTTTGAAAATTTGCGCATATTTTCCAGTTTTTCCAATTCGCCCCCTATAGCCCAAACAGGTTAATGCGTTTGAGCCAATCCGTTGTGTGACAAGGTAAGGGTGGTATACAGAAGATAGCCCTATTTGGTAAAAGACCAAGTCCATATTATGGCAAGAACAGCTCAAATAAGCAAAGAGAAATGACACTCCATTACTTCAAGACATGGTAAATCAATCCGGAAAATTTCAGAAACTTTTAAAGTTTCTTTAAGTGCAGTCGCAAAAACCATCAAGTGGTATAATGAAACTTGCTCTTATGAGGACCGCCACAGGAAAGGAAGACCCAGAGTTACCTTTGCTGCAGAGGATAGGTTCATTAACGTTAACCACCTCAGATTGCAGCCCAAGTAACAGACACATCTCAACATCAACTGTTCAGAGGGGACTGCGTGAATCAGGCCTTCATGGTCGAATTGCTGCAAAGAAACCACTACTAAAGGACACCAATAAGAAGAAGAGACTTGCTTGGGCCAAGAAACATGAGCAATGGAAATCTGTCCTTTGGTCTGATGAGTCCAACCGCTGTGTCTTTGTGAGAAGCAGAGTAGGTGAACGGATGATCTCCACATGCCAAATCAAATTTTATTGGTCAATACACATGGTTAGTAGATGTTAATGCGAGTGTAGTAAAATGCTTGTGCTTCTAGTTCCGACAGTGGAAAAACAAAAATACTGCATAGTTTCATAAGGACTCTTAGCGAGGTGACCATCTATGTCGGCGCCATCATGCTAACCGTGAAGCATGGAGGAGGAGGTGTGATGGGGGGGGGGGGGGGTGCTTTGCTGGTGACACTGTCTGTGATTTATTTCGAATTCAAGGCACACTTAACCAGCATGGCTACCACAGCAATCTGCAGCAATACGCCATCCCATCTGGTTTGTGCTTATTTGTTTTCCAACAGGGTAATGACCCAAAACACACCTCCAGGCTGTGTAAGGGCTATTTGTCCAAGAAGGATGGTGCTGCATCATATGACCTGGCCTCCACAATCAACCAACCTCAACCCAATTGAGATGGTTTGGGATGGGTTGGACTGCAGAGTGGAGGTAAAGCAGCCAACAAGTGCTCAGCATATGTGGGAACTCCTTCAAGACTGTTGTAAAAACATTCCAAGTGATGCTGGTTGAGAGATTGCCAAGAGTGGGCAAAGCTGTCAAGGCAAAGGGTGGCTACTTTGAAGAACCTCAAATATAAAATATATTTTGATTTGTTTAATACTTTTTTTTTTTGGTTACTACATGTTTCATGTGTTATTCCTAGTTTTGATGTCTTCACTTATTCTACAATGTAGAAAAGAGTAAAAATAATGAAAAACCCTTGAATGAGTAGGTGTGTCCAAACTTTTCACTGGTACTGTATATAAAGTGTAATATTGTGATGCAAACTCAAAATTGAATACATTTCAACTCTATATCTGACATAGTAATTTGAGAAACAGAAGCTCCTCAACTGGCAGCTTCATTAAAATAGTTCCTGCAAAACACCAGTCTCAACATCAACAGTGAAGAGGCGACTCGCCTTCTAGGCAGAGTTCCTCTGTCCGGTGTCTGTTCTTTTGCCCATCTTAATCTTTTTTTTTATTAGCCAGTCTGAGAGATGGCTTTTTCTTTGCAACTCTGCCTAGAAGGCCAGCATCCCGGAGTCGCCTCTTCACGGTTGACGTTGAGACTGGTGTTTTGTGGGTACTATTTAATGATGCTGTAAGTTGAGAACTTGGGGGTCTGTTTCTCAAACTAGACACTAATGTACTTGTCCTCTTGCTCAGTTGTGCACTGGGGCCTCCCACTCTTTCTATTCTGGTTAGAGCCAGTTTGTGCTGTTCTGTGAAGGGAGCAGTAAACAGCGTTGTACAAGATCTTCAGTTTCTGAAGAAAGGTCTTTGTTTCTGGCCATTTTGAGCCTGTAATCAAACCCACAAATGCTGATGCCCCAGATATCAACTAGTCTAAAGAAGGCCAGTTTCTTTAATCAGAACAACAGTTTTCAGCTGTGCTAACATAATGGCAAAAGGGTTTATTAATTATTCATTTGCCTTTTAAAATTATAAACTTGGATTAGCTAACGCAACGTGCGATTGGAACACAGGAGTGATGGTTGCTGATAATGGGCCTCTGTACACCTATGTAGAAATTCCATAAAAGATCTACTGTTTCCAGCTACAATAATCATTTACAACATTAACAAATGTCTAAAGGACAAAAAATTAGCTTTTCTTTCAAAAACAAGGACATTTCTAAGTGACCCCAAACTTTTGAACGGTAGTGTACATCAAACACGTGGTTTCCAGGTATTTTGATGCTATTCCATGTGCTCCGTTCTTGCCATTTTTATGAGCAGTTGTTCCCTCAGAAGCCTCTTGATCCACAGATATACATTTTAAATAAGCTAATGATCCAGCAGTTACCCCAGTTCTTGGGAAAACACATTTTCTGAAAACATGTCATGAACTAAAAAAGTGTCAACTGTAGACACTTTTTTGGCCTCATAGTTTGTTTGCCTAAGCATGACCATCATCCACATACCACATTTTTACCAAACTTAGCTTTTTTGTGTCAGTAATTGGGCATTGTTCTTGGGGGGGACTTTTACCCCACATTAGGATATGTCATAATTGGGGCAGTAGAATAGCT
The DNA here is from genome assembly GCF_045679555.1 of Salvelinus alpinus. Lineage (NCBI taxonomy): Eukaryota > Metazoa > Chordata > Actinopteri > Salmoniformes > Salmonidae > Salvelinus > Salvelinus alpinus. The sequence continues at coordinate 45,332,833 of NC_092093.1, forward strand.
ACTAATTTTGACTACGGTGTGTTTGCATACTCACCGTAGCATTACATTTCATTGAACCCATTCTTAGACGGTAGCTAACTACCTTTAGTGCCTATTGACGATAGTATCTTCTGGCTGGGAGAGTTTTCTTAAGAGCCTCGACACTCGTTCTGAACGTTAAAACGCATCGCTTGTTACAGTTTTGGAAACAAGAAATGTATCTTTCATATTAGCGAGAAATACAAAAACAAATTACACATACTGTGCATTCGGAAAGTATTCAGACCCCTAACCTTTTTCCATTTTTTGTTACGTTATAGCCTTATTCTAAAATGGATTAAATAATTTTTTTCCCTCAATCTACACACAAACCCATAATGATAAAGCGAAAATGTATCACTTTAAAAAAAAAACAGAGACACCTTTTTTTAAATGAGAATTTAGACCCTTTGCTATGAGACTCGAAATTGAGCTCAGGTGCATCCTGTTTCCATTGATCATCCTTAAAATGTTTCTACAACTTCATTGGAGTCCACCTGTGGTAAATTCAATTGATTGGACATGATTTGGAAGGGCACACACCTGTCTATATGAGGTCCCACAGTTGACAGTGCATGTCAGAGCAAAAACCAAGCCATGAGGTTGAAGGAATTGTCCGTAGAGCTCTGAGATAGGATTGTGTCAAGGCACAGATCTGCGGAAGGGTACCAAAAAAATTCTGCAGCATTGAAGGTCCCCAAGAACACAGTGGCCTCCATCATTCCTAAATGGATGAAGTTTGGAACAACCAAGACTCTTCCTAGAGCTGGCCGCCCGGCCAAACTGCGCAATCGGGGGAGAAGGTTCTTGGTCAGGGAGGTGACCAAGAACCCTAAGGTCACTCTGACAGAGCTCCATGGTTCCTCTGTGGAATTGGGAGAACCTTCCAGAAGTACAACCATACGATCTCTGCACAACTCCACCAATCAGGCCTTTATGGTAGTGGCCAGACGGAAGCCACTCCTCAGTCAAAGGCACATGACAACATGCTTGGAGTTTGCCAAAAGTCACCTAAAGGACTCTATGAGAAACAAGATTATCTGGTCTGATGAAACCAAGATTGAACTCTTTGGCCAAAATGCCAAGCATCAGGTCTGGAGGAAACCTGGCACCATCCTTACGGTGAAGCATGTTGGCAGCATCATCCTGTGGGGATCTTTTTCAGCAGCAGGGACTGAGAGACTGGTCAGGATTGAGGGAAAGATAAACGGTGCAAAGTAGAGTTCCTTGATGAAGACCTGCACCAGGGCGCTCAGGACCTCAGACTGGGGCAAAGGTTCACCTTCAAACAGGACAACGACCCTAAGCACACAGCCAAGACAACGCAGTAGTGGCTCCGGGACAAGTCTCAATGTCCTTGAGTGGCCCAGCCAGAGCCCGTACTTGAACCCGATCAAACATCTCTAGAGAGACCTGAAAATAGCTGTGCAGCGACGCTCCCAACCTGACAGCTTGATGATCTGCAGAGAAGAATGGGAGAAACTCTCCAAAAACAGGTGTGCCAAACTTGTAACGTCATACCCAAGAAGACTTGAGGCTATAATCACTTCCTAAGGTGCTTCAACAAAGTACTGAGTAAAGGGTCTGAATACTTCTCTAAATGTGATATTTAAGTTTATTTTGAATACATTTGCCAACATTTTTACAAACCTTTTTTTTCTTTGTCGTTACAGGGTATTGTGTGTAGATTGAGGATTTATTTTTATAATGTACATTTTAGAATAAGGCTATTGTAACAAAATGTGGATAAAGTGAAGGAGTCTGAATACTTTACGAATGCACTGTATTTCCATGTTACAGTGCTTGTTTACGGAAAACAGACGGAAGACAGTGATAATTAGCTATTTGCGTCTCCGAACACCTGTTTTGTAAATGGAAGATGGACACCACAAACATGTTGTCACTGAAAAATACTGTCGGCTACAACTGTTTTATAACCGGTTAACAGTGAGTATATTTAGCATTTGAAAAATTTGTTTGATATGAAAGTAGAGGGCTTTTTGTTTCTAGAACCGTTCTGCAATGGAGAATCGATTAATGTTTTGGGCGTTTTTGGCTGTCATAGCCAATTCACCTCTAAACAGAACATGTAAGGTCCTTGGACTATAAGTAACATTAGGCTCATTTAGTCCATTATTGAGCTACATTTCATATGCAGAACCTGTCCTCTGGTTAAATTCAGTAAAAAATGTTTCTCATATTGAACAGGTAATTCATAAATATCCCTAATATGACTGCAAATGTCAAAGTCCCCTTGGGCTGTAGATCCAAGGAACATGTGCAGGATCATTGCAAAAGATCCAGAGTTGTCCCTCGCAGTAGTGCCCCTTTTATCCAACCTCTGCCTGCAACACATGGTGAGAAACTTTGAAGGTATGTTTTGTTCTACATATTGTATGTAATTTATTCAGTCAATTGTCAGTCAATTAAATCAATTCAGTTTATTTGATCTGTTACAGAGGCTGTTACAGAGGCTGCCCTAGTGGTAACTACGAGTATATCACTCCATCAGATTGGCCTTCAATATCAACCTAATATAATTGGACGTTTATCACTAATTTCAACCTGGTAGTGTTCAGCGATCTTCAACAGCTGTTCTTTAGTACATATTCTAACAGTTCCTCTGATGGAATGCGAATTAACTTGTCTACTTTAGACGCCATAGTCACAAGTAACTGCAAAAAAAAATCCCACTGCCCCTCTGCTGGGCACACCAGACCGGACCACAAGAGAAGCGCTGGGCACCGCAGGAGAGAGATGGAGCTTCACCAAATCCTACAAAAACTCAACCCTAGTCTTCGTGTGGATTCGCAGTGGGTAATTACACATAGTAGCCCACTGGCATGGAAGGAAAAAAAACAGCATGCTGGCGGATTCCCCCCCGAGCCACAGATGTGCCTCCGAGACAACTGCTTCGTCCAAACATAACAAACAAAATAACCATGCCCAACGTATTCCAAAGTGGAATGAGTCGCTAACCCTAACGGGAAAAGAAAGGCTGTAGCTACAGGTAGCAAATAGCACTACCCTACCCAAATCTCCCCACTGAGGTACACATCCGACCGTACTCACCACCACAGACCGATGTCCCAACAGCGAATAGAGCAAGAGTTTCCAGCCTGGGCAGGGGCCTTGAAACTAACCAATGTCACACTCTCCAACGTAGCACACAACCAACTATCCACCACAGTGGCAAGTTTACCAAACAAACTAACAAAGGGAACCAACACTGGGCCTACCAAACAGCACAACTAAAAAAATAACAAAAGATGCAAACTAAGCACCTACAGAGTTTATCAAACACTAACTCCACATTTTCTCCCAAACACAATACTCATACCAGTTAGCCTAACGACACTAGTATGAGGCCTACTGGCATACTTTTATGCAACGCACCTGTTTGATGACGTCACCGAACAACCAAAATCCGAGGCACTATGCCAAACACTTATAATCAGATATCAACCAAAGTGCATCCCAATTAGAATTAACCCATCATAATGCAACAAAATACTATACGCCAACATTTTTAGGAACCAACCTTATAATCCCAGACGAGACCCCACTTGTTACGAACCGGCTCGTGACAACGCAGAGATAAAGAAAAAACAAGACATATTTATTAAATAAAGTCAACTATAGCCAAGTAACTAGTGTGTGTGTGTAAGTGAGTGGATGCGTGCATAGATGGTGATAATGAGGGGTGTGGAGAGGTGCCAAAACAAATGAACACAAAGCAGACCCAAAATGCCACAACCAAAAACAACAGCATGTCAGATTGGAGAGTCGCTTCAATGTATGGTGTATTTATCCCTAGGACACACCCGAGCCCAGGTGTGTCCCATTTCGTAGACGACCTTCCCGGCTCCGCCCACCAACATCCTATTAAGGAAAACAAGACCCGAGAGAGAGAATTCGGAAGACAGTGGGAGGGTCGTCACAGATCACAACCTCTTTATACCTTTGTCACAGAGAGGCCCGTCCTCCAACTTCTTCACAGCCACCAAGACTATGTCCTGGAGAAGCTCTCTCCCTCCATGCCTCTGCAGGTGGCCGCCAACCTGATCCGCGACGACGGCTACTGCAAACGGCACAGGGGCCTGTGCGACTTCTCCTCATAGTTGCCACAGCTGGAAACGCATGTTCTTCGAGTCACCTGGAGAAGATCATTGAGCTCCTCATCCTCGACGTGACCGACCCTAAGACGGTGCTGGGCATGGTGCCTCTGTGCTGGCTGGATGTCTCGCAGCTGCTGCCGCCCATTAAGGACCTCCAGAAGTCAGAAGAGGACGACAGCCCAGACTCAGCCAGCAACATGGGCATGGACTGGCCATCCATGGACCACTTTGACTTTGGCATCCTGCTGGAGAAGCTGAGCCACCTGGAGGAGTTGCATGTGGTCTACCGGGTCAAGGGCTGTGGCATGAACTTTGAGAGGAACCTCTGAGTTAATCATCCGCGATACTCCCTTTCAGTGTTCACTGGCATGGTGCCTTTTAGCTTAGTCGCTCTACTTTCCTTTACAGGATGATTGTCTGAAGCACTTTTTTCTGCTCTGTGCCATGCACTCAGTAACAAAGATTCTGTTTCAAATGTGGTGAAACAAATGCCACAGCACAGGGATTCATTGATTATTGGCTAGATGGCATTTTATAATAAACCACAACATCACATATTTGTAATTTGTTGTATTAGAGGAAATAATTCAATTTGATTCCAGCTTGATTTATTTTATATATTTTTAAACATCTGGGCAGGTTAAGCTAAAGCTACAGTATGCATTATTGCCACATAAACATATCTGCCAAGCCTCCCTGCTCTTGAGACTGTTGAGACTGATTTTAATCCCATAATCTTCGCTATCGTTGCAGGTGCTGAGGATCCACCAAAGCAGAGTGGACGAGAGGCAGTGTCGTCAACTGGTGAACACCCTCCTGAATCACCCTCAGGTAGCTCAACTTCCCCCACAACCTCAATGGGGGCGGTGGTGCCCGGGCAAGCTGCTCAACAGGTGAGATTTTGTCAGGTTGCCGACCTCACCTGCACATGTGTACCCTTTTATCACGTTTTCTCTTGTCATTATTGTATATTCATTATGTTTTAATGAAACTAAACAGGAGCAAGCTGGAGAGCCTCACTGTCTACGACAACAACATTCTGGGGTCGGGGCCCAGGACATAGCCTATGTCCTGGCAAAGAACTCCAGCCTGCCCTTCAACATGCGTCAAAACCGGCTGGGGGACGAGGCGGCTAGTATCAAAAGTACAATAGTTTTAAACATTGTCAATGTTTTAGATAATTCGGATTCAGTGAAACATTTCACTAGTTTGTCAATAGTCAGGTTGTGATGTGGTAGGCAGTATGTAAGCATCCATGTTTAATCTGTTGCAAACAATGGTACTGTATTTCAACAACTACAAATAACTGATCAAACGTTAAACAAAGAGAGGGTGTTTTATATATATTTGGTTCTAATGGTAAAGTAAACAGACAAATGTTAGCTCGACAAAAAAAGATAGCTCTACAATCCAAGCTGTTTGCATCTTCAATTATTCATATGCATGTCAGAAATACACAACAATAGAAAGTTGATTAGGAGTCATTTTCCTATGGGTGGATTTTTCCCTCGCTCTTGTGCAGCTTTGCCTTTCAGGTGTCAGTTTTATCCCAGTTTTATCCCTTTACCCATCTTTCTAAATAAGTCTCTAAGAGCTTTCCACACCTGGATTGTGCCACATTTGCCCATTATCCTTTTCAAAATCCTTCATGCTCTATCAAATTGGTTGTTGATCATTGCTTGATAGCCATTTTCAATTCTTGCCGTAGATTTGAAGTCAAAACCCTAACTCTGCCATTCAGCAACTGTCACTGTGTCACGCCCTGACCATAGTAAGCTGTTTATTCTCTGTGTTGGTTGGGGCGTGATAGTAACTTGGGTGGGTCATTTAGGTGTTTTATATTTCTATGGTGGCCTGATATGGTACCCAATCAGAGGCAGCTGTTTATCGTTGTCTCTGATTGGAGATCATATTTAGGTAGCCATTTCCTCATTTGTGTTTGTGGGATCTTGTCTATGTTTAGTTGCCTGTCAGCGCTAGTTGTATAGCTTCACGTTTCGTTTGGTTGTTCGTTTTGTTGTTTTTGTTTGGCGTTCATTTATTAAAGAATAATGTACGCCTACCACGCTGCACCTTGGTCTCCTTCCGACGACGGACGTGACACACTGTCTTATTGTAAATTTGTCCTTGTTTTAGGTTATTGTTCTGCTGAAAGTTGAATTAATCTCCCAGTGTATAGTGGAAAGCAGACTGAACTAGGTTTTCCTCTAGGATTTTGCCTGAGCTAAGCTCCATTCTAAGAATTTGTTCTTAACTGACTTGCCTAGTTAAATAAAGGTTCAAATCTATTTTTTATCTTTGTAGTGACTGGGTGTATTGGTACACCATCCAAAGTGTATTTAATAACTTCACCATGCTCAAAGGAATATTCAATGTCTGCTTTTTTTACCAATAGGTGTCCTTCTTTGCGAGCCATTGGAAAACCTCCCTAGTCTTTGTGGTGGAATCACTGCTCCACTGAGGGATCTTACAGATAATTGTATGTTTTAAGATGGCGCCGAAGAACATGGCTGACGTTTTACATTCTCCCAATCAATTGTGCAATTTTGTTATTTTTCTTGTTTCGTGTAACTTCTTTTTTTAACTTATTGTGTATATAATGTTGCTGCTACCATCTCTTATGACTGAAAATAACTTCTGAACATCAGAAAAGCGATTACTCACCACGGACTGGAAGAAACGTTCTCCTTTAACGAGTCCGACGAGATGGATATCCTGCTTTCACTGGAACAGGCCCAGATGCACGCCTTTTGCGTGAAGAACAGAAGCCGGAAAAGGGGACGCAGATCGGGGATCCTTCTGAGAAGCCGGAGGCGAGCGAGTGAACTCCCAATGCCTTCCATTCTCCTTTTTAACGTTCAATTGTTAGAAAATAAAATTGATGACCTGTTATTAAGATTATCCTACCAACGGGACATTAAAAACTGTAACATCCTATGTTTCACCGAGACGTGGACAATATAGAGCTGGCGGGATTTTCCATGCACCGGCAGAACAGAGACGCTACCTCTGGTAAGACGAGGAGTTGGGGGGTGTGTCTTTTTGTCAATAACAGCTGGTGCGCGATGTCTAATATTAAAGAAGTCTCGAGGTATTGCTCGCCTGAGGTAGAGTGCCTTATAAGTTGTTGACCAAGCTATCTACCAAGTGAGTTCTCATCTGTTTTATTCGTAGCCGTCTATTTACCACCACAAAGTGATGCTGGCACTAAGAACGCTCTCAACCAACTCTATGCAGCCATAAGCAAAGAAGAAAATGCTCACCCAGAAGTGGTGCTCCTAGTGCCCGGGGACTTTAATGCAGGCAAACTTAAATCAGTTTTACAAACTTTTTACCAGCATGTCAAATGCGCAACCAGGGGGGGAAAAATCCTAGACCACCTTTACTCCAAACACAGAGATGCATACAAAGCTCTCCCCTGCCCTCCATTTGGCAAATCTGACCACAATTCTATCCTCCTGATTCCTACTTACAAGCAAAAACTAAAGAAGGAAGTACCAGTGACTCGATGTGACTGGATGCTACACTACAGGACTGTTTTGCTAGCACAGACTGGAATATGTTCCGGGATTCATCCAATGGCATTGAGGAATACACCACCTAAGTCATTGGCTTCATCAATAAGTGCATCGATGACGTCGTCCCCACCATGACTGTACGTACATATCCCAACCAGAAGCCATGGATTACAGGCAACATCTGCATCGAGCTAAAGGCTAGAGCTGCCGCTTCAAGGAGTGGGAGTCTAAACCGGACGCTTATAAGAAGTCTCGCTATGCCCTCAGACGAACCATCAAACAAGCAAAGCGTCAATACAGGATTAAGATTGAATCCTACTACACCGGCTCTGACGCTCGTCGGATGTGGCAGGGCTTGAAAACTATTAGGACTACAAAGGGAAACCCAGATGCGAGCTGCCCAGTGACGCGAGCCTACCAGACAAGCTAAATGTCTTTTATGCTCGCTTCGAGTCAAGCAACACTGAAGCATGCACGAGAGCACCAGCTGTTCTGGATGACTGTGTGATAACACTCTCGGTAGCCGATGTGAACAAAACCTTTAAACAGGTCAACATTCACAGCCGCTGGGCCAGACAGATTACCAGGACATGTACTCAAAGCATGCGCGGACCAACTGTCAAGTGTCTTCACTGACATTTTCAAACTCTCCCTGACCGAGTCTGTAATACCTACATGTTTCAAGCAGTCCACCATAATCCCTGTGCCCAAGGAAGCGAAGGTAACCTGCCTAAATGATTGCCCCGTGGCACTCACGTCGGTAGCCATGAAGTTTTTTGAAAGGCTGGTCATGGCTCACATCAACAGCCTCCTCCCGGACACCCTAGACCCACTCGAATTCACATACCGCCCCAACAGATCCACAGATGACGCAATCTCAATCGCACTCCACACTGTCCTTTCTCACCTGGACAAAAGGAACACCTATGTGAGAACGCTGTTCATCGACTACAGCTCAGCATTCAACACCATTGGGCCCACGAAGCTCATCACTATGCTAAGGACTCTGGGGCTAAACACCACCTTCTGCAACTGGATCCTGGACTTCCTGACGGGCCGCCCCCAGGTGGTAAGAGTAGGCAACAATACGTCTGCTACGCTGATCCTTAACACTGGGGCCCCTCAGGGGTGTGTACTTAGTCCCCTCCTGTATTCTCTGTTCACCCACGACTGCGTGGCCGAACACGACTCCAACACCAAGTTTGCTGATGACACAACAGTGGTAGGCCTGATCACCGACAACGATGAGACGGCCTATAGGGAGGAGGTCAGAGAACTGGCAGTGTGGTGCCAGGACAACAACCTCTCCCTCAATGTGAGCAAGACAAAGGAGCTGATCGTGGACAACAGGAAAAGGCGGGCCGAACAGGCTCCCATTAACATCGACGGGGCTGTAGTGGAACAGGTTGAAAGCTTAAAGTTCCCAGTGTCCACATCACAAACAAACTATCATGGTCCAAACAACATACCGAGACAGTCGTGAAGAGGACACGACAAAACCTTTTCCCCCTCAGGAGACTGAAAAGATTTGGCATGGGCCCCCAGATCCTCAAATGGTTCTACAGCTGCAACATTGAGAGCATCCTGACCGGTTGCATCACTGCCTGGTATGGCAACTGCTCGGCATCTGACCGTAAGGCGCTACAGAGGGCAGTGCGAACGGCCCAGTACATCACTGGGGCCAAGCTTCCTGCCATCGAAGACCTATATAATAGGCAGTGTCAGAGGAAAGCCCATAAAATCTTCAGACTCCAGTCACCCAAGTTATAGACGGTTTTCTCTGCTACCGCACGGCAAACGGTACCGGAGCGCCAAGTCTAGGACCAAAAGGCTCCTCAACAGCTTCTACTCCCAAGCCATTAGACTGCTGAACAATTCATAAATATCGCTACTTATTACAATTTACAATACTTATTTACTCAAGACATTTCAGCTTTTAATTTTAAGTTAATTTGTCAAAAAGTCGAAAAACATAATTCCACTTTGGGATATTGTGTGTAGGCAAGTGTCAAAAATCTAAATTTACTCAATTTGATATTCAGGTGGTGTGAATACTTGCTGAAGGCACTGCATGTAGCCTTGATCCCAGCTGTTCTAGGTTTCTTCAGAGCAGATTACGGTGTGATGTCAGGCAGTATGAGACGTAGGAGTCTAATTTCCACTTGGTCACGCATTGATGTCAATAGGAGACTGTGAAAATTTTACTTGAATGGAAGTTAGGATTCGTCGCTATTTCAAGTGTTTGTGCTGTATTAAAAAATCTTATGTTATTTGTCACATGCTTCATAAACAACAGGTGTAGACAAACAGTCCAGGCTTACTTACGGGTCATTTTCCAACAATGGAGTGTTAAAGATAAAAAGTTATGAAATAGTGACACAAGTAACAGCAGCGTGTGTGTGTGGCATCAGTGTGTGTGTGTGTGTGTGTGTGTGTCAGTGTAAGTATGTGTACACTACATGGTCGAACATCTCATTCCAAAATCATGGGCATTAATGTGGAGTTGGTCCCTCCTTTGCTGCTATAACAGCCTCCACTCTACTGGGAAGGCTTTTCACGAGATGTTGGAACAATTCTGACAGGACTTGCTTCCATTCAGCCACAGGAGCATTAGTGAGGTTGGGCACTGATGTTGGCCCGATTTATGCCTGGCTCGCAGTTGGCGTTCCAAATCATCCCAAAGGTGTTCGATGGGGTAGAGGTCAGGGCTCTGCAGGCCAGTCAAGTTCTTCTACACAAATCTCGACAAGCCATTTCTGTATGGACCTCGCTTTGTGCACAGGGGCATTGTCATGCTGAAACAGAAAAGGGCATTCCCTAAACTTTTACGACAAAGTTGGAAGTACAGAATCGTCTAGAATGCAATTGTATGCTGTAGCTTTAAGATTTCCTTTCACTGGAACTAAGAGGCCTACTCCAAACCATGAAAAACAGCCCCAGACCATTATTCCTCCTCCACCAAACTTTACAGTTGGCTATATTCGGGCATGTAGGGTTTTTCCGGCTAAGCCAAACAAAGATTAGTTCGTCGGACTGCCAGATGGTGAATCGTGATTAATCTCTCCAGAGAACGCCTTTCCACTGCTCCAGAGTCCAATGGCAGCGAGCTTTACACCACTCCAACTGAGGCTTGGCATTGCACATGGTGATCTTAGGCTTGTGTGCGCTGCTCAACCATGGAACACAATTTCATGGAGCTCCCGACGAGCAGTTCTTATGCTGATGTTGCTTCCTGAGGCAGTTTGGAACTCTGTAGTGAGTGTTGCAACCGAGGACAGATGATTTTTACACGCTACAAACTTCAGCACTTGGCGGTCCCATTCTCTGAGCTTACTTGGTCTGGGCGCTTGACCCTGGTTGCTCCTGTGGGTCGCTCTGGATGGGAGTGTTTGCTAGATGACTGAAAGTAATGTAAATGTTGAGCGGGTTGTCTGCAGATAGATTCTATGTTATATTGTTCATTAAAAACTAGCCTAAACCTTCTCTAAACCTGAGCATTATCAAATACAAACATACAATCCATGTATGTTCACCAAAGTGCCACTTTGTCATATATTGCAGATAGTATGTATCCTATTTGTTTCATTGCTTCAGTTGTTAAATGTAGCCATGTCTGTAAACTGAACAGAAACCAGAATTTGTTTAAGATTAAGATCGCTTAAGATCGATTAAGAAGCTTTATTGGTCATATGTACACAAGGTCCAACTGAAAATTGACTTCCGCTTTTAACCCAACACCTCCGAAAGACAAACATACATATACAGATTTTGGAGAGGTGCGGGGGTCTGCCACACTGGGTGCTCGGGAAGCTGTTGTTGTGGGTGATTAAGTGCATTGCTCAAGGGCACAACGGCAGGCAATGGATTTGTTACTATCAACCCTTCGGTTGCAGCTCACTTCCCGTCAGATTCTTCCCGTCGGACCTGGGATTTGAACTGGCAACCCTACGGTCTTTATTAGAATGTGATCAATGGGCATGGTCAGAGATGAACACAGACAGGAGTTATTCTGGGGTGACTCCATGGGTTGGGGGAAAAGGATCTGTAGATTACTTCATAATCCTAATAGTCTACCACTGAGCTATCGGGCACCTTCACTGTATGTACTCACTGTTTATACCAGCTGTTAAGTAAATGCACAATGTGGATGTGTTATAAATTAGCATAACAATGAGCACAATTGGATAGTTGGATTTATTGTTAAACATAGGCTTCATATTCTTCTACCACTTGAGTTTCAAAGTGTATACAGTTTATAGGAAGTATGTAAAAATACAAATTATGTTTCAACAATTTCATGAACTGTTTTATTGAGTTAGCCTTTTCCCCCTTTTGAAACACAGATTTGGTTTGTGGCCATTGTAACTGTATTATGCAACATGAAGGCAACATTGTGTTCTTGTCAATATACATACAGATTTGCAGTAGCAGGCACACACCCAACCTCTGATCCACCTTACCTAGGCAGTACAAAACATGTTAGTATATTACATGTTTCCTGACTGTTGATCTTGCTGCAAGGACCAGCAGTTTATGACATTGAGAGAGTAAGAAAAATGCAGGCAGAGCAATGTTCTCAGTACGATCAGGCTGGACTAATTTAATAAAGCAGTTGTCTGAATGGCAAGCCAAGAGTGGAATATTGATCAAACAGGAAAGCGGTTGGCTTCGTCGTGTAAACCGTTTTCTGTGCTCAAATCTGTGTATATAACCTCCGTACAAAATATGTAATCTCCCTACTCTTCCACTATGAAGAAAGCAACTAAAAACGTACAAAAAGTTGAAAAGAAAGAAACAACAGTGCTCTGCCATTGCAAAGTGAGTGTATAGCTCATACAGGATAAATCCATTTGAATTCAATCACTTTTTTGACAGCATTCCTTTTGTTTTAAACATTTTCATACATGTTTGTCCATGGAAGAAGTTGTCAGAAAGTGACTTTTTGGACCTGAATGCCAAAACATTCAGGAGATAAAGGTGCTCAAAGTTGACCCATTTTGCATACCCCACCTTACCATGAGACATCCATGTCTCCATCACTGGAAAATATAAACGATTGAGCTTGATATAATTTAAAAGTTTACGAACAAGGTTGTCAAACTATTTCATAATTTCTTTACAATACGTGTTTTATATTAAAATGGTGTAATTTTTTACCTTTTACCACCAATTATATAAAAACGCGTAAACGTATTCGCGTATGTTGTAGCTTAGACCCTGTTTTACATAATCTGAGGTTTTTGTGTTGTGTCCACCATCGGTTGAGACACCACATGCTCTTGAATACAGAGTGGGTGTCATTTCAATCATAGAAATACAATTCATAGAACGGACCTATCCCTTCAGACCACTGCAATTTATCTGGTACACCATTTACATTTTAATTTAATTGAAATTGTAACTTCTAATTACTACCACAAAGATGACTGCCAGATCACCCTCTGAATGTCAACTTAAATGGTCATGTCTATTCTATTATCAATATTTCAATAAGTTTCATTTAACATTTAGCAGACACTCTTATCCAGAGCTACTTATTAAAGCAGGAATTAGGGTTAAGTGCATTGCTCAAGGCCACTTCAACAGATTTTTTACCTAGTCAGCTCAGGTATTCAAACCAGCGACCTTTCATTTACTGGCCCAACACTCAACCGCTAGGCTACCTGCCGCCTCTGTGGAGGGTTAACAGTATAATTATTTTTAAAACAGACATTCCCATTCAAGTCAATATTCTCTGATGTCTGGACCTCCAACCGTCTTTGTGGTACCATTTGAAAGTTTAAATTAAAATTGTATTTGTCATTTTACATTTATCAGCCAAAATATGACACCCACCCTGTAATCAAGATCATGTTGCGTCTCAACCATTTCCTTTGAAGAAATTATAAATAGTTTGACAAGCCTGTTTGTCTTTTCTAGTGATGAAGACATGGATGTCTCATGGTAGGGTGGGGTATGCTAAAGGGGTCAACTTTTGAGGACTTTTATCTCTTGAGTGTTTTGGTGTCAAAGTGATTGAATTCAAATGGATTTACCCTACAGCATCAGATAAGCTGCATGGTCTGCAATTGAACATTTTCCTTGTACAACACCATTGTATATACAGTACCAGTCAAACGTTTGGACACACCTACTCATTCCAGGGTTTTTCTTAATTTTTTTATATTTTCTACATTTGTAGAATAATAGTGAAGACATCAAAACTATGAAATAACACACATGGAATCCTGTAGTAACCAAAAAGGTGTTAAACAAATCAAAATATATTTGAGATTCTTCAAAGTAGCCACCCTTTGCCTTAATGACAGCTTTTCACACTCTTGGTATTCTCTCAACCAGCTTCATGAGATGCATTTCAATTAACAGGTGTGTCTTATTAAAAGTTATTTTGTGGCATTTATTTCCTTCTTAATGTGTTTGAGCCAATCAGTTATCTTGTGACAAGGTTGGAGCATGGAGTAGGAGGTGTCATGGTGTGTGGGTGTTTGCTGGTGACACTGTCAGTGATTTATTTAGAATTCAAGGCACACTTAACCAGCATGGCTACCACAACATTCTGCAGCAATACGCCATCCCACCTGGTTTGCGCTTAGTCCCACTATCATTTGTTTTTCAACAGGACAATAACCCAACACACTTCCAGGCTGTGTAAGTGCTATTTCACCAAGAAGGAGAGTGATGGAGTACTCCATCAGATATCCTGGCCTCCACAATCACCTAACCTCAACCCAATTGAGATGGTTTGGGATGAGTTGGACCGCAGAGTGAAGGAAAAGCAGCCAACAAGTGCTCAGCATATGTGGGAACTTCAAGACTGTTGGAAAAGCATTCCAGGTGAAGCTCGTTGAGAGAATTCCAAGACTGTGCAAAGCTGTCATCAAGGCGAAGGGTGGCTACTTTGAAGAATCTAAAATATATTTTGATTTGTTTAACACTTTTTTAGTTACTATATGATTTCATATGTGTTATTTCATAGTCTTGATGTCTTCACTATTAACCTACAGTATAGAAAATAGCAAAAAATTAAGAAAAACCCTTGAATGAGTAGGTGTGTCCAAACATTTGACTGGTACTGTAGAAATGGATCGATTTTCGATCTGCAAACCAAAACACTATCCTGTTGTCAAGTACATTTTATGTTAGCACCCCGACAGTCCTTCTAACCTAGTATCTCTATATTATTTACAGTACAAAATATGTATTCCGCAACACTCTTTTTAAGTCACAACATTTTGTACACATTATAAGAAGATGAGCCCCAAAAACGTTCTGGTTGTAAGAGTACATACGGTAATATTACTTATTATTCCACTTTGTACACATGATAATGGGTTTCATGTATGGTCCCAAAATTCCCAGAAATCCTGGTTGGAGGATTTTTATTTATTTATTTTTTACCTTTATTTAACTAGGCAAGTCAGTTAAGAACAAATTCTTATTTCCAATGACGGCCTAGTGGGTTAACTGCCTTGTTCAGGGGCAGAATGACAGATTTTTACCTTGTCAGCTCGGGGATTCGATCTGGCAACCTTTCAGTTACTAGTACAACACTCTAACCACTAGGCTACCTGCCGCCCTGGATTCTGGATTTCCTGTTTATGGGAATCTTCCAACTGGGATTTCTGAAAACCTGGGGAATTTTAGGAAAGTTTCTGGAATTTTGCAAGCCTAGTTCCATGTTACATATGACAAAGGGTTAAATGTTAACAGTCTGTGGTGGAGAAACATTATTCATGTTTCAGAATTTTCCTGTCACCTTCACTTTTTTTGAGCTGTATCCTATTTATTGTTGTATGGTCAGTAAACATAGCACTGGTAAACACTTATTTGTACACAATAATGTATCACAGTGAAGCCATCAGATATCTAAATTATCTTAACTTTTTTTTTATTGATGAGAGGTTGGTCAGTGAGCATTGGACTATTGAGTCGGTAATGTCAGTAATGTAATCATATTCACCATTATTGAAATCTAAAATTCTGGGGCTTCACTACCTGCTGTTTCCAAACTTCAAACGATCTCAGACATAATAGGAGTGGATCTAAAAAAAGAACTAATCAAAACTCTTAAAGACTGCTAATGAGAAAGATGACTTTCTGTGAGTGAGTGAACTCTGCCTCCCATGATGTGTGACTTCCATCTAGACTGCTATAGGAGCATCAGTATGGTTACAGTGTTAAACTGACCAAGACGCACCTCCAACAACACATAAAACCTCACATAATTCTGCCCAAAAACAATGACAATTTCTCTCAACCAGTGGCATATGGGATTTTTAGGTGAGTGCTGATGCTGCCCTGTGATAAGCAGTGCCCACTTTGTCGAAGGCAGGGGCGCAATATATTTCGTTAGTCCACTCCCAGTGCGCCTCTCCAGGGTGCTGTTGGAGAGACGCATCGCTGCGGTGTTCCACCAACATACTGTAAAAACAGTACCTAACATAAATCATGTAGCAGATTTTGTGTATCTGACATTCAGAACTGACATTCAGAACTTAAATAGCCAAATTGATTAGTCACAGGAATAAGGTAGGCCTACCACATGGATGGGCATTCATAAAATTCCATTGTGGGCTGACACTGTAAGCTACACCCCAGTAAGCACAAACAGACACTGAAGTCTTTGGTTCAGATTTGGTTTATCCTGAACCAGCCTTGATTTGGCCAAAACGTAGACCTCAATGTTTGGTTCAGATTTGGTCCAGTCTGGACTGGCCTTGATTTGGTACAAAAATAGACGTCTACTTTCATTCAGAACTGAAAATTAACCTGATATCAACCTCCAGAAAATACATATTTTAAACGTTAATTCAGAACCGAAAATGAACCTGATATCAACCTCCAGAAAATACATATTTTAAACGTCCGGAAAATACATATTTTCACCTTTCATTCAGAACCTAAAATGAACCTAACTTCAACGTCTGGAAAATACCTATTTTAGATGTCTTTTCAATGAAATGTTTCTTACTGGGACTATTCGAGATTTGCAGGGTATAGGAGGGCCAATTTTTATTTTGCCTCACCTAGGGCTGAAAAACAGCCAGGACCGGTCCTGTGCTTCTCCATATCCCATGATTTAAAAACCCATAAAGGGCTAAATTATTTTCAGCTGATACACATGTTCAAAGTCTCCAACTCAAGGAACTTCAGAGCACACCTAGAAGTGTATTCAAAAAGCTTCTCAGAGTAGGAGTGCTGATCTAGGATCAGGTCCCCCTTGACCATATAATCTTATTCATTATGATCTAAAAGGCTAAACTGATTCTAGATCAGCACTCCTACTCTGAGAAGCTTTATGAATACACGTCTAGGTGTGCTCTGAAGTTCCTTGAGTTGGAGACTTTGAACATGTGTATCAGCTGAAAATAATTTAGCCCTTTATGGGTTTTTAAATCATGGGATATGGAGAAGCACAGGACCGGTTCCGGCTGTTTTTCAGCCCTAAGCGAGCCCTTACTGCCTTCTATCTGGGAAACAATCAACTAGCGCTATCAAATCGATAGACAGGGATAATAATACAAGGTTAAGGGGTAGAATATATGACAAACTTAAGGTGGATATCCAGACTACAATCCTGAGTTATAAGGCTTGCATAGATGTGCTATAGATGAGGTGAGACCCCATTGTTTTGCATCTAGTTACAATTTCCAGTGGCAAGTTGCAACTAGCGTTATAAAGGTAATAGGTATAAGGAAGAAACACATCAAGAGAAAGAAACAATATTACACCTGCAAGAGATATAACAGTATATGGTTAATGCTATTTTTGTTATTGCTCATAAGATGATTACAATATACACAGGCAGTTAGGAAAGCTAAGGCTAGCTTTTTCAAACAGAAATTTGCATCCTGTAGAACAAACTCCAAAAAGTTCTGGGACACTGTAAAGTCCATGGAGAATAAGAGCACCTCCTCCCAGCTGCCCACTGCACTGAGGCTAGGAAACACTGTCACTACCGATAAATTCACAATAATTGAGAATTTCAATAAGCCTTTCTCTACGGCTGGCCATGCTTTCCACATGGCTACCCCTACCCCGGTCAACAGCCCTGCGCTCCCCACAGCAACTCGCCCAAACCTCCCCCACTTCTCCTTCACCCATATCCAGATAGCCGATGTTCTGAAAGAGCTGCAAAATCTGGACCCCTACAAATCAGCAGGGCTAGACAATCTGGACCCTCTCTTTCTAAAATTATTGCAACCTCTATTACTAGCCTGTTCAACCTCTCTTTCGTTTTGTCTGAGATTTCCATAGATTGGAAAGCTGCCGCGGTCATCCCCCTCTTTAAAGGGGGAGACTCTCTAGACCCAAACTGCTACAGACCTATATCTATTCTACCCTGCCTTTCTAAGGTCTTCGAAAGCCATGTTAACAGATTACCGACCATTTCGAATCTCACCGTACCTTCTCCGCTATGCAATCTGGTTTCAGAGCTGATCATGGGTGTACCTCAGCCACGCTCAAGGTCCTAAACGATATCATAACCGCCATCGATAAGAGACATCACTGTGCAGCCGTATTCATCGACCTGGCTAAGGTTTTCGACTCTGTCAATCACAACATTCTTATTGGCAGACTCAACAGACTTGGTTTCTCAAATGATTGCCTCGCTTGGTTCACCAACTACTTCTCCGATAGAGTTCAGTATGTCAAATCGGAGGGCATGTTGTCCGGACCTCTGGCCGTCTCTATGGGGGTGCCACAGGGTTCAATTCTCAGGCCGACTCTCTTCTCTGTAAACATCAATGATGTCGCTCTCGCTGCTGGTGATTCTTTGATCCACCTCTACGCAGATGACACCATTCTGTATACCTCTGGCCCTTCGTTGGACACTGTATTAACTAACCTCCAGATGAGCTTCAATGCCATACAACTCTCCTTCCGTGGCCTCCAACTGCTCTTAAATGCAAGTAAAACTAAATGCATGCTCTTCAACCGATCGCAGCCCGCACCTGCCCGCCCGTCCAGCATCACTACGCTGGACGGTTCTGACTTAGAATATGTGGACAACTACAAATACCTAGGTGTCTGGTTAGACTGTAAACTCTCCTTCCAGACTCACATTAAACATCTCCAATCCAAAATGAAATCTAGAATCGGCTTCCTATTTCGCAACAAAGCATCCTTCACTCATGCTGCCAAACATACCCTAGTAAAACTGACCATCCTACCAATCCTCGACTTCGGCGATGTCATTTACAAAATAGCCTCCAACACTCTACTCAACAAATTGGATGCAGTCTATCACAGTGTCATCCGTTTTGTCACCAAAGCCCCATATACTACCCACCACTGCGACCTGTGTGCTCTCGTTGGCGGGCCCTCGCTTCATACTCGTCACCAAACCCACTGGCTCCAGGTCATCTACAAGTCTCTGCTAGATAAAGCCCCACCTTATCTCAGGTCACTGGTCACCATAGCAGCACCCACCCGTAGCACACGCTCCAGCAGGTATATCTCAATGGTCACCCCCAAAGCCAATTCTTCCTTTGGCTGCCTCTCCTTCCAGTTCTCTGCTACCATTGACTGGAACAAACTGCAAAGATCTCTGAAGCTGGAGACTCTTACCTACCTCACTAGCTTTAAGCACCAGCTGTCAGAGCATCTCACAGATCACTGCACCTGTACATAGCTCATCTGTAATTAGCCCATCCAATCTACCTCATCCCCAAACTGTATTTATTTATTTATCTTGCTCCTTTGCACCCCAGTATCTAAACTTGCACATTCATCTTCTGCACATCCTACCGTTCCAGTGTTTAATTGCTATATTGTAATTAATTTGCCACCATAGCCTATTTATTGCCTTACCTCTCTTATCCTACCTCATTTGCACATGCTGTATATAGATTATTCTACTGTATTATTGATTGTATGTTTGTTTATTCCATGTGTAATTCTGTGTTGTTGTATGTGTCGATCTGCTTTGCTTTATCTTGGCCAGGTCGCAGTTGCAAATGAGAACTTGTTCTCAACTATCCTACCTGGTTAAATAAAGGTTAAATAAAATAAATAAATAAATGAATTACCAGATTTCACAAAATATGTCTAATTTTGTAGGTAAAGCTAATTAGCTGGAACTGGAATTGCTAGGGGGCTGTCCCACGTGGGAGAAAATGTAGGGTAAATAGCGCTGCACAGCTTCCAGTAAACAGTCGCTTTCAAAATAGGGATTATTTTGGCAAAGAGGTAAGCCAGTAATTCTGCCTGTAGATTATGCATGTTTGAACTACACATTGACACATTCAGTCCGAAGCGGGAGTTTAAAAAAAGACTTACTAGTCACCAAAGTTCTGGAGCATGTCTTTAAGTGATCAGTCCAGTCAATCCAATCACATAACAACACCAGCAGATAATGCTTGTCATTTCTGAGGTAAGAAATGAAATTGTCAGTAGGAGACCAAGAAGTGAGAATCTACCCTTGATGTATTGATCTAATAACGATTTATGAATTGTAAGCGTGACGCCCTGGGCATAGATTACTGAGCTCTGCCGGCACACCCCCCTGAATTCACCAGGGTTATGCCAAGGTTGACTGACTGGCTATCAGCTTAGCTCTTATCCTGGGCCTTATTGACTCCAGCTTCTTAGGTAAGCTTTATGTTGATCACAGCAACAAAACCCTTTGACTGCTACCTTCAAAACCATAATATTATATTGATGTTTTAGGGGACTGGGGGCAGTGGGTTTGTTGGATTTTCCAGTTTATGAGCTGAGCACCCTTTCTGTGTAGTTTATATATTGGTTCTGTACACGTTTATTGAACTTTTTTACAAATATTATTTACATGTCTTGCAAAAGGTCATGCAAATGTGGTTTATGCCTGGGCTTTCCTTGAAAAAAATTATAGTGGAAATTAGATATTCGTACATAGAAAATGAGATCAGTTGTGATTATGCTTATTCTCAGATCTTCAAAAATCCTCATGGTATATTATTAGAGCTGACATTATCCGTGTTTGAACACAGGCCATAATCTATTTTAGATCTCTGTGATGGCTGATAGGCATCAGCATGTGGTCCAGCTTGTTAGCCTGCTTTTTCTAACAATAGACAAAGCACATCTTGAATAATTGGTGCCAGCCTCACTTAGATGTCCTGTCTCATCAGAAGCCACTGAAAACTAGAAGTAAAATACAGTATACAGTATATTGCTATCAACAGTGAATGTTGAGTTGATCTGTTACTAAGTTTATTTCTGGTTGGTTGGTTGGTTTGTTGGATGTATGAATGGGTAGGAGAGATACAGTACCAGTCAAAAGTTTGGACACACCTACTCATTCAAGGGTTTTTCTTTATTTGTACTATTTTCTACATTGTAGAGTAATAGTGAAGACATCAAAACTATGAAATAACACATATGGAGTCACGTAGTAACCAAAAGTGTTAAACAAATCAAAATATATTTTATATTTGAGATTCTTCAAAGTAGCCACCCTTTGCCTTAATGACAGCTTTGCACACTCTTGGCATTCTCTCAACCAACATCATGAGGAATGCTTTTCCAACAATCTTGAAGGAGTTCCCACATATACTGAGCACTTGTTGGCTGCTTTTCCTTCACTCTGCGGTCTAACTCATCCCAAACCATCTCAATTCTTCTCTTACACAGCCTGGAGGTGTGTTTTGGGTCATTGTCCTGTTGAAAAACAAACGATAGTCCCACTAAGCGCAAACCAGATGGGATGGTGTATGGCCGCACCCCGACACGTCACAGCTCCTCCTCCATACTTCACGGTGGGAACCACACATGTGGAGATCATCCATTCACCTACTTTGCATCTCACAAAGACACGGCGGTTGGAACCAAAAATCTAAAATTTGGATTTATCAGACCAAAGGACAGATTTCCACCGGTCTAATGTCCATTGCTCGTGTTTCTTGGCCCAAGCAAGTCTCTTCTTATTATTTATATTTTTTTATTGAACCTTTATTGAACTTATTGTTGTCCTTTTAGTAGTGGTTTCTTTGCAGCAATTCAACCATGAAGGCCTGATTCACACAGTCTCCTCGGAACAGTTGATGTTGAGATGTGTCTGTTACTTGAACTCTGTGAAACATTTATTTGGGTTGCAATCTGAGGTGTAGCTAACTCTAATGAACTTATCCTCTACAGCAGAGGTAACTCTGGGTCTTCCTTTCCTGTGGCGGTCCTCATGAGAACCAGTTTCATCATAATGCTTGATGGTTTTTGCAACTGCACTTGAAGAAACTTAAAGTTCTTGCCATTTTCCAGATTGACTGGCCTTCATGTCTTAAAGTAATGATGGACTGTCGTTACTCTTTGCTTATTTGAGCTGTTCTTGCCATAATATGGATTTGGGGTGGTATATCTTCTGTATACCACCGCAACCATGTCACAACACAACTGGCTCAAACACATTAAGAAGGAAAGAAATTCCTCAAATTAACTTTTAACAAGGCACACCTGTTAATTGAAATGCATTCCAGGTGACTACCTCATGAAGCTGGTTGGGAGAAATCCAAGAGTGTGCAAAGCTGTCATCAAGGCAAAGGGTGGCTACTCAAACATAATATATATTTTGATTTGTTTAACACTTTTTTGGTTACCACATGATTCCGTATGTGTTATTTCATAGGTCTGATCTATTCACTATTCTAATAAAAGAAAGAAAGAAAAGCACTTGAATGAGTAGGTGTGTTCAAACTTTTGACTGGTACTGTATGTTGTTTAGGTGTTTTTTTAAGCCAAATTTAAGGTTTAAAGGACCCACAGTCAGGCACTTAAATCCCTAAACAAATAAGAGGTAGTTTGAAGCAAATTATTGTATGCATAATAAAAATTATTTTGAGAAAGAATAGTAATTGAAAATAGGGGACATGCTGAGGTTATTATTGACAGCTGATGTATTATTTAATCAGAAATATATTAAAATTAAGTGAAGAGTGACACAGTAATATTAAGAGTAAGGAACATGATGTGATGAAAGACTTCTCTCATGGATTCAGTTTGAAGTCCTTGTGTCCTTTAGTCCTTCTGTACTAAATTATTAATGGCTCTGACTATGTTGCTATATTTAGAGGGTCAGGAAGTGGGAATATCATTGCATCCTGTGATATTTTACTCCTGTTGCTAATTAAGTGAATGTTGTATCTACTGTATCTCCCATCATCATCATGAAAGAGCATTAATTCCAGAAAAACTTGTTGACCTCGAAACAAACAAATACACCATTCCATAGCCCCAAATGCGTTTAGATTTTAATGTTTGAATTGAGAACCATGAGCTCGAGGGAAAATGAATTATAGACTGTCTGAATTTACTTTGATACATGCAGCAACATTTTTAAAATGGCCAGAAATGCATTTACGGGGGAGGAAAGGTCTGATTGTTTTCAACTTTTCCTGCTTTCAATAATTTGTGTGGTGTGATGGTTTTCCTTGCCATCTCCAAATTGCTCTCTAAGGCTTGAATAAATATTGTTTATGTTCCTTAAGTTCACGCCCCACTTATGAGTCAACTCCAATGGAGGCCTCTACTGTTGAGCTGTGTCGGGATTTTCAGTCACAAGATATCCCTTCTAAGCCTCTCACAAAATAACCAATTTCATCAATTTAATCCAACATCACAAACAGATGTTCTCATTAAAGTTGCACAAAATGCACTATGATTTAAGTTGGAGTTTTTTCTTAGTCCAAATGTCTGTTAGTGTACCTTGCTTACACATATTCTCTATTTATAGGTAATGTGGAAGCTAGCATGAACTGATATGAACAGAGCATTGTGATTGGTCCAGAATGGTGGTGCTGTGCAACATCATTCTCAGAACACTAAGTCCATTTGTCTCAGACTGACTATGCTTGTGAATGTCGTTTTTTCAAACAATCTTTGAGATAGTTACATTGTCTATTACTTACTACGATGAACATATCATTGGAGGACATCATTTGAGATGGGCTGGGCTACAAGGGAAGGTATTGGAAAGGTGGAGTGAGCATCCAAAAGGTGCATTTAATCCAGTACTGTGTGGAGTTTGTCTTTGACAAACTGTGTTGAAAGAGGTCTGGAAGGGGTCCGGAATGCCTGTGGTGTGTCGTTCTGTGGTCTAATTGGGGGGGAAAATAGATCCATATAAGCCTTCCCTGGAAGGGAAAAGAAGATCTACTATTCAGTCATCAACCTCCAGCAGAAAGGACAGTGACATTACATTCCTTGTTCAGGTCTAGACTAGGTGGGAGTTAGGGTGGTCTCCACGCAGGATCCGTTCATGTGCAGCGAATGGTTCAGGCAGCCCTCGTTGCGGTGCACAATGAGCACGGGGAAGTAGAGTGCGTCCTGGTAGTCCGGTGGGTTCTCCTCACTAGTTGGCTGGTCCGACGATGTCAGGCAGCGCGTGCTCTCTGTGGGGCACGACGTCTCATTGAGGCTGCCGCTGCTCCGCCACAAGCAGCTGCGCCGCGAACCGTAGAGCCGCGACAATGAGAAACGGCTGGCGCTGAAGGGGATGTGTGGGCTAGTCCCGTTGCAGATGTTCAGAGCACTGCGCGAGAAGATGGATGAGCTGCTGATGGTGCGGGGGCAGCGCTCGCAGTTCTGCTGGTAGCTGCCATAGCTGCCGCACACCGAGTAGGTGTTGGCATTGCTGTCGCCACCTGAGGAGAGCTGAGCAAGGTCCATGAGAACAGCCTCAGAATAGCTGGGCACCAGCTGCTGGTTGGAGCGGATGTGCCACTCCAGCTCGGTGCAATCG
Organism: Salvelinus alpinus; assembly: GCF_045679555.1. Taxonomy (NCBI): domain Eukaryota; kingdom Metazoa; phylum Chordata; class Actinopteri; order Salmoniformes; family Salmonidae; genus Salvelinus; species Salvelinus alpinus. The sequence goes on from NC_092093.1 coordinate 45,357,201, forward strand.
ATGGTGTTGACCCTAGGGATGTGGTGGCAGTATGGTCGCTCCTCGGACGGTGTGACAGGGACATAGTCGAAGCCGAACAGCTTCTCCACATGGTAGTGGAGGTAGGCTGTGCGGTACTCGGTCAGTACACGCAGCGGCCAGGAGAAGGTGAAGGCAGCGGCTGCCCAGAACACGTAGTTGGACACGTACCAGGGCAGGTGGTCCAGGTCCGAAAAGGCAATCATATACTCCTTAAAGTCTACATTCTTCAGGTGCATGCCCTCGCGGGCCTCCATGTAGTCGTCCAGGCCCTCGTTCTCGGTGAAGAAGCGGGCCCGCTGGGTTAGGTAGGAGTTCTCCGACTCCACATTGGCAAAGCTAAAGCACTTGGTGAACCTCAGCTTGGTGACGGGGAAGCTGTCCAGGCCCTGCAGCTGCTTGGAGATGTCCTTCACGCCGCAGTTGCCGTAGTTAAACTCCGCCTCGGCCACGTGCGTGTTGACACGCTGATGATACACTTGCGTGGTGGTGTAGGCATCGCCGTTACGGTAGCGCGTCACTTGCCGTGTGCGCCGCACGTAATGATAGCTGATGGCCTTCCACCAGATGCAGGGTGTGGCCTGCTGCATGCGCCCGATGCGCTCACCCACACTCTCCAAGTCCACCTTGTACAGCAGTGCGTTGTGGGTGCGGCAGTGCCAGCACTCCACCAGGTAGACCACGTATAGCATGACCATGAAGGCCACAGGAATGTAGATGTATCCGTTGGAGCAAGGGCTTTCGTGATACATCATTGACTTGACCTTGTAGGCACTGTCGAAGGAAAGCCGCGTCACCTTGGTCACGTGGCACCAGGTCATGGCCCCCACGCAGCCGTACATGAGTAGGGACAGGAGCAGGCATTTCCAGTGGCTATCCCTGCACAGGGACTTACTGAGGGACTGCTTCAGGGGCCACTGCTGCACAGGGGGAAAAGGAGAGAGAAAATACCAATGAGTCTGGGAAAACATACCTGTAAGCATTGTTGTGCTAACCATTATACATACAGTGAGAAAATACATATCAAATGCACAATGAGAATGATGAATTGATGGATATTTGAAGCAATAGCAGAAACAGTAAACTTTAAAGAATTTGAGCCAAAAACAACTACTCTTTGCAACACATGAAATATTCAGCTTTCTAAGTGCTTTGACATATCTTATGCATGAGCAAAGAGCTGCTTGCTCATGTCTTTGCTTGTTATGATCAAACAGCTCAGACTTTATCTGAACTTTCACATGATCAACCTCCCCACGAGAATCTTTTTGTTTCCATTTCTTTTTTAAATTTATACTATTCAATTTTTCATATTTTTTCCAACACTAGGTACAAACATACACATGCAAACATTGATTTACAGATGCACACAAACAACGACTACATCTCATCAGCCTGGATCCGCATGCTCACACTCCCTTCCCTAGTGCCTGCATTATTGTTTGCCACATGGCCTTAAATTGTACAGATTTGTTTTTCTCAGTCGCCTATGTATACATTTTTTTCAAGATGAGTGATGAGAAGAGAATCAGCCCATTGGGTATCTCACTATACCCCCATATGCCATGTCTTGAAATTTGCAGACAGATTAAAAGTACATTTACATTGTAATACTTATGACAGCCAACTTTATAGCTCTGCCCATTACTTTTGGACTTCATAGCATTCCTAGAAAGCATGGATTATTGAGTCTGTCACGTTCCTGACCTGTTTTCTCTTGTTTTGTATTTATTTAGTATGGTCAGGGCGTGATTTGAATGGGTTGTCTATGTGTTGTTTTCTATGTTGGGGTTTTGTGCGTTCGGCCTGGTATGATTCTCAATCAGAGGCAGCTGTCAATCGTTGTCCCTGATTGAGAATCATACTTAGGCAGCCGGGGTTCACGTGTGTGTTTGTGGGTGTTTGTATGTCGTGTCAGTGTTCGTGCCACACGGGACTGTTTTCGGTTTGGTCACGTTTGTTGTTTTTGTAAATGTTCAGTTTTCGTTCATTAAATAATGACCACTTTCCACTCTGCGTCTTGGTCCGATCCCTACACCTCCTCTTCTGACGAAGTGGAGGAAATCTGCCGTTACAGAGTCATTGTTAGTTTTACACTTAAGATATGACTCTGCCATTGTGCTGTAGAATTTTTATTTTGTCTCTTGTATAATAAATTCATTCTATACAATAGTTTATACTGGATTAAGTTTACATTTTCGTTAACTGTAATTTCATTAGTAATGCTCCAACATTCCCTCAATCTTGTGCCAACATCAGTTATTTTTAAGTCTTGGTTCCAATAGTTTATATTTTTTCTAATTAATTGGTTATGCTCTCTGTAAGATTTTGTATGTCTTACCTATCATGTGAACATCTCTTTCTGACTCAAATAAGATTCCCTCAAGGTTGCTCTGATGTCCAAAAGATTTAAAATAAAAAAAATTGTGATATGTAACTTTTAAGTTGCATCGATTTGAAAATATCTACATTGGTCAGACCAAAATAGATTTTTTATTCTATCATGGAAATAAATGTATTTCCTGTTACCAAGTCATTTACGGTATCTATGCCTTTAGTTTTCCATGTGGACCAATTTATTGGTGAATTCTGAAAAGCTATCCAAGGATTGTTCCGTAGGGGTTGTGTTTTTAGGGAGTGATATTTGTTCTTGTAGAATAAGTGTATTTTTCTTCCATATTGTTATAGTGTTCTTAACTATGAAGTTGTTAACGTTCTTAGCTTTATCCTTTGAAAATAAAAAGATTCTGGGGATGAGCATGAGCATCTTCAACATGTACCGATTGTTCCCCTTTAGTGCATTTAACTATATGTCACAAGTAAAAGCCTTGGGTAGTGAGCTGATACAATTCCAAGTCTGGAAGGTTAAAAACTCCCTCACACTTAGGAAGATGTAAAACTTTCTTTTTTATTCTATGACCGGGTATACTTTTTTAAAGAATATCTTCGGTGGGGTAATTGGTATTACCAAAAATAAATACATTCCATTACATTCTGAAGAGGCTTATACTTACCTGTAAGATTTATGGGAAGAGTGTACCATTTAATTAAATCTGCTTTCATATGTGACTCGTTTCAGGAAACTGGGGTAGGAGAGCCATTTGAACGTAAACATTTTTTAAATCAAAATGCGTATTTTTTGGGGCAGAAATGCCTTCTGGAACATATGAACTTTCATGTCCCTTAATTACAAACTTGTATGCTATCTGGAAATATGAATAAAAATAGTTAAATTATGAGCCTAGTTAGTTTAGCTACGGAAAAAGTGAGGAACATTCCCGCTAGCCATGATTGGCTGAGATAATGGGGGGCTGGACATGCCGAGAGATGAGTTCGGATTAGTCTTGCAGGTTGCACGCGTCTGTCTATAACATGAGCTGGTCAGTATATGTAGGTAATCCTTTCTAACGCTGCCTTTTTTAAAGGTATCACATAGTAGAACTGCAAAACTGTTGCTCTCCACTTTCTGGAGGACCGAGATTTGAAATCAGTGGAATACCGGATGGAATTAGAGAATGATAACTAAGGAGATGGAGATAATTCTGGCATTTGATTGCAAATGTGTAGAGGAAGTCAAAAAGAGAACACACAGAAGGCTGTTGTATAAAACACCTGTCTCCGGATTACTTCAAATTTAGGGCAACCATGGCATCCGTGACAGAGAGGGAGAAGCGTCCACCCATGCATACAGATGTCTAAGCTACATTTTCAGATATTACACGTTTCTAATTTTGTCAAAAAGTTGTTTTCATTTCAAGTTAAAGCATACTAGCTAGCTAACGTTATGTGTATGATCTGTGTAGTAATATTATTCGTATCTCAGAGCCATTTGCATTGCTAGCTATAGCCTAAAGTTAGCCAGCTAGCTACCATTGAACCTGGTTGGTTAGCTACCTGAAGATTCATGCATGGTAGTAATGTTAAGAGTTGAGATTATGGTTCATTGTTTAGCTAGCTAGCTACATGACTAAACAAAAGACTCCACTACTATGCAAGTAACCATTTCAATAGAATGTTCATGATGTCACTGCAACAACTGTCGATAGACATAGATGGTAAATTCGCTCTGGCAATTTACTCCGATTTCAGAGCACTCTCATCTGAGTGTGCCAGAGTGCAGAATAACTGACAAATTTACAAACGCTCAACACCCGTTGAATATGGCCGGTGTCAGTAAACGTCAACAAAAAAGCGTAATTAAATTGTTGCCAGCAGCACAGTTACAGTCACCAACGCTCTAGATAACATAAAAACAGCCTAACCAGCTCTGCCAGGGTGAGTAAAATGGTCAGAGTGAGCTGTTCTCTCATTTGTCTCTGGAAGTAGCTAGCCAACGTTAGCCAGTTAGTTTGTGTTCTTCACTGCTGTTGTTAGGTCAGAACGCTTGGAACAACCTTACTTCTCGGCCAGAGTGTCCAGTGTGCGCTCTGAACGCTCCGAGAGCGAAATGCTCTGAATTTATGAATGCACTCTGAGCACAGTCCAGATTGAATTTACGAACACACCCATAGTTTAAACCAGCCTTTAGTCTAGAAATCTTTGGTTTGTTAGTACGTGGCCTCACATGTGAATCCTTAAAGAGATGGGTGGGGCTAACGTTTAAGAGGGTGTGATCGATGCTGAATGGGTGTAGACAAAGAAGAGCTCTCCAGTAAGGTTTACCAAAACATTCAAGGGCCATTTTTCTCAAAAGTGAGGTTACAAGTTTATCAACTTTCAAAGCAGAATTACTTTCTCATTGTTCCTCAGCTGTAGTGTATGATATACAATTTTCTAGCTCTGAGTCTCTACTTTTATCCAATGTAAAAAAAATATATATATATTCAAATTTTGCTACATAAGACCGAATTGAGCCGGTCGGTCACATATTGTTAAGTAAGTTATATATTTGTTTGTTGTCACCTAAGTTTTTTATATTTTTTGTGGTACACTTAAAGGATTGCTGTAGATTGTGAGTTATTCTATTTCTTTTTCCTATGACTATTATTTTGTTTTTTTCCAGATTAGTTTTATATCCTGATATTTTTGAGTATTCTGAAAATATACCAAGGGGGCATTTAGTTTTCAATATTGGTCAGGTATATCAGGAGTTCATCTGCAAATATGTTTAGTTCATATTCATGTTTACAAACACTGATACCCGATATGTTTGTTCCATGTCTAATTCTTTCTGCAAGAGGTTCAAGTGCCAGTGCAAACAGGAGGGGGGAGAGGGTACATCCCTGTCTTGTGCCACTTTCTAAAGCAATTTCATCAGATAATATATAATTTGTGTATATTTTTGCTTTAGGACATTTTCTATAATATTTGTATTAAATGAATTATTTCAGCAGGAAAATTGAAAGCTTCCAAAGTTTTTAATAGAAAAGGCCATTCAAGACCGCCAAAAGTCTTTTGGCATCAACATCCATTATTGATAAACCTATATCTTGTTTTTTTGCATATTATATTAAATTGAAATATATTCTTGTATTTGTTTGTAAGTGTCTATTTTTAATAAACCCTGTTTGATTGATATGTATAAATTCTGGTAAGACTTTTGACAGTCTATTGCTTATAAGATTTGTGACCGACTGCCATGATCCGGTCTTATGTTGCAAAATTTGAAATTGTGCTTTTTACATTGGATAAAAGCAGAGACTCAGAGCTACAAAATGGTATATCATACACTGCATTTGAGGAACAATGGGAAAGTAATTCTGCTTTGAAAGTTGATAAACTTGTAACCTCACTTTTGAGAAAATGGTCTTTGAATATTTTGCTACTACTACTGGAGAGCTCTTCTTTGTCTACACACATTTAGAATCGTTCACACCCTCTTAACCTTTAGCTCCACCAATCTCTTTAAGGGTTGATCCGAGTGTTCTGACCAAACAATAGCAGTCAAGCACCCAAGCTAACAATTGTCGCAGTGTGTCACGCCCTGGCCATAGAGATTTTTATTCTCTATTTTGGTTAGGCCAGGGTGTGACTAGAGTGGGCATTCTAGTTTCTTTATTTCTATGTTTTCTATTTCTTTGTTTTTGGCCGAGTGTGGTTCCCAATCAGAGGCAGCTGTCTATCGTTGTCTCTGATTGGGAATCATACCTAGGCAGTCCCTTTTCCCTCTTTCATTTGTGGGTAGTTATTTTCTGTTTAGTGTCTGCACCTGACAGAACTGTTCGCTTTTTTGTTTTGTTACTTTGTTCGAGTGTTTTTGATATTAAATAAAATCATGAACACTTACCACGCTGCGCTTTGGTCCACTCTTTCTGACGACGAGCGTTACAGAACTACCCACCAAAAAAGGACCAAGCAGCGTGTTCAAGAGGAGCAGGGATCCTGGGCCCAGGAGAAAAGAGAGTGGAGGAAATCCTGGACCTGGGAGGAGGTTATGGCAGGGGACAAGACCCTGCCATGGAAATAGATGGAAACAGCGAAGGAAGGAACGGCGACGATACGAGGGGACACGGCTAGCATGGAAACCCGAGAGGCAGCTCCAAAAAAGTTGAACTTGGACAATTTTGAAATGAGAATCTCATGGTTAACAGTATCAAAAGCCTTCCTTAGGTCCAGAAACACAGCCCCAACAACGCCCCCATTGTCCATCTTGGACTTCACATTTTCCAGAAGAAAGCAGTTGGCCGTTTCTGTAGAGTGTTTCGCTCTGAAGCCAAACTGCATGGAGTGTAATGTGAAGGGGCTGTTGTTGAGGTGGGCAATCAGTTGTTCTGCTACACACTTTTCAACAACCTTTGATACCACAGGTAGTATACTAATGGGCCTGTAGTTACTCACGTCAGCAGGGTTGCACGATTTAAAGATGGCCTTTATTATGGCCGACTTCCATACCCTTGGAAACACCCAGAGACCAATAGATGTGTTGGTGACCTTAGTAATGGGGCCAATGAGTGACTCTTTGTATTTTTTAAGAAAGGTAGAGTCCAGCCCAAACACATCTTTGGCTTTAGAGTTCTTTAGTGAGCTAATCACCTTGTTCACCTTTGACTCAGAAACCTCCCTTATGATGAAGACAGGTTGAATGTCATTTACTAGCACTGATCCCAAGAAACCAGTGGAGGGGTTCTGTGTCCGTACCCTGACAGAGTCAATAAAGTAGGAATTGAAGGCTATTGCTATTTCGACTGCATCCTGTGTTAGATTGTTATTCACCATGATTTCTAGTATTTTTGTAGTGTTACTATGGTCTTTCCCTTTTTTAGATTCTCCCAGATCAATTTAGAATTTCCCTTTGCTTCACCAATTATGTTAATAAAAAAGTTTGCTTTGGCCTGTCTGATTTCTTTCATCACCTTATTTCTCAACATGGTAAACCTACGTCTGTCATGCTCTAATTTGGATCTTAGGGCTATTTTTAGAGCATAATCTCGTTCTTTCATCAATTTCCAGATTTCTCAATTTAGCCAAGGAAGAGTGCTCTTTGGCCAGGTTTGGATTTGATTTTCTTTAGGAAACCATTTATTGTAGTCTGGATTGTGGATAGAAAAACCTGACTATCAGCTTCCACGTCTGTATAGGACAAGAGATCATTCCAGTTAATTCCCTTAATTGTGTTTTCAAAATAGTTTAATTCACTCTTAGGTATTCTTAGTTGATTTGGCTTTCTAACAGTAGAGAGGTTAAACCTGCTCTAAGACAGCTTTCTGGCCATAAGTGTCAGATTATGATCAGATAGCCCAGTAACCATATTGAATGATTTAGTCACTCTCTCTGGTTTATTACTGAACACTGAATCAATCTGTGTTTTAGAGCAACAAGTCACCCTGGTTGGCCCTTTAACTAGCTGTGTAAGGTCAAAGGAATTAGTGATCCATTTGATGGTTTTCCTACAAGTTTAATGTCTGCACCTGACAGAACTGTTCACTTTTTCATTTTGTTACTTTGTTTGAGTGTTTTTGATATTAAATGAAATCATGAACACTTACCACGCTGTGCTTTGGTCCACTCCTTCTGACGACGAGCGTTACACATTCTATTAAAATTGACACTTGCATAGTAGAGTCTTTTGTTAAGACATGTAGCTAGCTAGCTAGCTAAACAATGAACCATAATCACAACTCATGATGTTACTACCTTGCATGAATCTGCAGGTAGCTAACCAACCAGGTTCAATGTTAGCTAGCTAACATTAGGCTATGACTAGCCAAGCGAATGGCTCTGAGATACAAATATTAAGATCATACACATAACATTAGCTAGCGAGCCAGCCAGCTAACATTAGCTAGCTAGCTAACAGTACACTTTAACTTGAAATGAAAACGACTGTCAAAATTAGAAACGTGTAATAATTGAAAATGTAGCTAGCTGGGCTAGCTAGCTAGCTACATTTTCAATTATTACACGTTTCTAATTTTGACAGTCGTTTTCATTTCAAGTTAAAGTGTACTGTTAGCTAGCTAGCTACCTGCAGATTCATTCAGGGTAGTAACGTCATGAGTTTGATTTATGGTTTAGCTGGGCTAGCTAGCTAAACCATAAATCCAACTCATGACGTTACTACCCTGAATGAATCTGCAGGTAGCTAACCAACCAGGTTCAATGTTAGCTAGCTAACATTAGGCTATAACTAGCCAAGCTAATGGCTCTGAGATATGAATAAGATCAAACACGTAACATTAGCTAGCCAGCCAGCTAGCATTAGTTAGTTAGCTAACAGTACACTTTAACTTGAGTGGCATGTCTAGCCCACTCATTATCTCAGCCAATCATGGCTAGCAGGAAGGTTGCTGACTTTTTCTGTGGCTAAACCAACTACGCTTGTAATTTAACTATTTTATTCGTATTTTCAGATGGCATACAAGTTTGTTATTAAGGTACATGAAAGTTCACATGTTCCAGAAGGTATTTTTGCCAAAAAACAACACATTTTAATTTAAAAAACAAGATATTATGGCTCTCGTGTGAAGTAGTGACCCACATATACACCTAGTTTATCACATTTGTTATTATTTTATTGTCCCAGTCCATTAAACTTATGGGTCTATAATCAGTAGGGAACTCCAGATTTTCCTGCTTTTAATATAACTGAAATAACTGTTTGATACATGGAACTAGGAAGTACTGAATACTGAATTGAGTGCCATGTTTGTTTTCATGTGTAAATAGGGGCGCTATTTTGTGTAAATAGGGGCGCTCATTTTGTCCGAAAATGCTAAATAGAATTATATGGGAAAGCCTTCCATTCCTGGTGCTTTTATCCACGTGAATGTTTTAACAGTATATACTATTTATTTTTGGGTGATCTCTGTTTTTAGCAGAGATAATCACTTCAGGGTTGTTGAGTCTAAGAAGTCTATAGGATCTGTCCAACTGTTGTTTAATTCTGATTTATATACATTTTCAGAGACGCTTTCTAAAATGTAATTAATCACGTTATTTCCAATTTATGCATTTGTATGTTTATCTTTTTAAATTATAACTGGTATTCTTTTTGCTTGAGCTGTGAGATATTTACCAGGTCTATTTGCCATTAAGTAATATGCTTTATTTGACTTTATCATGTAATTGTTGGCTCTCTTCGAAAGTAAAAGATCGTATTCCTGCTTAATTTCACGTTTTATTTTCTTCTCTACGCCATCATCCAAGATGGCGTAGCAGTGCAGACATGTTTTGTTCGTCCTCTCTTGTACTTTTGTATTTTTTCGTCTTTTTTGTATATATTTCAATTTTATTTTCAATCTCTTCTCCATTTTTGTTAAATTATACCTTCCGGTAACCTGCCTCACCCAATGTGATACGGAACCGCTATTATTTTATTTTTTTTAGACCTTATAGCAAGAACCACATAGCCATCAGAAGCTAACCAGCTAATTAGCTACAAGCTATTTAGTAATTGTTAGTCACTGCTAGCGACCTTTACCTTCTGCACAGGTACCAGCCCTTTTTATATATATATATATATATATTTTGCCTGGAAAATACTCGCCAGCCTACCAGTAACGGACTGTCTCTCCACTACAACGTCGGATTCCTGCCGTAATCCCTGGACCATTACTCCTGATCTTCACAGCTAGCTAGCACCCACCGAGTTACCCAGTACCGAAGCTATCCCTGAGGCCCACCTCCCAGCCTACTCAGTTGTTCACCCGGACTCCACCCAAACACGGCTAGAACACACTACTCCACCGGATCCTTGCCGTAAGCTCTGGACCTTGGCACCGGATCACCGCTGCTACCGAGTGGCTATAGTGGCTAACACCCCTGTCCCGAAGCTAGCACCAGTTAGCCGTGAGCTAGGCGCATCTCCCAGCTAGAAAACTAAATTACTACAAATACAACTTTACTACAACTATTCGCCATCTGGCTTGAATCCTTAGTCGACACGGCGCCGCGCCCCGCCGCACCACCACGACTGGTCTGCCGACTGGTCTGCCGACGAGTAGGAGCAGACGCTTCTACTAGCCCCGAGCTACTAACTTTACTACTAAAATTAAACGCTGTGTCGCCCGCGTGCTAGCGTAGTAGCGACTACTCCGCGGCTTCCCTGTTCCTTCTATTGCTGCCCCCTGGACCCTATGATCACTTGGCTACATAGCTGATGCCTGCTGGACTGTCCATTAATCACAGTACTCCATTCTGTTTATTTATTTTTGTTTATCTGTCGCCGAGCCGCGAACTCAGGCCCTGTGTGTAGTTAACCGACCATCTCTGCCCATTCATAGCCATTTTACCTGTTGTTGTTTTAGCTGATTAGCTGTTGTTGTCTTACCCGTTGTTGTCTTAGCTAGCTCTCCAAATCAACACCTGTGATTACTTTATGCCTCGCTGTATGTCTCTCTCATATGTCAATATGCCTGTTGTTTAGGTTAGTTATCATTGTTTTAGTTTACAATGGAGCCCCTAGTTCCACTCATTATACCTTTGATACCTCCTTTGTCCCACCTCCCACACATGCGGTGACCTCACCCATTATAACCAGCTTATCCAGAGATACAACCTCTCTTATCATCACTCAGTGCCTGGGCTTACCTCCGCTGTACCCGCACCCCACCATACCCCTGGCTGCACATTATGCCCTGAATCTATTCTACCACGCCCAGAAATCTGCTTCTTTTATTCTTTGTCCCCAACGCTCTAGGCGACCAGTTTTGATAGCCTTTAGCCGTACCCTCATCCTATTCCTCCTCTGTTCCTCGGGTGATGTGGAGGTAAACCCAGGCCCTGCGTGTCCTCAGGCACCCTCATTTGTTGACTTCTGTGATCAAAAAAGCCTTGGTTTCATGCATGTCAACATCAGAAGCCTCCTCCCTAAGTTTGTTTTACTCACTGCTTTAGCACACTCCGCCAACCCTGATTTCCTTGCCGTGTCTGAATCCTGGCTTAGGAAGGCCACCAACAATTCTGAGATTTCCATACCCAACTACAACATTTTCCGCCAAGATAGAACTGCCAAAGGGGGAGGAGTTGCAATATACTGCAGAGATAGCCTGCAAAGGTCTGTCATGCTTTCCAGGTCTATACCCAAACAGTTTGAACTTCTAATTTTAAAAATTAACCTCTCCAGAAATAAGTCTCTCACTGTTGCTATCGACCCTCCTCCGCTCCCAGCTGTGCCCTGGACACCATTTGTGAATTGATCGCCCCCCATCTAGCTTCAGAGTTCGTTCTGTTAGGTGACCTAAACTGGGATATGCTTAACACCCCGGCAGTCCTACAATCTAAGCTATATGCCCTCAATCTCACACAAATCATCAAAGAACCCACCAGGTACAACCCTAAATCCGTAAATATGGGCACCCTCATAGACATTATCCTGACCAACTTGCCCTCCAAATACACCTCCGCTGTTTTCAATCAGGATCTCAGCGATCACTGCCTCATTGCCTGTTTCCGCTATGGGTCCGCGGTCAAACGACCACCCCTCATCACTGTCAAACGCTCCCTAAAACACTTCTGCGAGCAGGCCTTTCTAATCGACCTGGCCCGGGTATCCTGGAAGGATATTGACCTCATCCCGTCAGTCGAGGATGCCTGGTCATTCTTTAAAAGTAATTTCCTCACCATCTTAGATAAGCATGCTCCGTTCAAAAAATGCAGAACTAAGAACAGCTTTAGCCCTTGGTTCACTCCAGACCTGACTGCCCTTGACCAGCACATTAACATCCTGTGGCGGACTGCAATAGCATCGAATAGTCCCCGCGATATGCAACTGTTCAGGGAAGTCAGGAACCAATACACACAGTCAGTCAGGAAAGCAAAGGATAGCTTTTTCAAGCAGAAATTCGCATCCTGTAGCTCTAACTCCAAAAGGTTTTGGGACACTGTAAAGTCCATGGAGAACAAGATCACCTCCTCCCAGCTGCCCAATGCACTGAGGCTAGGTAACACGGTCACCACTGATAAATCCATGATAATCGAACATTTCAATAAGCATTTCTCAACGGCTGGCCATGCCTTCCTCCTGGCTACTCCAACCCCGGCCAACAGCTACGCCCCCTCCGCAGCTACTCGCCCAAACCTCCCCAGCTTCTCCTTCACCCAAATCCAGATAGCAGATGTTCTGAAAGAGCTGCAAAACCTGGACCCGTACAAATCAGCTGGGCTAGACAATCTGGACCCTCTCTTTCTAAAACTATCCGCCGCCATTGTTGCAACCCCTATTACCAGCCTGTTCAACCTCTATTTCGTATCGCCTGAGATCCCTAAAGATTGGAAAGCTGCCGCGGTCATCCCCCTCTTCAAAGATTCACCCTAGACCCAAACTGCTACAGACCTATATCCATCCTGCCCTGCCTATCTAAGTTAATAAACAGATCACTGACCATTTCGAATCCCACCGTACCTTCTCCGCTGTGCAATCTGGCTTCCGAGCCGGTCACGGGTGCACCTCAGCCACGCTCAAGTTCTAAACGATATCATAACCGCCATCGATAAAAGACAGTACTGTGCAGCTGTCTTCATCGATCTGGCCAAGGCTTTCGACTCTGTCAATCACCGTATTCTTATCGGCAGACTCAATAGCCTTGGTTTTGGGGGTACCACAGGGTTCAATTCTCGGGCCGACTCTTTTCTCTGTATATATCAATGATATATATTCCCTGATCCACCTCTACGCAGACGGCACCATTCTGTATACTTTTGGCCCTTCCTTGGACACTGTGCTAACTAGCCCTCAAACGAGCTTCAATGCCATACAACACTCCTTCCGTGGCCTCCAACTGCTCTTAAACGCTAGTAAAACCAAATGCATGCTTTTCAACCGTTCGCTGCCCGCACCCGCCCGCCCGACTAGCATCACCACCCTTGACGGTTCCGACCTAGAATATGTGGACAACTATAAATACCTAGGTGTCTGGCTAGACTGTAAACTCTCCTTCCAGACTCATATTAAGCATCTCCAATCCAAAATCAAATCTAGAATCGGCTTTCTTTTTCGCAACAAAGCCTCCTTCACTCACGCCGCCAAACTTACCCTAGTAAAACTGACTATCATACCGATTCTCGACTTTGGCGATGTCATCTACAAAATTGCTTCCAATACTCTACTCAGCAAACTGGATGCAGTCTATCACAGTGCCATCCGTTTTGTTACCAAATCACCTCATACCACCCACCACTGCGACCTGTATGCTCTAGTCGGCTGGCCCTCGCTACATATTCATCGCCAGACCCACTGGCTCCAGGTCATCTATAAGTCTATGCTAGGTAAAGCTCCGCCTTATCTCAGCTCACTGGTCACGATAACAACACCCACCGTAGCACACGTTCCAGCAGGTATATCTCACTGATCATCCCCAAAGCCAACACCTAATTTGGCTGCCTTTCCTTCCAGTTCTCTGCTGCCAGTGACTGGAACGAATTGCAAAAATCGCTGAAGTTGGAGACTTTTATTTCCCTCACCAACTTTAAACATCAACTATCTGAGCAGCTAACCGATCGCTGCAGCTGTACATAGTCCATCTGTAAATAGCCCACCCAATCTACCTACCTCACCCCCATACTGTTTTTATTTTATTTACTTTTCAGCTCTTTTGCACACCAGTATCTCTACTTGCACATCATCATCTGCTCATTTATCACTCCAGTGTTAATCTGCTAAATTGTAATTATTTGCTCCTATGGCCTATTTATTGCCTACCTCCTCATGCCTTTTGCACACTTTCTTTTTTCTACTGTGTCATTGACTTGTTTATTGTGTTATTGGCTTGTTTATTGTTTACTCCATGTGTAACTCTGTGTTGTTGTCTGTGTCACACTGCTTTGCTTTATATTGGCCAGGTCGCAGTTGCAAATGAGAACTTGTTCTCAACTAGCCTACCTGGTTAAATGAAGGTAAAATAAAGATAAAATAAAAATTAAATGACCTTCTAATGATTTTTATAGAATTTTGTAAGAGATGTATTTTTAGTTGATGTTAATTTCTAAATCAGATGTATCTTTTGCTGAGTATGAGATTATCATTCCCCTAATGTACGCCTTAAAGACATCCCAGATTATATCAGGTGTCGGTTTTCTCTATCTTCTACGTCTACATTTGTAATGACAAAGGTTAAAAAAATGTAATTTACTTAGTTAATACAGACGCTCCGAATTCTGTTGCTAAGTGTATTTTCTATTGGTGTAAATAAGCACGATAACGGAAAATGATCCGATATCACTATATCATGAATTTTTGAATCCAGTAAATTGTTGAGGGCATTTTTTGGAAATAAAAATGTTGTACATTTTTTATAGCTTTTCTTACTTTGAGAAAAAAATGAATTGTTTTTTTTGTAGTTGGGAATAGTAATCTCCAGGTGTCCTGTTACATTACCTGTAGAGATGACATTTTTAAGCCTCTTTAGAGGCTCCCTAAACTTTTTTTATGTATGATTTAGGTCACCTGCTAAAATAATTATTCCTGTCTGGATTTGATCTAATATAGCTGGAATACTATCTAAAAAAAAGATTTTCTCTTGGTGGGATATACAATGAAATCAATGTATAGTTTTCACCATGTAAGGTACAATTCAACATTAGAAAACGGTCGTATTGTGTCCATGTGCTGGGAGATAAGGGTAAATGTTGGGGGTGCTGAGAATCTGTAGTGCGGGAGAAAAATAAAATCACGCACTATAGACGGCTACATCGGTCCGCTAGTACAGGACTACTAAAGAAGTTCCAGTGCACTACTTTTGTGAAAAAACTAAATGTAAAAAAAAATATAAAAAAAAATTGCCCGAGCATCAGACGGCTATATCACTCCCCTAATACAGGAATAAGTAAAGGCCCAGTGCACTACTTTTGTGAGAAAAAACGAAATTTATTAAGAAATATAGATATTTTTTTACAGATTTTTCCCAGATTTTTCACGGGGTGCTGCAGCACCCTCGGCACCCCTACTTCCCGCGGCTATACATAGAAGTGTCTGAAGCCCTCCTAGTCACTCCATCCTAATCCACCGGCTTCTCACCAATAACCACCATTGAATCTTAGTTATAATGACAAACAAGGAATACAAATTATTTGACATTCGCCAAAGAGCTGCTTGCTCATATCTTTAGTTTGTTATGATCAAACGGCTCACACACTTCATCTGAACTTTCACATGATTAACCTCTTCAAGAGAATCTTCCCATTTCCATTTCAGGTCATTGAGAAAACACTGAATGTCGCCATGACATACAAGAACCTCACATACTACCAGTAACTTCAAGTGAATGTGAAACCCTCCCGGTTAATGGCATATGTGGATATAGGGGTCTTCTGATCAAATATACAGTAAAGACTACCATAATAAAAGTGAAATGAGCTGTATTAGCTACATAATTATATTTCATAATATAAATGGTATGTATTCAAATGGATATCTAAAACACTTTAAGGATTGGAATAGTATTCCAAAATTGTGAACTGTTAAAAGAGCAAACCATCCCAATTACATCCTGCAGTAATTTCATCCAGACACCATGAAGCTGGTGGCATCTTTTCCACCCAAGGGCACTGCAAGCCTGAGTGCCTGCATCAGAAGCTGGTCACGCCTTATGGGATGGAAAAAGCCCCAGGATGGATGGATTATAGCGCAGTTCATTCATACATTTGCTTATCAGTCATCACACAAGGGGCAAAGATTGATTGACCTAATCGTGTATAGTACAGGAGGCTCACTGGACATCGTCGCCAACATGGTGGGGAAAGATGGTGGTACTTTTGGCAGAGGATGAATTCATTACAACTGAAAGGTCCTACTAATCACTGCAAACAAACCCAAACAACCCAGAGTCAGTTAGAGGGGACCTAAGCTAGACCAGGGCTACTAGCTATGTCATGGGCCAGAGCTAGTGTGGACCAGGAGACATCTGCAGCTGGATGCTTCTCGTTGTTTAGGGTACCTGTTTCGGGTTGTGTGTAGTTGTTTAGGGTACCTGTTTGAGGTACCTCTTTGGAGTTGTTTGTGGGTCTTTGGGGTACCTGTTTGTGGTTGTTTATGGTTGTTTGGGGTACCTGTTTGGGGTTGTTTGTGTTTGCGCTTTGAGGTTCACAGACCAGGCGGCATCAGCATGCATAATCTACAGCTGGATGCTTCTTGTTGTTTGGGTTTGTTTGGGATTGTTTGTGGTCGTGTTGGGTATCTGCTTTGGGTTGTTTGGGGTTGTTTAGGTTACTTGTTTGGGGTATCTGTTTGGGGTACCTGTTTGTGGTTGCGCTTTGAGGTTTGCAGACCAGGCGGCATCATCACGCATAATCTACAGCTGGATGCTTCTCGTTATTTGGGTTTGTTTGGGGTACCAGTTTGGGGTTGTTTGCGGTACCTGTTTTGGGGTACCTCTTTGGGGTACCTGTTTGGGGTTGTTCGTGGTTGTTTGGGGTACCTGTTTGGTTGTTTCGGGTACCTGTTTGGGGTTGCTTGTGGTTGTTTGTGGGTTATTTAAGTTTGTTTGAGGTACCTGTTTGGGGTACTTGCTTGGGTTTGTTTGGGGTTGTTTTTAGTTGTTTGGGGTACCTTTTGGGGGTTGTTTGTAGTTCTTTGGGGTTGTCTGGGGTACCTGTTTGGGGCACCTGTTTGGAGTTGTTTGTGGGGTTGTTTGGGGTATCTGTTTGGGGTTGTTTGTGGTTGCGTTCTGAGGTTCGCAGACCAGGGGGCTGAATGCTTCTTGTTGTTTAAGGTTGTTTGAGGTACCTGTTTGGGGTACTTGCTTGGGTTTGTTTGGGGTTGTTTTTAGTTGTTTGGGGTACCTTTTGGGGGTTGTTTGTAGTTCTTTGGGGTTGTCTGGGGTACCTGTTTGGGGCACCTGTTTGGAGTTGTTTGTGGGGTTGTTTGGGGTATCTGTTTGGGGTTGTTTGTGGTTGCGTTCTGAGGTTCGCAGACCAGGGGGCTGAATGCTTCTTGTTGTTTAAGGTTGTATGGGGTACCTGTTTGGGGTTGTTTGTAGTTGTTTGGGATACCTGTTTGGGGTTGTTTGTGGTTGTTTGGGGTACTTGTTTGGGGGTACCTGTTAGGAGTTGTTTGTGGTTGTTTGGGGTACCTGTTTAGGGTTGTTTGTGGGTCTTTGGGGTAACTGTTTGGGGTTATTTGTGGTTGTTTGGGGTAATTTGGGACACCTGTTTGTGGTTGTTTGGGGTGATTAGAAGGACCTGAACTGAACAGTACCGTACACAAGGAGGGCAGGACACTGCAAACAGCTAGGAAGAGGAGGCATTGTGTTCACTTTATATCATTATTTCCATGGTTCTATTGCATGTCAATAATACTGTATAGACAACCTTTTTGGGGATTTAAATACAGGTTTCACCAAACTGTATTTCAGGTTTTTACAACACCTGACAGCACTCCATAATTATCCTCCCCTTACCTTGTCACGTGACATGGTCCCCTGTCAACAAAACACCCCACAGGGCAGAGGGCTTAGCACTGATATCCCCCCTTCTGCTGATAACGCTACCACAATGGAATATTAGTTATTCACTGGCATCGGATAGCACCGTAATCAATCGAACATGACACACTTTCCAGCCCCTGTTGCATTCCAGCCCCTGTTGTGCCCTCATTCTGAATTGACAATAAAATAATATGCACTACAGCAGCATGGTGTCACGATCGTCTTGACTTGGAAGAGAGGACCAAAACGCAGCGTGTGAAAAATACATTCTCTTTTATTAGAGAGACGAACAACGAACGAAACAAAACAACAAACTGACGGCCGTGAAGCTATATAAACAAATGGTGCTGACACTGACCACTACACAATGACATAGACAATTACCCACAAACGCATAATGCCTATGGCTGCCTTAAATATGGCTCCCAATCAGAGACAAATGAAAGACAGCTGTCTCTGATTGAGAACCACTCAGGCAACCATAGACATACCTAGACACATTCACTAAACACAACCCCATACACTAAACCCAACACCCCCTTTACCATATAACCACCCAAGACTAGACAAAAACACAAACATTCCCCATGTCACACCCTGACCTAACTAAAATAAAGAAAACAAAGAATACTAAGGCCAGGGCGTGACAGTACCCCCCCCCCCCCAAAGGTGCGGACTCCGGCCGCAAAACCTAACACGGAAGGGGAGGGTCCGGGGTGGGCCTTCCTATGGCGGCGGCTCGGGTGCGGGACGTGACCCCCACTCCACCATTGTCAATACCAGCTTTGGTGTCTCTGGTAGATCCTGGCTGACTGACGGCTCTGGAAGATCCTGGCTGGCTGGCGGCTCTGGCAGATCCTGGCTGACTGGCGGTTCTGGCAGATCCTGGCTGACTGGCGGCTCATGGCTGGCTGGCGACTCTGGCTGCTCATGGCTGGCTGGCGGCTCTGGCTGCTCATGGCTGGCTGGCGACTCTGGCTGCTCATGGCTGGCTGGCGACTCTGGCTGCTCATGGCTGGCTGGCGACTCTGGCTGCTCATGGCTGGCTGGCTGCTCATGGCTGGCTGGCTGCTCATGGCTGGCTGGCGACTCTTGGCTGCTCATGGCTGGCTGGCGGCTCATGGCTGCTCATGGCTGGCTGGCTGCTCATGGCTGCTCATGGCTGGCTGGCTGCTCATGGCTGCTCATGGCTGGCTGGCTGCTCATGGCTGGCTGCGCTGGCTGCTCATGGCTGGCTGGCTGCTCATGGCTGGCTGGCTGGCTGCTCATGGCTGGCTGGCGACTCTGGCTGCTCATGGCTGGCTGGCGACTCTGGCTGCTCATGGCCGGCTGGCGACTCTGGCTGCTCATGGCCGGCTGGCGACTCTGGCTGCTCATGGCCGGCTGGCGACTCTGGCTGCTCATGGCCGGCTGGCGACTCTGGCTGCTCATGGCCGGCTGGCGACTCTGGCTGCTCATGGCCGGCTGGCGACTCTGGCTGCTCATGGCCGGCTGGCGGCTCTGGCTGCTCATGGCCGGCTGGCGGCTCTGGCTGCTCATGGCCGGCTGGCGGCTCTGGCTGCTCATGGCTGGCTGGCGGCTCTGGCTGCTCATGGCTGGCTGGCGGCTCTGGCTGCTCCTGTCTGACGGAAGGCTCTGGCTGCTCCTGTCTGGCGGATGGCTCTGGCTGCTCCTGTCTGGCGGATGGCTCTGGCTGCTCCTGTCTGGCGGATGGCTCTGGCTGCTCCTGTCTGGCGGACGGCTCTGGCTGCTCCTGTCTGGCGGATGGCTCTGGCTGCTCCTGTCTGGCGGCTCCTGTCTGGCGGAAGGCTCTGGCGGCTCCTGTCTGGCGGACGGCTCTAGCGGCTCCTGTCTGGCGGACGGCTCTGAAGGCTCAGGACAGACGGGCGGCTTTGAAGGCTCAGGACAGACGGGCGGCTTTGAAGGGTCAGTACAGACGGGCGGCTTTGAAGGCTCAGGACAGACGGGCGGCTTTGAAGGCTCAGGACAGACGGGCGGCTTTGAAGGCTCAGGACAGACGGGCAGTTCTGGCGGCGCTTGGCAGACGGACATCTCAGACAGCGTTGGGCAGACGGGCAGTTTTGAAGGCTCAGGACAGACGGGCGGCTTTGAAGGCTCAGGACAGACGGGCAGTTCAGGCGGCGTTTGGCAGACGGACAGCTCAGACGGCGTTGGGCAGACGGGCAGTTCAGGCGCCGCTGGGCAGACGGCAGAGGCGCACTGTAGGCCTGGTGCGTGGTGCCGGAACTGGTGGTACCGGGCTGGGGACACGCATCTCAGGGCTAGTGCGGGGAGAAGGAACAGGGCATACTGGACCCTGGAGACGCACATTAGGCCTAGTGCGTGGTGCCGGAACTGGTGGTACCGGGCTGGGGACACGCATCTCAGGGCTAGTGCGGGGAGAAGGAACAGGGCATACTGGACCCTGGAGACGCACATTAGGCCTAGTGCGTGGTGCCGGAACTGGTGGTACCGGGCTGGGGACACGCATCTCAGGGCTAGTGCGGGGAGGAGGAACAGGGCATACTGGAACCTGGAGACGCATATTAGGCCTAGTGCGTGGTGCCGGAACTGGTGGTACCGGGCTGGGGACACGCATCTCAGGGCTAGTGCGGGGAGGAGGAACAGGGCATACTGGACCCTGGAGACGCACATTAGGCCTAGTGCGTGGTGCCGGAACTGGTGGTACCGGGCTGGGGACACGCATCTCAGGGCTAGTGCGGGGAGGAGGAACAGGGCATACTGGAACCTGGAGACGCACATTAGGCCTAGTGCGTGGTGCCGGAACTGGTGGTACCGGGCTGGGGACACGCATCTCAGGGCTAGTGCGGGGAGGAGGAACAGGGCATACTGGACCCTGGAGACGCACATTAGGCCTAGTGCGTGGTGCCGGAACTGGTGGTACCGAGCTGGGGACACGCATCTCAGGGCTAGTGCGGGGAGGAGGAACAGGACGTACTGGACTCTGGAGACACACATTAGGCCTAGTGCGTGGTGCCGGAACTGGTGGTACCGGGCTGGGGACACGCACCTGAAGGCTAGTGCGGGGAGCAGGAACAGGGCGCACAGGGCTCTGGAGACGCACAGGAGGCTTGGTACGTGGTGCCGGAACTGGAGGACTGGTACGAGTGGCTGCCACAGGAGAGTTAGTACGTGGGGCTGCTACAGGAGGTGCAGGACTAGGGAGGCGTACAGGAGGCCTGGTTCGTGGGACTGTCATTCCCAGACGGTTAGCACGCACCTCAGGACGAGCATGGAGAGCTGACTCAGGTAACATCACTTCCCGCACACGCTCTGTCGGGTGGATTTTGTGCCTCACGCACCAACATAGCTTGGCAGACGTTTCACTCTCCTCCAAACTCCCCAATAAATCCTTAACAGTCTCTGTATCATTCCCATTGCTCACCTCCAAAATCAGCCCGACTGGCTCAGGTTCTTTCTTAGGGTCCTCACGGGTAGCACGGGAAGTTGACGCAGATCTCCTATCTGAACTCGCCACACTCCCCATGAGCCCCTCCCCAAGAAATGTTTGGCGTTTCCTCGAGGGCTTCCTACCGCGCCGTCGTGCTCCTTTCTCCAACTCCATAATCCTGTAACCCTCCTCGCACTGCTCCAGGGAATCCCAGGCAGGCTCCGGCACTTTCTCTGGATCGCACGCCCACCTGTCTATCTCTTCCCAGGTTGTTCTCCACTCATCCTTTTCCCGGGTCCATTCCTCCACAAATCGCTGTTCCCTCCTTTCACGCTGCTTGGTCCTGGTTTGGTGGGTAATTCTGTCACGATCGTCTTGACTTGGAAGAGAGGACCAAAACGCAGTGAAAAATACATTCTCTTTTATTAGAGAGACGAACAACGAACGAAACAAAACAACAAACTGACGACCGTGAAGCTATATAAACAAATGGTGCTGACACTGACCACTACACAATGACATAGACAATTACCCACAAACGCATAATGCCTATGGCTGCCTTAAATATGGCTCCCAATCAGAGACAAATGAAAGACAGCTGTCTCTGATTGAGAACCACTCAGGCAACCATAGACATACCTAGACACATTCACTAAACACAACCCCATACACTAAACCCAACACCCCCTTTACCATATAACCACCCAAGACTAGACAAAAACACAAACATTCCCCATGTCACACCCTGACCTAACTAAAATAATAAAGAAAACAAAGAATACTAAGGCCAGGGCGTGACACATGGCATGAGATAATAATTGATTGTAGTGGGTGTGGTGTCCCTAGGCCTACTCATCTAATAGTAGCATTTGAAGGGTCCTTGTTGTGTTATACATCTATTTGAACACAGTGGATATTACACTACATTTTCTTTTTAGTAAGACTTTTAATTTGCAACACTCACTACTGTGTTTCAAACTGCCTCTGGAAGCAACTTCAGCACAGGAACTGTTCGTCGGGAGCTTCATGAAATGGGTTTCCATGCGTCGGCTGGAGTGGTATAAAGCTTGCCGCCATTGGACTCTGGAGCGTTTCCGTTCTCTGGGGTGATGAATCACGCTTCACCATCTGGCAGTCCGACGTCCGAATCTGGGTTTGACGGATGCCAGGAGAATGCTACCTGCCTGAATGCATAGTGCCAGTTTGGTGGAGGAGGAATAATGGTCTGGGGCTGTTTTTTATGGTTTAGGCTCCTTGGTTCCAGTGAAGGGAAATCTTAACGCTGCAGCATACAATGACATTCTAGACGATTCTATGCTTCCAACTTTGTGGCAACAGTTTGGGGAAGGCCCTTTCCTGTTTCAGCATGACAATGCCCCTGTGCACAAAGAGAGGTCCATACAGAAATGGTTTGTTGAGATCGGTGTGGAAGAACTTGACTGCCCGCACAGAGCCCTGACCTCAACCACATCGAACACCTTTGGGATTAATTGGAATGCTTACTGCGAGCCAGGCCTAATTTCCCAACACCAGTGCCGAACCGCGTTTGATTATCTATTTTGGTCTGATGTATATCATGCATCGCAAAAATCAATATATTGTATATTCTCCATGACCACTTGCCTCAACAACACAGTTTTAAAAAGGGTTTGGGAAACAAGTACAGCCATTGTTGAGTCAATTCTAAAAGTAACTTGATTAATATTTTTTATTAAGAACGCATTTTGCAGTCACTGCTTCTGAAATTTTAAGATGAATTTGAGAAAAGCTGAATGAAAAAGCAGCGGGAATCTTAATATTTAAATGGTGAAACTAAGTTAAATACCAAGCAATTAAATATCATCAATGTGGAGGCAGCTGGAATCATGAATTAATGATATACATTTTTTAAAATTATTTTCTTTCACATGCAGTGTGGATGGTTTTAATGCCTTCTTGCTGGATATTAGGAGGTAATGTAATATCATTCTAAAAATTTAACAACGCATATTTGTAGCTGTTACAGCAATTAAGCATGACAGACAAAAACCTCCCTGATGAATTCTGCATAGGAGCTCCAAACAGCCACAATGATGATCCTCTCAGGTGATCTAATTCTCACCAGAGGTGTGTTCAACAAATGGTGTTGATGAAGCACAAAGTGAGGGTGTTAGATAAGTCAGCGATTATTTTAGGGTTTATTTGGGTTCACAGGCTTTCAT
This sequence comes from Salvelinus alpinus, assembly GCF_045679555.1. Taxonomy (NCBI): domain Eukaryota; kingdom Metazoa; phylum Chordata; class Actinopteri; order Salmoniformes; family Salmonidae; genus Salvelinus; species Salvelinus alpinus. Next base: position 45,380,630 of record NC_092093.1, read on the forward strand.
TCACACTTCCTGTTACATGGCATTTCATTTAAATTACTTATTTTTATTGGCTACAATACCCTACATTGTATTTCAACGATTTCGAGCAATGGCTTATTAGTGTGTTCTATCTAGTGCCTCCAACTGAGTTCCTTTCAAGCTGACACTTCTATATTGTTAAGACTGGTTCTGCGTTACATTAAAAAAAACTATTGTGTAATAGAAGGGCTAATGGAAGAGATATTGCTTGCCCAACTTCCATGTTGATGGTTAGAAGTCATAATTGGGCCAATGTAGGCTAATGTAGAGTAAAAACAAAAGTTGGACTCAACATCAGCACCTCTCAAGACTTAAACCTTGATTGGAAATGTAAATTCTTCAGTCCTAGGTTTAATTCAGAAGTGTGATAATAGGAACTGTGAGTGTAAGGTAATGAATACGCACACATTAAAATGGTTAGTGACACATCCTATCTACTGATAATAAACCCTTCTACTAAATCATCATCCAGTCCTTGGCTATACAAAGCAGATCGGAATATAACCAGCCAGCAGTTAAACATTTGTATACAACTGAGTGTTTCCTGATGTAAACCTATTCAGAATGACAGTAAAAACAAGAGGGCCTGATTGTAACAATTATAAATAATACTTTTTTGTGAAATTCCCCTAAATGTTAAAATGGTTGTGTAAATGAACATTAAAAGGGCTTTCATAATCCCTTGCCTTGGAAGACCATGACAGGAATAGCATATAGCCTGTCATATCTCCTCAGACAGGGGGCTGTCAATCATTTTGATACGCACCAGAGAGGGACCATTTCATGGGGACATGACCATTTCGTTGACTGGAAGGGAGAGAAAAACAAGCACACACTCACGTAGTTTACCTACGCTCACGCGCAAACACACACGCACAGAAACTTGCACAGTCAAACTACACCACATATTTAATAATATGGTCAAAACCATATACGATTTACAGTGATAAACGGTAGCCTAAGAAACGTATTCAAAACAAGATTGGTGCAGATGTGCTGATGCAGCGCATAATGCGTTCATTTTAAGTGGGTAATTGAACCGATATCTCAGAATCGGAATAGGGCTCAGGTTACGTGGGATTTAGCTATGATATGAATATGAACCATTTTCCAAATGGACGATTCGCTTAGCAGCTCTCGTACAGCCGCAAGCTAAACAAAGCTTTTCTCTTCTCTCACCTCCTCGCGGGGGCTCTCTTCTGTGTCCTCCTCTGGAACGGTAGCGGTGCTGCTCTCACTGGCCGTTGCAGCCGATGCTGGGGACATGTTGACAATAGCAAAAACACAGGGGCATGGATCACCTTAGTAAAAACGAGGTCCAAATCACAGTGCAACATAAACTAGCCAGCAAGCCTACCCCAGGCTACATAATCCAACCAATATAGCGGGAGGAAACCCCTACATCATGCTCCCATTGTAAAGCAGCATCTTCTCCCCCACAGCATGAGGTGCCACTGCATGGCTACAGCAGCCTATATCCAAAGCGAAATGTATTGGGTTCATATGTCCACGGTAGAAAAAATGGGCTCCTTTGCGCCTTGATGCAGGTGCTTCCGGAATACTCTTGCGATAGATTAAGGCACTGTTTCCCAACAAGAGGTACTAGGACAAAAAAACTACTAGGCTGTAGGACAAAGGCAAGTAGGCTTGTCTGTAGACTAGGCAATAAGGGCTTCCCCCTGAGACAGGCACAGGCAGAATGTATAAGAGCACACCTGGTGATGTGTGGTGATTGCAATCCTCTCCAGGTACTTGTGATGAGAAGGCATTTGCATTCTCATTTCAACGCCAACCCCACCACTGATGCGCATGGCCAAAGAGCTCTATGTTCAGGTCATTTTACCAAAGCACCGGTTCCAATCCCGTTTATCAAACTCCAGGCGTTTACATTTGTTGGATGACATGAAAATAGAGCTCCAGTGGTAGGTTTGGTGTCGAAATGACAATGCATGAGCAGAAAAGAACCTCAAACCTACTGTAAAATATGGTGGTTGATCTTTGATGTTATGGGGCTATTTTGCTACCACTGGTCCTCAGGCCCTTGTTAAGGTCAAAGGCATCATGAACTTTATCTAGTACCAGGACATTTTTTGCCAAAATCCTGGATGCCTCTGGATCTTCCAGCAAGACAATAACCTCAAGCACACATCAAAATCCACAAGAAAATGGTTATTTGGCCACAAAATAAACATTTTAAAATTGCCATCTCAGTCTCTAGACTTGTAACCAATTGAAAACCTGTGGTTTGAATTGAAGAGTGCAATCCATAAGCACAAACAAAGGATATCAAGGATCTGGAAGGATCTAAGAGCCCTATCAATATGTTCTCCAACTCATAAAACATTTTAGAAAAATGCTCAGTGACGTTATCCTCACAAGGTAAGGTATTGAAAACAGGGGTGTCAATAATTTTAACTCCTACCTTTTTGAGAAGAAAAAGTATTACTTGTTGTTAAACAAGTAATACAAACAAAATATCTTCCTCTGAGCAATTGTATTATTATAAAATAAGGGCCACAGTTTTTAGAGCATACAACATAGCTCAGTATTTGAATTATTTATTTTATACAGTAATTTTTGCTCCATATATAGCCTACTCAATGAAAACCATCCTTGGTTCCGTGAAAATCCAAGCCTTTACCATTAGTTTCCAATAGACAAGGTTTGTCACCTTGTCCAGTTTTATGGCTCACCCCAGAATGAAGTTATTAGATGGCACAGTGACTACATGAGCATGATGTAATCAGCTTACAGCATCTAATCATTCAAAAGGTATGGCCAGGTAGGATTGGACTTGGAACATTAATGACATTAGCTGCAGGAACAAATATGCAACAGCTAGCCTACTCTTGACAGCAAGTTGAAATGTCAGAAAATCTGCTCAAAAGTTTTTCATGCTATGGGAAAGACTACTTTACTGCTTCTGTTCTGCGAATCTAGTATCATAAATATGAATAGTATTAAAGTAATCCTTGGTAACACTAACACTTTATGTTGCTGTAGTTAGTTACAACATATTAACATGTTTTACCTAATAATTTTGTATTATCACCTGTAGCCTGCTGTAGGCTGATTTTGCCCTCTCATGGCCACAATGTTGAGGCCCTTGCTTTAAACATTTTGATGTGATATGAAAGTAGAGGGCTTTATGTTTCTAGAACTGTACTGCAATTGAGAATCGATTCACGTTTAGATGGAGTATTTGGCTGTCAGTGCCAATTTGCCTCTAAACAGAACATGTAAGGTCCTTGGACTATAAGGAGTAACGTTGGGCTCCTTTAGTCCATTGGGATGAATTAGAGAGCACCCACCAGAGAAGAATAATACAGTATTGAACATCATAGGCTAACATGCTGACTACACTGCTCTCGTCACAAAATAAAAGTACACATACATGCTACATGCTGACGAAGCGTTGCAAAATAAATGTACTAAATCATTGCACCAACACTGCTGGTGTGTGTCAACGAGCATCATCTGCGTAGCCAGGTGCTAAAAAAGAACTTGGTTCTATTTGTAATGCCTGACGTGCAAGTCCCGCCTCTCCCATCTCCTCATTGGTTTTAAGGACCATATACCCACGTGGGTGATTGAAAGATGAACTGAGGTCTACACTCCAGTTGGTAGTGGTAATGCACCTTAAAGTTGGGTGCCAAACGCCATATAAAATCAATAGAAGAGGCCTGAAGGAGTAGAGATTACTATAAACAAACTTGTTTTACCCTTTTATTTTTGGATTAATTGTCGGATTAGAGGACCTTGGTTATTTCAGGTAAAATAACAACCCAATGTTAATATCCCAGGACAAATTAGCTAGCAACAGCAAGCTAAATTGCCATAAATGTTTAATGCTTTTCGACCTGTCCCCGAATTAATATAGTTGGTTCAGAGTTCGTTTTGATATTTCAATTTGCATGTCCTGATTGCATCTGGTGTTGGTGGACAAAATCATCATGCGCATGCGCGTGTGGTCTGGTCAGCATCTTAGTAGGCTATATTAATAGGCCACTGAAGTTTTACTTCCATGTTTGTAATAGGCCTATTCTAAATGCTTACTTATAGGTCAACTCATAGGCTACACTTTTTGTATTCTGTCTCCATATTGCAACATTAGATTAGGCTGTCTGTTTTTAGGCCTAAGAAATGGCCTCTTGCCTACTCACTGAAAAATGAACTCCCTATTTACTTAACTTGTGAATCTCCCGGTTGTGACATACTCGTTTATAAATAGACACATATGAAAGCACCGTACGGGGAACTATGGTCAAACATATCCTGTAAAACCAGGGTGACTCCACGGCGTTGGTGGGTGGTTGTAATGTAAACGCATACCACGCCCTTCGGGGATTCCCCAATGTCAGTGCTGAGCGCTTACCCTCTCGCCTTTCATTGCTCACGTGCTCACAACTATGTAGGCTGACCTCAGTTTATGAGCGTACCAAATGTATTTTAAATCCTGTTGCTGATTTTGAAGTATTTTTATGGTTTGAACTAAATGGCCCATTTTGCATGTATACGGTGTCGCAAGAAGACTTCACTTATTTTCATTTAACTGCAGTTGTGCGGGGAAAGAAAAGCGCTCGACCCGGTGGCATGAAAAGCAACAAAGGAACAGTGATTTCCTACTCTGGTGTGATCGACTTTTCCACCGAGGACTGCTCCCACCATCAAGCAACAGGTAGTTCTTTTAGGGTTTAAACCAGCAAAGCCTACCTGGAGTGACTGCGGGCCGGGGTCCACCATGGCAAGCGCTGAAGATGCGAATGGGAAAGTGAATTTATTGGAGGATAACCGAATAGACTCTGGTGTTGAATCATTACAATATTTTACGAAATATGATCCCTATAACAAAACGGTACGGGATTCGACTTCTGAATCCAGTGAAGCCATGGACAAATGTAGCAGCAACACAGAGGAGCGGTTGGATTCTGCTTATGGCTCGTCGTCACTAACTGTTGAGAATTTCAGTGAGATAATAGAGGGCTGCAACATTTCGGAGTCTGGAGATGACAGTGCGAAGAATACAGAATTTGAACAGAAAGAGAACCTTCTCACCAACATCACTGAAGATGGAGACACGTAGGCCTAAGTTTTTTTATTTACATCTTTAAAGTAATACATATTTAAATGTATCCTATGCCTATGTTCTTGAATAAGTAAAATGTGTCCATGTCGACGACCTTAAGGTGAAACGATGTATCAAGAAATACGCGCATATGTGGATGTGTGCAAGCATTAACGTGTTTATTATGCATTTAATTGACACATTTTTCAGTATAGATAAAAGTAGGGCCAACCGTAATTGATATGACTTTTCACAGTCTAAAATGCATAGCATAGGCGATCGAGTTACAAATTGGGCCATGATTACAATTATCAACCAACTTAATCCTAATGCACAATGTGATGTCTGTTCTATCCCATACATTTGTGTCCAATCTAAAACCCAACCCTTTGCCCCTAGAGACGCTCCCAGATACACCCTGTACAACTGACAGAATTGGATTGGTGTTGCTCTTTGGTTGTCCTTTTAGGGGGGTTCAACTGGCCAGTAGAGCATAGACTAAAATTACCACTGTCAACAAACCAGTGATGTTTTCTTTGACATCGTCATGTCTGATGGGATGACTGGATGTCTGTGTGTTAACCACCATAACAATTTGAAGATGGATGCATTTTTGTAGGCTAGGCCTAATGTATGAATTTGCAGCTGAACAATCAAACAACCCACAGTGTTGTTGCTGTCTGAATGAATAAAAGGCTTGGGGGATGGGCTGTAGTTTTGGCCTGCGCTGGAGAAATTCACCTCTTTGCGTATGTCATGTTAATCCTATTCCCAGTCATTATGGCATGTGATGTCGATTTAGAGAGTTTAAGTTTAGAGTGATACACTCAGGCCTGTGAAAGCTGTCATGATCGTGGATGGACTCATGTGGGGTGTCTCGACTTGGAAAGCAGAAGTGTAAGAGACATGGCTGTGGAAATTCCCCATGATAGACAAGGCAGGGCACATGTTCACATAGTACTTCTCTCACTAGGTCCAAGAATAGGCTGATCAATGAAATTCATACAATTTCTACACACGCAGTCACAGACATGCAAACTTTTGGCCTTATCGGCCTTCTACATGTGAGTTTGCATTCCACTCAGTCCTGGCTTTGTCATTGGAGTCAGTATACTCAGAAATATATTATGTTGATCGCTATCAATGCTTCAAAGTCGAAGTGAGTCTGTGTAACCATTCCATTGATAGAGTAACAGCATATTTTTGTCTCTCTGACATCCTTTCATATCCTTGCTGTCGTTGTCTGACTAGGTCACAAGGAAGCATTCTCTGACCTGTACTATATTTACCTAACAACAGAAAGAACCCACAATATGTTACATCAATCCTGTGACTTGAGAAAGTATCACGGTGCAGGCATTTAATTTCCCCCATGGGATTTTTTCTTTGTTTTATCTTACCCAACTGTTATTCAAACTAGGAAGTCCCATTTGAGATTTTTTTTTTTAAGTATTTTTTCCAAGGAAGATCTTGCTATGCGATGCATTTGACCTTGTACCTTTCAAAAGTTGAAAGAATGCCGGCAAGTTCTGTGGTCTGGTCCCATATGTTTGTCACACCGAACATTGACCATAGGAGTTGGCAAGACAGCACAAACCGATATGGGACCAGGCTACCGGCTCTGCTTTGAAGAGGAGTTATTAAATCATAATCTACGGTCTTACTTGTGCAAGTAAATGTTATTTTTATTTTTTTAAGTTTAGCTTTTTTATTGTCAAATGGATTGTCTTAAAATGAAGTTACAAGATAAATTAATTTGCCTGAAGACATTTAGCATGGAACAAGGATAGGCTAAACGAGTTACTACTTTCACATTAGTTAGTTAGGTAGACAATGAGTGCCCTGGTCAAAAGTAGTGCACTATGTAGGGAGAAGTGTGTGAACAATGTGTTCTGGAAAGCCTTGTTGTAGGGTTAAATAAAGCACAGCAGTGGCCTTGTTCCATTTCCTGCATTTGGCTCTTTTGTCTGCTAGAACTTCCCCTTTAGCTTTTGGGGTAAGGGTTTCTTGTTTTCCACTTTGATTGAATGTATCAAATGTCATGACTTTGTATATGGGCTGCAGTAAAGAACACAATGCATTGCATTTTCTATTTTAACTGAGTAGTTCATGTTCATAGGCCTGAGGCTTGTGTTTGCTAAACATTCAGTAATAACCCGATGGTTCTGTTTGTTCGATCTTAGGATATTATCCAAATAACTTGAGTTCAATTACAATGAATGATAACTGAGAAGATAAATATTTAAAGTGCTTTGTGGAATCAAACATCCTCTTGACATGACTATTCTTTGCATAAAAGTTCCATTATTGCGCAACATTCGCCACAACTGAACACTGTGGCCTACTAAGCAGTTTTCATTCATGGGATGCTATGTGTTACATTTCCAGGTAGATCTAGATGACATTCTAAGAATTCTCCAGCAGGTCATTCTTTCCATCACATGATAAAATCAATTTATTATATCCTGTGGCTGCTCACATTTTAAATATTTAATTTAAAGTAACTAGGAATGTCATGAGAAATGTTTCCACTCCCCAGACTGCTCACTTTTCAGTTGAACGCAATGTTTAAGTAACCGCAACTCAAAACTGCTTTTGTTTGCTGTGCGGCCTAGGCGGGGTTACTGCAGAAGCATTTTGTGACAACTGCAATGTAAAATGCAAGAAATGTCATTGATTTATGATTGACATTTTATAAGAAATGGTTTGTTTTTGTCGCCCCTCCAGACTCCTGCATTTAGCCATCATCCATGAAGATGAACACTTCGCTCACCAATTGATACAGCTGTTCCCCAAAGATGTCTTAGACATTCAGAACAACTTGTACCAGGTACAGAAGACACAGCCACACCCCCTTCTCTTTACACCCTCAACACGGGTACTGGTGTACTGAAACTACTTAACCTTCATGATACTTCCTCTTGATGATTGCAACTGCCAATGTTTATGACAACAACAGAGATGATCATGTTATTTCTGCATCCTGTAATTGAAGAGCATTCTCTTCCCCTTTCTCCAGTAGTACATCCTCTCACTGGAACGGTTCTGTGGTTGAGAGGAGTTCTAGGGTTATTTCATGAGGGAGTCTAAATGGAAATTGGAAACTCCCCTGCTTTCCCGTGTTCAAAAACAAGAAATCTTATCTGGAATATTTTTGTCTCTAAGGCTGAGATTACAAAACAAAAAAAATTCACAAATTGGTCTTTTGACCAATCACATCTGATCTTTTCACATCAGATTTTCTTCATTGGTGGAAGAACTATCAGAATTGGGCTGCCTGAGAACGTAGTCATAGATGAGAAATGTGCAACTGGACAGTGCATATTTAAGAGCCGTTTAACTGAACATTAAGGGGGTGGGGAGTGTAACCTGTCACTTACAGGGACAAAGGAGGTATGAGGGGTGGTGAGGCAAGCTGACGGGGCGTTTGAGACATCCTGATGGGTCGCAGAGGAAAATGTCTGGGAGGTCAGAAATGACAGTCAGCATTTTGCACCATGACTCACACACATCTAGCCTTGTTCTCTCTCTGTTCTGTTAGCGTTTACCAAAAGCCACACAGGCAATGGTGGCCCTACTGGTTATATTAGTCAGCCCTACCCAGTTCAGTCAGGAGTTTCACATTGAGATGTCTCAGACCTACCAATGCATTTTTGCTAATCACCTCACTTGGCATTAAAGTTCTATAGTAAAGCTCAGTTATAGATACTAGCTACTGTACTTAGGATCAGCTCCTATATCAGGTCTTAGTAATCCTGATTGTACTCAAATCACTTTGAAAGAGGGTACATATTGACTCCAAGTCAGATATCACACCCTCCTCACATACTAACCCTTTGTTGGTTTGTTCGGGTTGGTACGTGGTCCCATAGAATTACAAAAAAGGGGATCCCCATCCCAGTTAATGTTCAGTGGTGGGTGGGCTGGCGTCCATATTGAGTCTACCCATGGGAGTTATTATTTTGTATGCATGTTCCCAGACGCCGCTACACCTAGCCACCTACCTGAACCTTTCGTCGGTGGTGCGGGTCCTGGTGGAGAGCGGGGCCAGCCTGGATCTGCAGGACCAGGAGGGGAACACGCCGCTCCACATGGCCTGCGAACAGGGCTGGGCCGAGTGCGCTACTGAGATGATCCGGAATGTCTCCTCCAGCAAGCTGGCCCCTGTGCTCGAGTCCCAGAACTGGAGAGGTGAGAAAGCAGGGCCCATAAGCTACAGACAACATGGAAAGCGGCAATACACAGCTAGGGATTATGTTCACAAATCTGATTGACCTTCAGCTATGTCTTCATGTTTTTTGTGAAAGTGTGATAGGTGGTGCAGTTATGTGTGTCTGATGGCAGTGTATTCCAGACATGGGAAGCTCTCACAGAGAAAGCAGATTGACTAAAGGTGCTTTTCCTTAAGGGAACTATACAGTCACCTCTCATGGCAGACCTTGTGGATCTGCTGCCATATGTTTGGGTTTTCTGTTTAACAAAAGTACTCAGTGGAGGGGGAGCCAGGCCATTTAGGATCTTGAATACAAGACATGCGTCGGTGTATTGCACAAGATTTTCCCAACTCAGGAGCGCCTGCTTTTTGAGGATGGAACCGTGATGATGGCTATTGGGCTTCATATCAAGCACTTTGAGAGCCTGTTTGTAGACAGACTGAATGAGTTTTAATGTTAAGTGGGGGAGTATCATAGTTCTGTTTTAATGTATTTCTATTTGAACATTCCATAACTTTTGCCTACTGACCAGGGCCCAGGATGATCAGCTTGTAGGCTGTGTACGAGGCTATAATGATACCATGATGTGATGGCTCTTTATTTAGTGTCAATTCCTGTTAATGTGTTGGCGTCTATCCGAGGATGTACCCACGTCGTGTGTTGTGTTTTATTGCACAGTGCGAGACAAAACTGGTGTAAATGAATCGTTGTTGCTGTCTAGCTAGTTTTCGATGTTCCCAGCTTAGTAGGCTTTGCAGATGTGAATCATGTTTATAGATGTAAACAATTGTATATTTTGTTCGGTATGTAGCCTATGTAGGTTATTGTGTGTCACGTGGTATGACCTTACCGATGATACTAGCTATAACATCTACTCAAATTCATCATATCACACATTCAGAAAGGTGGTTTTTGAAAGGAATGTCTTCTTTTTCAGGTCTCACCTCTCTCCACCTAGCCACTGTGAACAGGCAACATCGTCTGATGAAGCTACTGATGACAAAAGGGGCAGACCTCAACATCCAGGTTAGTCCAGTTACTCTCCCGGGTGTACTCTTTTACAATAACCTCGCTATAAGCACTATATGAACACTAGATGTTGAAAAGATGTTGAGAAAAGTATTTTTGATAAATACATTGAAAAAACCTCTTTCAGACAATTTTGCTCACTGGGCTTGTATTACTCATGTAGTGCATTACATTGTGCTATAATACTGTAGTTAGTACTTCAATGTGTCATAGCTAAATCCTCAGAAAAATATACCTCGACATAGATGATCAAACTACACTATACTGTCCTAAATAAATACCATGCACTCATTATGACATGATGCATTCACTTAGAAATACAGTGTCTCCTTCAAGCTATGTACTTTACTACTTTACTGTACTCCCGTCTGCTGCACTTGTGCACTGCTGTAGTGAGACTGATAGTGATATGGCCTTGAGCTCAGCAGGTTCTGATAGATTCATGACAAGGTAATTAGAGTTTGGTCATGAGGCTGCTGGGCTAGAAAGCCTGATGTAATGGGGGCTTTTTCTGGAGCAGCTAGACTCATCAGAGAAGAGGCCCAGGCCAGCAAGTCTGAGTCAGACACAGATAGATATAGAACACAACATAGTAGACTGACCTAACCCTACCTTAGATATCTTTCTGTGTGAAATAAACATGCTATACAGTAGATATCAAGCTGCCTCATTGAATGTTTTCAGTATTTGAATTAATAGATATTAGTAAAATGTCCTTACTAAGATTTGTTGACCCTTTGCTCCCTACATTTGCGCCCTTCCCATCCTATTTTTAGGGCACATTTTATTTATTGAGTCCCTAACCCACGTCTGTCTTCTCTCTCTCCCCCAGGAAGGTACGAGCGGTAAAACACCTCTCCATCTGGCAGTGGAGCTCCATGACATTGTCTCTATGACGCTGCTATTGAACAAGGGAGCCGATGTGGACGTGCCGATGTTTAACGGCTGCACGCCACTTCACCTCGCCGTTGCCCGGCAGGACGCAGCCATCGCCAACCTGCTCTGCCAATCCGGGGCTGATAAGATGCTGAGGAACATAGAGGATGAGACGGCACTGGATCTAGCTGGCGGCAATGATGATGTGAGATATAGAGGAAGGGCCAGAGTCCTACACACAATCCTTGTAGTGGACTAAAAAGCACTTTCAATGCAGATTCTCCATTGAACATGCTTTTTAGTCCAGGACTATAGTTATAGCCTTAATCTACACTATATTTACAAAAGTATATGGACTCCCCTTCAAGTTAGTGCATTTGGCTCTTTCAGCCACACCCATTGCAGACGGGTGTATAAAATCGAGCACACAGCCACACAGCCATTCTGCATTCTCCAGACTTTTTGGCAGAAGAATGGCCTTACTGAAGAGCTCAGTGACTTTCAACATGGCACTGTCATAGGATGCCACCTTTCCAACAAGTCAGTTCTTCACATTTCTGCCCTGCTAGAGCTGCCCCGGTCAACTGTAAGTGGTGTTATTGTGAAGTGGAAAAGTCTAGGCGCAACAACGGCTCAGTCGGGAAGTGGTAGGCCACACAGGCTTACAGAACAGAACGTGACCGCCGAGTGCTGAAGCGCGTAGCGTGTCTGTCCTCGGTTGCAACACTCAACGTCAGCACAATAACTGTTCGTCGGGATCTTCATGAAATGGGTTTCCATGGCTGAGCAGCCGCACACAAGCCTAAGATCACCATGCGCAATGCCAAGCGTCGGCTGGGGTGGTGTATAGCTCGCTCGCCATTGGACTCTGGAGCAATGGAAACGCGTTCTCTGGAGTGATGAATCACACTTCACCATCGGGTAGTCCGACGGACAAATCTGGGTTTGGAGGATGCCAGTAAAACGCTACCTGCCCCAATGCATAGTGCCAACTGTAAAGTTTGGTGGAGGAGGGCTAATGGTCTGGGGCTGTTTTTCATGATTCTAGTGAAGGGAAATCTTAATGCTACAAAATACAATGACATTCTAGACGATTCTGTGCTTCCAACTTTGTGGCAACAGTTTGGGGAAGGCCCTTCCTTTTACAGCATGAGAATGCCCCCGTGCAAAAAGTGAAGTCCATATAGAAAAATGGTTTGTTGAGATCGGTGTGGAAGAACTTGACTGGCCTGCACAGAGCCCTGACCTCAACCACATCGAACACCTTTGGGATGAATTGGAACACCGACTGCGAGCCAGGCCTAATTGCCCAACATCAGTGCCCGGTCTCACTAATGCTCTTGTGGCTGATTGGAAGTCCGCGTAGCAATATTCCAACATCTAGTGGAGGCTTCTTGGTCGTGTAGTGAATGTCTGGGAAACCAGCTCAAAGTGTTTCATGTGACTCAGTCTGATATTCACTGAGAATGCTTGAAATATATTTTTTTAATGCTTTGGGGGGGTGAAACATCTCCAGATTATTTCCTGTTGTGAAGGAGACTGACTGGACTGTTGTCTGGCCAAAGGTAGAACATATAATGTGACATGTAACCCCCACCATGTGCTTTTATTTCAGATCCTTGCTCTTTTCCCTTTTGATGACATCCAAATCCAGGGCAGGTCAGTGGTTAGAGTACCATTCTGACCGTGTACTTCTCTCACCACCTGAATACTCTACAACAGGTGACATTTGACCTCTTGAACATCATCATGGAGCCTCGTCAGAAAAGTGTAGCTTTACATCAATCATGTTTGTAATTTTCTGTTTTAAAGGTGGTTTTTCATTTACATAAATCTTCGCTGTAGGGTTATTTATCGTTGTTGTGCGGTGTGTGTGTATATGTGAATGTGTGAACTCTTTAGACACTCACATTGAAAAGTTGCTTATTCTCTGCTAGCGAAGTGGTACAAAGTTGTCTGTCATATAATTTGATGGTTGATACCTGTTTTCAAATACAGAAAAATCAGCAGGAAAATCTAATCTAGACTTAAATGAAACATTTTCTCATACAAGGTAACTGATTTACTTCCAAAAACAAGTGTATGAATATGAGCAGAAATAATTAAATGACATTTTTTAATTTCCCTATGAAGTACACAGGGAATCTACCTCTTTATCACGTGTGTGTGTATAATAACTGATTATAGTGGGAAATGTAGCTTCAACACAGAAAATACATTGCTGTCATGCTATAAATGAACATTGTTTCAGCTTGAAAATGTTTTTGAATTATACTTTAGTCACTAAATCTGTTATGGAGAGAAGTTCTTCATCATAATTTAATATCTTTCATTGTATGTTTCAGTTCTCGGTTTCTGCTTTGAATGCACTGCCTTTCCACTCTTGGTAAGACACAATCATAACAGCTGTATTTTCAATACAGTAAAATCTTCCCTATTTTACCATCGTTCTCCTCCATCTCTGATAAATCAGGTATGATCCTTGTTATGGTGTACTGAATCAGACTGGCTTGTTTAGATGTTTTGCCTTCTCTTAACAGTTTCAAACTCTTATATTTTGTAATAAAATAAATAAGATTATAGCTTCACTCTTTTTTTGGGGGGGGGTCATTGTCAAACCTATCTTTGGAGTTTTTAATTGAAGTGTGTCATTAATTGTTTATAGTACTGTATATGTACATATATCTGAGCAGGGAGGATAATACAAAAAGGATGGCATCAAGAATTAAGGATTTAATCAATTATGTAGATTATATACTGTAGACTAGATGTTTCGTGGCAAAGAATCTGGTTGGACAACACTCACATTTTAATCCAAGTTGTTAGCAGGCAATTGCTGACTCAACATGTACAGCAAATCCATCCAATAAATTGTTCTAAACATTGTAGGATGCTGACTTGGGAGAACAAAGCCTCATTGATAACTACAAAACTCCTTATTTCTCATTTTCCTGTCAGCTGCTTTTGGTGAAACATTATTTGCCGGTTGCTTGATTCTTCCTGATAACCCTCTTAGGTACAATAAGTCTGGAAATTCCACTCACCCAGATCACTTGTCTGTTCTCTTTATACTCTGTCTGCCCATGATGAATATTCAGACACAGGCTCAAGGTGAGACTGGGACCAGAGAATAAAGAAGCCTTTCAATGAGGCAGAGGGATTAATTTCTTCTTTGTTTGTGGGGAATGTTTTACCTTTTATTTGTATGTTGGCCTATTTTCTTTCACAAGCATTTGAGTGACTTAAGTCATTATTTGGGCATAAACTAGACTTGACAAAATTGGTAAATTCCCCAGAATAAGCCAGATAAGCAAGGCTAGTTTGTTTGTCCGAATGATTAGGAAACCACTGTTTTGGCAGGGGTTGTGGAAATGATCTCAATGTTGATGAAGAGGAGTCAGGTTAAAGCAAGATTTTTAAGCATTGAGACATGGATTGTGTATGTGTGCCATTCAGAGAGTGGGCAAGACAAAATATGTTAGCGCTTTGAACGGGGAATTGTAGTACGTGCCAGGCGCATAGGTTTGAGTGTGTCAAGAACTTCAGCGCTAATGGGTTTTTCACGCTCAACAGTTTCCTGTGTGTATCAAGAATGGTCCACCACCCAAAGGACATCTAGCCAACTTGACACAACTGTGGTAAGCATTAGAGTCAACATGGGCCAGCATCCCTGTGGAACGCTTTCAAGACCTTGTAGAGTCCATGCACCGACAAACTCTATATTAGGAAGGTGTTTATAATGTTTCGTATACTCGGTGTATATTGCTTGTAGAAAGTCTGTTTTTGGACAGAAAAATGTCCTCATTGTCAGGATAACTGCTAGCTAAGGTGATGCTCAACTACGTTCTCATATATCAAGGAGTTGAGCGTTCCTCAGCTAGATAACTGCATGTGTTTGCTGGTATGTTGGCTGACCTGGCTTCCTCTTTTGAGGGGCATGTATCTTTCCAAACATGTGCTTTTTGGTGTGGATAAATGAAAACTCACCAATATAAATGGTTCAATACTTTAATTGCAATATGTTTTGGAAAAATATGTTGATAATATTGTTTTTATTACATTGTTGGGAGATAGACATGCATTCTACTTTATAAATTGGCAATTTGGTTGATATGAAGGTTTTTTTATTGATACAATAATATTACACATCAATACAGGGACATTCCTGTGAATACAATGAAAAAATTAAATATTGGAACATATTGTAGCCAGTCTGTCAGAGTTTCTAAATCCGGAGGCGCAATATCGCGAGACTTCTCGGGAACTCTTGCGAAACAATCAGGCCGGGGTTCGGGGTTTGTGAAGTCAATGAGAGGAAGTGAACAATTCCTCCTTAGATCTAAAGGCACAAACTAGATGATTCGAGACAATGTCTCAAGCAGTTGATGTTATGACTCCAACCTCATGAAAGTGATAAACTGACACGTTTTCAATTTCGCCAAAAACAAATGTATATCGAAGGAGTGCCTTTGAGTTGATGGCTTGCACATGCGCAGTTCGGTGCGAGACAACCGTTAGACCCAAGCTCGTTTCTACGCATGAGTTTAGCTAGCCAACGTCGCCATGAAATCGTCTTCAAATGTGATCAGGAATTTTTATTTGAGAAGCCGTTTTACTCGTTTTAGCCCACTTTACTAGCTGCCTATCTTGGTACTGCTCGTAAAGTGTGCATGTGCATTTATTCTTCCAGCCCTACAGGTGGCAATGTGCGACGGAGGTCTACAATCTCAGCTATGTAATGAAATCCGGCTTCGCATTTTCCAGGTTTCCACTGAAGGGGATTCTTTATGGAAGTGAACACATAGGCAATTGATAAGCTGTGAAGGCACCGGGAAAGGAAACAGCCAGCCCGAAAGAAATTAGCTTTTACATTAAGGATATCCTCAGTTAATTTGCGTAAACGCTTCATTGTAGCTAAAGTGGTTGAGTTCGGGGTGTTCGCAACGCCAGGTGTTAGACCAGAATAAGTGTTGGTGGGTGGAAAATGCCATCTTTTTTATGGAGGTAGGAACACATTGTGTGGATGCCTCAAACCATTCATTTGGAATTGCATTCACTTTAAACCCAAAGTAAAGCAAGAAAAATTATATTTAGCACAGCTAACTGCCAGTTGTCAATGTGAGCGTGCCCATGTAAACAGCTGTCAGACTGTACTCGACGATATGGTTTGGCTAGTTAGCTAACTTGCCTTGAAATGTAGAGAATGTGTGTTGTGTATTGAAATTTGACACAGCCCAGATTGAAATTCCCAAATCATAGTCATTACAAGTTATCAAAGTTATGTATGTGTCTGTAAATAGTATTGTTTTCCTTGTCACAGATTGTAGACTAGTTACACTGAACAGGTTAGCTTAGGTCCATATGAATAAATGCAGAAAGAACCTAGCCATTGCTAAATGTATCTGACATGTTGTCGTGAATTGTTCATACGTTTCAGCTTTTAGTCCATCAGTGCTTGCTGTATTACTACAATTTGATGAATGTAGACAGTTCAGATTTTCTAGGTTAATATTGTGTCATGTGAACCAGCCCTGTCAGGTATGTGAAGAAGAAAATAACATGTACAGTTTAGTCATTTATGGGTCCAGGCCAACATACTAGTCTCAAGTCCTATAAGTGTGTAAGGGATGCAATGTCACTGTTTGATGTTAAATAAGCCATCCGCTACAACTATACTAACCAAAAATATAAATGCAACATAACAATTAACGGTTTTACTGAGTTAGTTCATAAGGAAATCAGTCAAATTAAATAAATTCATTAGGCCCTAATCTATGGATTTACAACTGGGAAGGGGCGCAGTTATGGGTGGGCCTGGGAAATCAGAATGAGTTTTTCCCCCCCAAAATTGATTTACTACAGACGGAAATACTCCTACATTTTATCAGCTGTTCGGGTGCTGGTCTCAGACGATCCTGCAGGTGAAGAAGCCAGATGTGGAGGGCTGGCGTGGGTACACAGGGTCTGCAGTTGGGCATACTACCAAATTCTCTAAAACTTAATTGAAGGCGGCTTATAGTAGAGAAATCAACATTAAATGATCTGGCTCTGGTGGACATTCCTGCAGTCAGCATGCCAATTGCTCACTCCCTCAACTTGAGACATATATGGCGTTGTGTGACAAAGCTGCAAATGTTAGTGGCCTTTTATTGTCCCCAGCACAAGGTGCACCTGTGTAATGATCATGCTGTTTAATCAGCTTCTAGATATGCCACACCTGTCAGGTGGATGGATTATCTTGGCAAAGGAGAAAATGTTCACTAACAGGGATGTGAAAAAAATTCTGCACCAAATTTGAGAGAAATATGCTTTTTGTGCAAATTTAAAATTTATGGGATCTTTTATTTCAGGTCATGAAACATGGAACCAACACTTTACATGTTGTGTTTATATTTTTTTATTAAGAATACAATAGGTTTCCTACAACTTGGGCAACTTTTTCCATACCATCTTTATCATGGCAACATGCATAAGACCTAGTAAGCTTCAAAGGAAAACCTCAACCCAGCAGTTCTATTTTAGCTCTTGAACCAGCTATTTTTCCCTCCACATCTGAGAATCAATTATGCAATGTATATTTAGTAACAATGCATTTTTCTATCCTTTTTTGAAGTCATCTGATGTTATCCGAAGATAAGTCTTGTCCCATAAGTCTTTATTTATAGAAGGAAGGTGTCCCTTCAAGAAATTCCCCCACTGCATTTTTGAGCATCCTGGAACAAAGTGAATCACAGGTTCTTTAATGGCTAGATTTTCTCAGATTAAGCTTTTTCAATCAATCCATTCCTAATCATTCCAACAATTAGGCCTAGGCTAACTGTTGCAGTGTACCTACAGTACCAGTCAAAAGTTTGGACACACCTACTCATTCCAGGGTTTTTCTTTATTTTGACTATTTTCTACATTGTAAAAAAACTAGTGAAGACATCAAAACTATGAAATAACACATGGAATCATGTATTAACCAAAAAGGTGTTTAACAAATCAAAATATATATTTGAATTTCTTCAAAGTATCCACCCTTTGCTTTGATGTCAGCTTTGCACACTCTTGGCATTCTCTCAACCAGCTGCATGATGTAGTCACCTGGAATACATTTAAATTAACAGGTGTGCCTTATTAAAATTTAAGTTGTGGAATTTCTTTCCTTAATGCGTTTGAGCCAATCAGTTGTGTTGTGAGAAGGTAGGGGCGTTATACAGAAGATAGCCCTATTTGGTAAAATACTAAGTCCATGTTATGGCAAGAACAGCTCAAATTAGCAAAGAGAAATAACAGTCCATCATTACTTTAAGACATGAAGGTCAAGAACTTTTAAGTTTCTTAAAGTGCAGTCGCAAAAACCAAGCATTATGATGAAACTGGCTCTCATGAGGACCATCAGCGAAAGACCCAGAGTTACCTCTGCTGCAGAGGATACGTTCATTATAGTTAACTGCACCTCAGATTGCAGCCCAAGTAAATGCTTCACAGAGTTCATGTAACAGACACATCTCAACATCAACTGTGAATCCAGCCTCCATGATCGAATTGCTGCAAAGAAACCACTACTAAAGGACACCAATAAGAAGAGACTTGTTTGGGCCAAGAAACACGAGCAATGGACATTAGACTGGTGGAAATCTGTCCTTTGGTCTGATGGTTCCCACTGTGAAGCATGGAGTAGGTGGTGTGAGGGTGCTTTGCTGGTGACGCTGTGATTTATTTAGAATTGAAGGCACACTTTTAACCAGCATGGCTACCACAGCATTCTGCAGCGATACACCATCCCATCTGGTTTGTGCTTAGTGGGGCTATCATTTGTTTTTCAACAGGACAATGACCCAAAACACACCTCCTGGCTGTGTACGTGCTATTTGACCAAGAAGGAGAGTGATGGTGCTGCATCAGATGACCTGGCCTCCACAATCACCCAACCTCAACCCAATTGAGATGGTTTGGGATGAATGAGTTGGACCGCAGAGTGAAGGAAAAGCAGCCAACAAGTGCTCAGCATGTATGGGAATTCAAGACGGTTGGAAAAGCATTCCTCATGAAGCTGGTTGAGAGAATGCCAAGAGTGTGCAAAGCTGTCATAAAGGCAATATATTTTGATTTAACACGTTTGGTTACTACATGATTTCAAATGTGTTATTTCATAGTTTTGAAGTCTTCACTATTATTCTACAGCATAGAACATAGTAAAAATATAGAAAAACCCTTGAATGAGTAGGTTTGTCCAAACGTTTGACTGGTACTGTAAAAGCAACACGGCCCTCTTTCCAATTGTGTAACTTTCAAAGATGACCCATGCGATAAGTAGATGGAATCCCAGCAACTGCGGCACAAAGCCTAAATACAGAAATTTTTCCAGCTGCGGCTGGAGTGTTGGTAGCAGTGCCATGTAATGAGCTGCTTGTTCAAAGCCCAGGTTGCACTGGGCGATGCTACAGTGGCGGCTTCTCCTCCTGTTGCTGCTTCTGTGGCCTGACTGGCTGGTCTGGCCGGGGGGTAGAGGCTCACACAAAGAGCCTCTGTTTGTGTGAGCCAGTCAGGCATGCAGGCAGAGGTAGGCAGGCCTCTGGGGTGAAGGAGGAGGTGGGGGCCCTCCCTCCCAGTGAAAGTGATCCACTACTGTGCCACAGCAGCCAGGGAGGGAGCACACCTTTCACACGGCCTGATTAGGTCATCCCCTCCCTCCCCAGATGGGTAACGGAGAGGAGAGCTATTGGTGTGTGCAGGTAAATTAGTGGCATCTGGAAAAGGATGCTAGTGTAAAGGATCAGTGTGAACATGACAGGTGGAAATAGGTTGTGTTACCTGGACTAATACGGGGCTGTTGTGTAGAAATGGATCATCTCTTCTCTTTACTCTGCTTTCAGGCCAATGGGTGTTATGTGTTAATTATGCTTTAAATTACACTGTCCCCCATCTTCCAATATGTCCCACCCAAGTCACATAATCTACTAAAGTCTAAAGTTGTAAATAAATACTAGAATCTAAGTTTTAGTATCTCATCAGAGAAGCGTCTGCAGTATTTCAATCCATCACTCTAAAACCATGTGGGGAAAAACATGCTTCTGAGAGTTTATTATAGTTAACCAGTCTATTACAGAACTTACCTGCCATGCCTCCGGTACTAATACTAGTACTTTTATCCTGTATGTGCTGAAGGCTTTGGCCTGGCCTGGTGCTGATCCTCCCGTCTACGCTGGCGGCTGACAAAGAGTCTTCGTTGCTACAGGACTGGCACGACGTGTGGTTGTTCCGCTTCTTCCTCAACGTGCTGGGCTACGCCACCATCATCATACCTGGCTACTTTCTCATTGGCTACTTCAAGAGGATCAACTACCTCGAAACAGGTGTGGATGTTCTACAGACTGGTGATAATGCACACTCTGCACGCATATACCTGGCTGGCACACACGCAGAATGATACGCACACAAATAGACCTACAATTTTTCTCCACATTAATTCTGAATTCTGTCCGTTAAAGCTCGGTGTATCCTTCAAGTTGCAATTCACAGTTTCTCTATGTTAACATGATCATTGTGTTTTGTTTTGATGAATCAGTGAATGGTTGATGTGTTCTGGACCTTAAAATATCTTCCTGACCAGTGTTTTCCCCTCCCAGGTCGTGGCATTTGCTATCCTGTCATAAAGGCCTGTGTGTTTGGTAGTGAATCGAAGACTGGTCTCCTGGACGACGTGTCCATAGCTCCGAGAAATGACGCTGACTCGGGCTCGTCGGCCAGACAAGCCTTCAAGTTAGTCTTCTGCGCTGCGGGACTTCAGGTAAAGTAGTTAAAGGGGCTATATAAATAAAATGTATTACATTTTGATTGGGTAGATTTTCTAGTTGTAGCTCTTTGCACTCAATACTGTATATGGGTTGAAAATTGCAGATTTGGGCACTGATAAGCACATAAATTGGAATGCAGTGGCTGTACAGTAACGGGAAATAAATGGTGAGATGTTGATGATTATAATAAATACTGCTTTGATCTCATACAAGCGAGTCCAAATGTGCACTTCACATTTCCATTTCATAAAACTCATGTCATATACTGTCAACGTTTATGATCACTATGTTTGATGAACAGTTAAAAGATGACATGGCAGCATACCCTGGGTTGTTCTGAACAGAATGAGCATATGTTTGTATATTATGAAGAATATTCACTGCGGAACATGCACCTGAATGCACGCATGACTAGGGCTGTTACTGTGACTGTATTACCACCAAACCGGCAGTCACAATTTAGGAAGGCAGTCAAATTCCACGTGACCGTTTAGTCACAGTAATTGGGCTTCTCCAAGCTCTGATGCTGCTGATGGTCATTAGTAGCCTACCAAACTTGATAACTGCCTGGTACTCAGCACTCTGGTGTCCCGAGTGGCGCAGCGGTCTAAGGCACTGCATCTCAGTGCAAGACGCGTCACTGCAGTCCCTGGTTAAGGCTGCATCACATCCGGCCGTGATTGGGAGTCCCATGGGGCGGCGCACAATTGGCCCAGCATCGTCCGGGTTTGGCCGGGGTAGGCCGTCATTGTAAATAATAATTTGTTCTTAACTGACTTGCCTAGTTAAATAAAGGTTAAATAATCACTGACATCAATGCAAATCAAACACTTCAAGAGAGCCCATGAGCTCATGTTGCGCAACATTTCTATAGGCTATGCAATTGTGTGAGAACAAAGTTTTGATGGCCTCTATTAAGCTTTCTATAGGCTAGGCCTACTATATTTATTTCTCAACTTTCCTAATATTAAGCACATTGCTTCTCTTAACGACAGGAGTATAACCTACCAGGCTGGCATGTAAATGAACAACAGGAAAAGCATTCGCAATTTAAGTGCATAGATGACATGTATTTTTGGGGAAATGATAATAGTCCATTCTAAAGCAAAACAAATTTCCCACATATATTATTTAGTATATGTAAAGACAAGATTTCATCAAGAATAGTCTGGTGGCTGACAATATTAGCCTATCACTTGTGAATTATATATTATCACTTGTGAATGACGCCCAGGGTAAGACAATGTCTTTTTTTTTGTGACTTTCTAATCATAGTCGCACACCTCGTAGCCTAGCCCATTGACCTATATGTTTTGATAAGGTTTGTATCACAACTAAAGTGTACAAATAACTTCTTCAAATTAAGCACATTAATCCGCTTTACAATGGGTGAGAGCCTAACTGGCATACATAAGCAGCGGTGAGTTTCAAGTTTGGGGAAGATCATTTTCACCATTAAAAATGCATCTTTATAATAAAAGCATTACATGCATAATCGCATTTGCGGCCACTTTTGATAATGGTGTTTTCCTGTTAATGGAACATTAGCACTTATAACCTACTGCTTTGTGCGCATTGGTGCGCTTATAATGTGAAGAAACATTTTAAGCTAAACGTTCTGATCTGTGTCAGCCTCATTGCGTAAAAAGGTTTTTTGATGGTAGTGGTTGTATTCATTTGTTTGGAATATTTATTTTTCACACAGAATAGAATAGTTCCACTTTTGTAATATGGGGGACAGTAGATTGACATAGACTAGTGCTTTTGCTGTTTGTTAGGCCTACTCATCTTGTTGGCTGACAAAAAGTAAATGTGGACAGTTCTTCCAATATCTTCAATATGCACCTCGGAATTGGATAAGGACGAACGCAGTTGCGTCTTCACTTGTAGCCTGTGAGAGAGACCCGATCACGTGATGGAGAGTCATGTGAGTGAGAGGTGCTTCGGAGCACGTAGCACTCAGGGAGAAGTGAATTTTAATTATTATATTCAGCCTAAGGGCACAACGGCCACTGGCTGCAAAAGGCATTGATTTTTTTAGGGGGCATTACGGCCACACAAAGGGGATGCCGCCGGGAAATTCGAGGCATTATCAAGTGCTTGTCAAATTATGAATGAGAGACTGAGGAAGAGTGTACACCCTGAACAAAAAAAGAAAGCAGGGCTCATGCCTTTCATGCTACTTTTTTCAAATCATCATTAGTCATATCATGCAGCCTTACAATGTATTAAAAATCAAAACATGTAGGCCAACGTTTGTAGAACATCTAAAGTTACATTAATAACTCTAAATTAACCCTATAGGAGTACCTACATTTAAAGTCGGAAGTTTACATACACCTTAGCCAAATACATTTAAACTCAGTTTTTCACAATTCCTGACATTTTAATCCTCGTAAAAAATTCCCTGTTTTAGGTCAGTTAGGATCACCACTTTATTTTAAGAATGTGAAATGTCTGAATAATAGTAGAGAGAATGATTTATTTCAGTTTTATTTCTTTCATCACATTCCCAGTGGGTCAGAAGTTTACATACACTCAATTAGTATTTGGTAGCATTGCCTTTAAATTGTTGAACTTGGGTCAAACGTTTCGGGTAGCCTTCCACAAGCTTCCCACAATAAGTTGGGTGAATTTTGGCCCATTCCTCCTGACAGAGCTGGTGTAACTGGAGTCAGGTTTGTAAGGCCTCCTTGCTCGCACACGCTTTTTCAGTTCTGCCCACAAATTTTATATGGGATTGAGGTCAGGGCTTTGTGATGGCCACTCCAATACCTTGACTTTGTTGTCCTTAAGCCATTTTGCCACAACTTTGGAAGTATGCTTGGGGTCATTGTCCATTTGGAAGACTCATTTGCGACCAAGGTTTAACTTCCTGACTGATGTCTTGAGATGTTGCTTCAAGATATCCACATAATTTTCCTCCCTCATGATGCCATCAATTTTGTGAAGTGCACCTAGACCCTCCTGCATCAAAGCACCCCCACAACATGATGCTGCCACCCCCGTGCTTCACGGTTGGGATGGTGTTCTTTGGCTTGCAAGCCTCCCCCTTTTTCCTCCAAATATAACGATGGTCATTATGGCCAAACAGTTCTATTTTTGTTTCATCAGACCAGAAGACATTTCTCCAAAAAGTACGATCTTTGTCCCCATGTGCAGTTGCTAACCATATTCTGGATTTTTTCATGGCGGTTTTTGGAGCAGTGGCTTGCTTCTTCCTTGCTGAGCGGCCTTTCAGGTTATGGTGATATAGGACTCGTTTTACTGTGGATATAGATACCTTTGTACCTGTTTCCTCCAGCATCTTCACAAGGTCCTTTGCTGTTGTCCTGGGATTGATTTGCATTTTTTCGCACCAAAGTATGTTCATCTCTAGGAGACAGAACGTGTCTCCTTCCTGAACGGTAGTCCCATGGTGTTTATACTTGCGTACTATTGTTTGTACAGATGAACGTGGTACCTTCAGGCGTTTGGAAATTGCTCCCAAGGATGAACCAGACTTGTGGAAGTCTACAACATTTCTTTTAAGGTCTTGGCTGATTTCTTTTGTTTTTTCCCATGATGTCAGGCAAAGAGGCACTGAATTTGAAGGTAGGCCAGGAAATACATCCACAGGTACACCTCCAATTGACTCAAATGATATCAATTAGCCTATCAGAAGCTTCTAAAGCCATGACATAATTTTCTGGAATTTTCCACGCTGTTTAATTTAGTGTATGTAAACTTCTGCCCCACTGTAATTGTGATACAGTGAATTATAGGTGAAATAATCTGTCTGTAAACAATTGTTTGGAAAATTACTTGTCATGCACAAAGTAGATGTCCTAACCGACTTGCCAAAGCTATCGTTTGTTAACAAGAAATTTGTGGAGTGGTTAAAAAACAAGTTTTAATGACTCCAACCTAAGTGTATGTAAACTTCCGACTTCAACTATACTTGCATAATGATCTCCATGTCATTGTAGCAGTAAGGGAAAACACTGCATGAAACCTTCTTTACTCTTCAGTTAACACAGACACACACTCCCTCCCTTCCTGTCTCCCTCTATCCCACAAACACACACACACTGCTTCCAACTTTTAAAACGTTAGTCTTTCAGTTTTAAATATTTTTTTTGTTTATCCTCTTGTGTTTCTTGTGAGGTAAATATTTCATTGTTTATTCGTTTTTTTCTGTGAGGCACATTGTTTTGCATTCATATCTGAAATGTGCTATATAAATAAAGCTTTATTTGATTAGGCACCTAACCAAATTTAAGGAGCACCAGAAAGAGAGATGTATTGATATAGTTTAGGCTTGCATTAGGCCTATATGAATCTTACCTTTGAAACACATCTCATGAGTAGCAGACCCTTTTCCTTTCTTCCTGTGTCAATCAAATTTGCCTAGACCTACCAGGTTACCAAGTTGTTCGCTAGCTAGGTAACATGACTGAACAACGTTGTTTATCAAACCAATAATTAGCGAGAAGCAGGTGAGTGAGGGCAGGTAGGGTATGTGGCTGGCTGGTTATAGCTGCCACACGTGATATGCGCATGAAAGTGAAGTAGATATTATGGGACCTGCGCATACAAGAGACTAGTGGCTGTTGCTTAAATGTAGCTGACTTTATAAACATTTTATTACAGGCGCCAGCAGGTTCTTTAGATTAGTAGGGCACGAAAATTTGGTTGTATCATATGAAACGATACTACGGTATTCTAAAATGTTGTTATTATGATGTTTTGGTACCATGATATTACCATGGTACCGGTGTACCGTGCAACACTACTGTCCATATAGGCCATTTCCCACAAGTGTAAAAGGCTAAACAGCGATACCAACATATTCACAATTATATCTCATGTACGTCATACAGTTTAGTCTCCTTATCTATGTTATCTTGTTTTCTCTCCAGACATCCTACCTGACATGGGGTGTCCTACAGGAGAGGGTGATGACACGCTCGTATGGGGCCTCCACCCCCGAGGAGGAGGGCGAGCGCTTCAAGGACTCCCAGTTCCTGGTGTTCATGAACCGCATCCTGGCGCTGACTGTGTCTGGCCTGTGGTGTCTCCTGTTCAAGCAGCCTCGCCACGGTGCGCCCATGTATAAATACTCGTTCGCCTCGCTCTCCAACGTCCTCAGCAGCTGGTGCCAGTACGAGGCCCTCAAGTACATCAGCTTCCCCACCCAGGTGCTGGCTAAGGCCTCTAAAGTGATCCCTGTCATGCTAATGGGTAAGATTGTGTCGCACAAGAGCTACGAGTACTGGGAGTACCTGACGGCGGCTCTAATCTCTCTGGGCGTCAGCATGTTCTTGTTGACGAGTACGACCGGTAAGCACCCGTCTACGGTCACAACGTTCAGCGGCGTGGTCATCTTGGTCGGCTACATCGTCTTCGACAGCTTCACGTCCAACTGGCAGGACAACCTGTTCAAGTGCAAGATGTCGTCGGTACAGATGATGTTCGGCGTCAACCTCTTCTCCTGCCTCTTCACCGTTGGCTCGCTGCTGGAACAGGGCGCCTTCTTCGACTCGCTGGCCTTCATGACGCGACATTCGGAGTTTGCATTCCATGCCGTGCTGTTGTCGGTGTGCTCAGCATGCGGCCAGCTCTTCATCTTCTACACCATCGCACAGTTCGGCGCCGCCATCTTCACCATCATCATGACCCTTCGGCAGGCCATCGCCATCCTGCTATCCTGTTTCCTGTATGGCCACGCCGTCACAATGGTGGGGGGCTTCGGCATGGCCGTGGTCTTCCTCGCCCTCTTCCTGCGCGTCTACGCCCGCATCCGCATGAAGGCAGGACGCAGGGCGCCGCAGCCACAGGTGCAGAAGGTATAGGAGGAGGAGTCTGAGGAGGGAACTGGAAAAACAAAAACTAAAGCCACGTTTCCGTTGTTTTTTTTTTCTGTCTCTGTGTGTCCCGTTTGACTTTTTGTGTTCATTTAATGGGTTTCTACTTTGTATAGGAAAGGTACAGAAAGGGATTCTAGTGTCTTTTTAAAGGTGTTTGACTTGACACGCACCGAGCCGTCGTCACACAGGTCAATTAGTCTCGAAAACCCAACCCTAGGCAACACAGTGACTAGGGTGGTTTCAATGATGGACTCTTGTCATAGAGGAACTATGTTACTGCCTAAGTCACTACTTTATCTGCTTGAATAAAATGCAAAATGATCACGGAGGTTATTTTTAATGAGTGAATTACGCAAGTGGATAATTTGCATCAACTACCTTAACTAAAACCACTGCAAAGTTATTGCCTGCAAAATCACGGCGTTCTGTCATATCTGCTTCTTGATTTGTTGGGAGAGTCCCCAGAATGTATATTTTACCCTTATCGACGTAGGCAGTGATGTAGTTTCTCTATGCCAAAAGAGTCGGTCATTAAATTCAGACCTTAGTCACTGTTGCCTAGGGTCAGGTTTCAAGGATACAGGTCAATGGGAGTGATTCGGCTGGACCAATCAGCAGTCGCCCGTTTAAGTGTCTATGACCCCGAAATTACACAGCAATCGTCGCCTGTACGTTTTGTCTGTCAAACCCAGCTCAAACGCATGCAACATTGGCATGTGAAATGTAAACAAGTAATAAAATGGCTATTGATTTCAGCCTTTGCGATATGCTTCTGGAGCTGCAGTCAAAGAACAAAAATCTGATGTTTGCGGTGTAGTTTTGGGGTAATCACGAGTACATGAGCTGTATACTGCAAGCCTTCAGCTATGGGTAATGTAATATTGTGAATGGAACCATATTAAGCTTATAAGGCCTCTATGAAAAGAGGACATGAGATACTATGGTGAGCAGGCCCCAAGTAAGGTCCCATTTTGGATAATCTCTGTGTAGATACTGCATCAATTTTGTTTAAAACTAATAATTGCATTGTTGTACATTTTGGACATGGCATGAGAGAAATGTTTAATCATTACCAGTTCATGATCAGGTAATGCTGCTTGAGAATATTTTATTTGTTTCATATAAAGAAGCAGGTATGGTAGAGGTCTCACTTTTGGCATTATTCTGACTTGAGATCTATGTGCTTAACTAAAAAAAAAAATAGAAGTCTACCATTGAGATCAAGGAAGGATTTACACGAACGTCCAGGTTGTGTCAGATGGATCTCAAGTCAAATTACCGCCCTTTCAGATCATACGAAAAGCATAGTTCATACATCTTTAGTTGACTGATGTTGTTCCTCATGGCTTACCATAGTGTATGATGAGGAAAGTTACGGAGTGACCCGACAGAAAATGTTTTACTATTTTCCTAACAACATCACAAGAATAAATGCACAGCTTACCAGCAGACCATCAAAAAGAACTTTGCAGAAGTTACTATGTTCTATTTTATATGGAGTGAGAGGGGAGGGAGTGAGAGATTTCAAGCAGCATTCAAGATGCCCATCTTATTTTTGAATAGGACGCACTTACGTTAGGTCAGGTAAAAGACAATTAACTGTCAAATGCCAGCAAGAGTTGCAACCAGGCGGAATGACTCGAACTTCAGCTCTTGGAACAAACAGCCTGCACAATTATTTGTTCTCTTGTTTTGTTGGTGTAGGATTCAACTAGGCAAACCATATTATTGAAGTATTTGATTTGGATAAATGCCATACATTTTCATACTGAATGTTAGTTTAAGTATGGTGGCATTCATTTAGTGGCCTGGCTGACCCAGACAACGTGAAGGATTTCCAGGCAACTCATTGCCAGGCAATTAATTTAGCCCTACGTGTACAGCTTTACAATCAAACCAAATACTTAAATTATTTGTTACACTAACAGGACATACACTACCAGTCAAATGTTTGGACACACCTACTCATTCCAGGGTTTTTCTACATTGTAGAATAATAGTGAAGACATCAAAACTATGAAATAACATATATTGAATCATGTAGTAACCAAAAAAGTGTTAAATCAAAATATATTTCATATTTGAGATTCTTCAAAGTAGCCACCCTTTGCCTTGATGATAGCTTTGCACACTCTTGACTTTCTCTCAAGGTTTGATGTCTTCGCTATTATTCTACAATGTAGAAAATAGTAAAAAAAATAAGGAAACCCTTGAATGAGTAGGTGTGTACAAACTTTTGACTGGTACTGTAGACCAGTTGTTCTGGTATTATTAAATTGCAAATGTGAATTTGTATTCAAACAAGCCATAAAGTCAATAATCATCCATAGAGACAACTAAAATATTTGACAAACTGCATTCACCTTTTGTAAAGTTGTACATTCAAATTTACAGCACTCGTTGTCTGTAACTTTGGTTCAGCACATCTGCTTTTGCTGTAACACTTGAGATAAATGAATGACTCACAGCAATATGTCAGCAATGTCCTATGTATAGGCTGTACACATGTCTTATAGGCTATACAGTGCCTTGCAAAAGTATCCAGACCCCCTTGATTATATCACATTTTGTTACAAAGTGGGATGAAAATGGATTTAATTGTAATTTTGTCAACAATATGCACAAAATACTCTGTCAAAGTGGATTTCTTTTAATTAATAAAACATATCCGAAATAAAGTCTTTGCATAAGTCTTCAGCCCTTAAATTAGTTAAGGAGTAAAATTTTGCTTATCAAATCACATAAAAAGTTACATGGACTTACTGTGTGAAATAATATGGATTGACATTATTTTAAATGACTAACCCTTGCTTTGTCCCCCTTACATACAGTGTATTCGGAAAGGATTCAGACCCCTTGACTCCACATTTTGCTACGTTACAGCCTCAATCTAAAATGGATTAAATATATTTTTGTTCTTCGTCAATCTACACACAATACCCCATAATGACAAAGCAAAAACAGGTTTAGAATTTTTGGGAAATTTATTACAAACAAAAAAAAACATTTTACGTAAGTATTTAGACCCTTTACTCAGTACTTTGTTGAAGCACCTTTGGCAGCGATAACAGCCTAGTCTTCTTGCGTATAGTCTTGTAGTCTACAAGTTTGGCACACCTGTATTTGGGGATTTTCTCACATTCTTCTCTGCAGATCCTCTCAAGCTCTGTCAGGTTGGATGCACAGCTATTTCGAGGGCTGCAGAGATGTTAGATCGGATTCAAGTCCGGGCTCTGGCTTTGCCACTCAAAGACTTGTCACAAAACCACTCCCAGTTGTCTTATCTGTGTGCTTAGGGTTGTTGTTCTGTTGGAAGGGGAACCTGCGCCCCAGTCTGAGGTCCTGAGCACTCTGGAGCAGGTTTTCATCAAGGATCTCTCTGTACATTACTCCGTTCCTTTCCCTCGATCCTGACTAGTCTACCAGTCCCTGCCGCTGAAAAACATCCCCACAGCATAATGCTGCCACCACCATGCTTCACCGTAGGGATGGTGCCAGGTTTCCTCCAGACGTGACGCTTGGCATTCAGGCCAAAGTGTTAATTCTGGCTTTCATCAGACCAGAGAATCTTGTTTCCAAACTTCTTCCATTTAAGAATAATGGAGGCCACTGTGTTCTTGGGGACCTTCAATGCTGCAGAAATGTTTTGGGAGCCTTCCCCAGATCTGTGCCTCGCCACAATCTTGTCTCGGTGCTCTACGGACAATTCCTTCGACCTCGTGGCTTGGTTTTTGCTCTGACATGCACTGTCAACTGTGTGACCTTATATACAGGTCAGCTTATATATATATACATATATATATACATTATATACAGCTTATATATATGTCCAATCAATTGAATTTACCACAGGTGGACTCCAATGAAGTTGTAGAAACATCTCAAGGATGATTAATGGAAACAGGATGCACCTGAGCTCCATTTTGAGTCTCATAGCAAAGGGTCTGAATACTTATGTAAATTAGGTATTTCTGTAGTTTTGTTTTATACATTTGCTAAAATTTCAAAAAACCGCTTTGACTTTGTTGTATTGTGTGTAGATTGATGAGGAGAAATAGAAATGTAATACATTTTACAACAAGGCTGTAAGGTAACAAAATGTGGAAAAGGGTAAGGGGTCTGAATACTTTCCGAATGCACTGTACATCTGTGAGGTCCCTCAGTCAAGTATTGAATTTCAATCACAGATTCAACTACAAAGACCAGGGAGCTTTTCGAAGGCCTCTTAAAAAGGGCAGTGGTTGGTAGATGGGCAACAATAACAAGTCAGACATTGAATATCTTTTAGCATGGTCTAGTTAATAATGATGCAGTGTATTAAACCACCCAGACTCTTCAAAGATGGTCGTCCTTCTGAACTGAGCTGCAGGACCGGAATTAAACTGCTCAGGGATGTCACCATGAGGTCATTTGGTTATTTTAAAACGGTTACAGAGTACAATGGCTGTGATGGGAGAGAACTGAGGACGGATCAACAACATTGTAGTGACTCTACAATAATGACCTAAATGACAGTGAGAAGAACACAAATATACTAAATAAAACTATTCCAAAACATGTGTCTTGTATGCAACAAGGCACTAAAGTAATACTGCAAAAAAACATGGCAAAGGAATACACTTTTTGGGCCTAAATTCTAATCCCTATGTTTGGGGCAAATACAACACATCACTGAGTAACTGCCTCCTTATTTTCAAGCATGGTGGAAATATTATGGCAAGACTTGAAAATTGCTGTCCAGCCTTGATCCCCAACATCTTGACAGAGCTTGAAGAATTTTGAAAAGATTAATAGGCAAATATTGCACAATTCAGGTGTGCAAACCCCTTAAGCCGTGTTCACATTGGCAGTTTGAAGTGACTCAATCATATTTATTTCCATATCCAATTTTAATCTTTTTCCTGCAGTCTGAACAGCCAAAAAGCACATGGAATCGGCAATTTCAAGTCACATTTCAAACCACCTTCGTAGGTAGTTTGAAGTCCGATACAAATCTGATTCTTGGCCATGTCTGTACAGTCCAATCTGATTTATTTACCCTCAAGTGGTTTTTAGACTGTTATTCGGCTTATCTTGTTGCTTGCTACTCTGTTGACAGTTTGACAAGCACATGTGGTAGCTAACTAGCTTGGTAATTGTTTACAAACAAATTAGTGAATGTGCTAGAAAGCTAAATAGCTACTTTGCTAGCTATTTGACTGCTGTGGCTAGCTAAAAAAGTGTAGCCTTGTCAGCAAATGTCTGCTGTCTGAACCTACACATCTGACTTGGTCACTTGTAACTTGCTGTTTGGACAGTCAGTACAGTAGTCCAAAACTGATTTGAGCATTAAGGCCTACAGTGTGAACAAGGCTTTAGACTTACACAAGCAGACTCACAGCTGTAATTGCTGCCAAAGGTGTTTCTAACATGTATGGACTCAGGGAACTGAATACTTATGCAACAACTATATGTTTTAAAATGTTTATTAATAAAAAATATATTATTTTTTTCTTTCGCTTTGACAGAGTATTTTGTGTAGATTGTTGACAAAAAATGACAATTCAATCAATTATAATACTTTGTAACACAATCAAATGTGAAGAATTTCAAGAGGTCTGAATACTTTTGCAAGGCACTCTTTCTTATGATGTTCTGTTTGCATTAGCTTGACACTTTTGTTTCAATGTCAGTTGGTGTTTTAACCTAACGTAGTGGGGTCGGATGAAACCGGAAGTATTTGGTTTTCAGCCTTCGGCTCTTCTCTGCTTTTCCCCTGAAAACAGGATGCTTCTGGTTTCTGACGACAAGGCTAAGGGTGGTGATGTTTGAATGGATGGTTAGCCCCAGCTCTATCAGCCTTAGATAAGGACTACAGTTAAACAACTGTACTGTACTTCTGGCAAAGCAAATGTCATAGCATGGGTCGTGGGACGTGGCATATTCATGATAGGTCAATGGTTTTCACATAGTCTTCAACATTGCCTGGGGGAATAACCTGGGGAAGAAAGCAATGCAAACCTTTGTAAACATTGTCTTGGGATCTTTTGCTTCAATTGAAACAAACCTTTTTGGACACATGGAGCGTAGTCACATACAGTACATGTTCCTTATGATGGATTCATAGCATTTTTTATCTGTCCATAATGACATGCTTATTTTGAGGAGAGCTGTGCACTGTTGTCTGTTCTTTCATGTGTGAATGTTTTAATGTGGCCTGAATGGATGGTGATGGTTGACACTCTCTCTAGAATGTGAAGGATCGATTGGACAGGCTTAGGGTTTGGCGTGGATGAGGACCTCTGCATACAAGGGAAATGCAATGTAACCGGTACTTTCTGTTTTTTATCATTGTAGTATTTCAACTAGTAGGCTAGATTGATAGATTATTTTTTTTTATCATTAAATTAATTTAAATACATGAACTTAAGACTTCAAATGTTTTTTTGTTTTTATAAGAATTTATGATTTCCATCTTGAATTTTTGGGGGGTTGTTATTGAAAAGGCCAGGGTGCTATGAGATGTAGCTGTGACCTAGGGTGGCTTACTCTAAACTACTGATTAATTATTTCCTGAACACATTTTGATGATTGACCATAAAAGCTTATGACCTCTTGGTATTGTAACCTGAGGAAAAGATCGTGTTATCTTAATCCAGTAGGAAGTATTGGTTTACCTCAAGGAGTCAGTAAGAAGTGAGGTCTGTTACAGTAAATGTGTAAAATAGAACAATGTTTCAACATCTTCTCCATAAGTGGTCTCTTAGCCTATGTTGTTCAATTGAAGCTAGTATGGTAATGTGTTATATTGATGTGATGTGATATATTTTCATTCCCGTGTGAAACACACACAGCCACGTGGGGGAACTCCCCCCTGAGCTCTCATTACAACACTTCCTACTCCCAAGCCGTCCAGATCAGTGTGTGTGTGTGATAACGTGGGCATCTCCATGCCTCTTTTCAGTAATGTAACTGAGCAGAGAAAAAGGTGTAGCAGGCTACATGCGCAACCCTCAGTCAACCTTCCCACTGCTGGGGAAACTAACCAGTCACTACAGGCTTTCATTGTGAATGGCAGGAAAGGGTTAATTGATGAAACGGCTTACTGTAGTAGTGGAACAGATCAGACGTATTAATGTGATGTTACATCCCACTTGATCTAATCCTAAAGGTTATAAATTGGTGGGTCGAGTTATTTTGTCCTTTATTTGAGGTCGCATCTCAGGTTCTCAAAATCTGAATTCCTCCCTCTTCTTTAAAGTTCAACTAAAAATAATTTTTTCATTTCAGATATTGAAGATATAGTAGCTTAATGATTTATTACATATCACAGATTACTATTCAGATTCTCTATCCTGTCACCCTGTTGCTCTACTCATTCTCAGGCCTTAAGCGTAATGGAAATGAAATATGACACTAGTATTGTGCAAGAGACCACAATAGAAAGATACAGTGACATATTCAGTGTACAATTGAAATCACATTGTGCAAGCTGTGCTCATCCATATTTGTCTATTTTGTTTCACTGTATCTTGTGGCTTCAATTTACCATGAAAGCAAATATGGCACACACATCCTTGTGACGTTGTAAAAAATATATATATTATATCACACCATTCAGAATCAACCACAGTAAATCCATTAATTGCCCAAAACAACTGACATTGTTCACTCCCATGATAACATTTCTATAATCGGATTTAGATGATTTATCATTTATAATTTTTGTAAGGAGGTTGTACAGTGTTCAAGAATGAACATATCACCTCCTACTTGTGGCAAGGGTTTCCTAATAACTCAACACTACTACAATTTATTTTGTCACCACCGTGGGTGTCAAGAATGAAGACGACAACCACAGATTTTTTTTTAAAGAAAAAAGTGTTCCACAGGAAGTCATTTGTTGAACCTGAAGTCACACAAGTTAAATCTTTACTACATGTGAAACCTCTAGTTCCAGTAGTAAAACAGAATTGTCAGGGGAAATTGAATGTTTAAAAGTCCAGTCTAAAAATGCATCCCCATTTTTTTTTTTACAAATCTACTACTGCATTCTGATTGTTTCACTCCACTGAATAGGCCACTGATATTTATAGTACCCTAGCAAGGGGTCTCCATCAATCATGTTTCTAAATGACACATGACTGTGCAAGGCCATAGCTTGGTCAGACCTCTCAGTATCAAAATGACTTAACCCATGTTTGAGAAGTGGGCAAGACACCCACAACTAATTTCCATACCTGAAAACTAAAATGCTTCAAGTGCAAATCCACCCATTATCTCCACCCCCTCAGCAGGCCTCTGTGTTATACTACAAACCATGTGATTTCAAAGAATTTGTGGCAACTTTTTTTATGCACCTCACTGATTGCATGATTAACTCATAACCTCAGAACATATCTTTCTGGGTCAACTCCTTGAGAGTAGAAACAGACATTCTCAGGGGTAGTGGAACCAGACTGTAGTTAGTACTACCATGACTGTTGTGGTTCAAGTTGAAAAACATTCTACATCAGGGATGGGCAACTGGCCCTAGGCTCAGCCGCAAATTGGTAGGCCACACAAGCTCACAGAACGGGACTGCCGAGTGCTGTCCTTGGTTGCAACACGCACTATTGAGTTCCAAACTGCCTCTGGAAGCAAGTTCAGAGCAATAACTGATCCTTCGGAGCTTCATGAAATGGGTTTCCATGGCCAAGCAGCTGTACACAAGCCTAAGATCACCATGTGCAATGCCAAGCGTCGGCTGGAGTGGTGTAAAGCTCTCCGCCATTGGACTCTGGAGTAGTGGAAACGCGTTCTCTGGAGTGATGAATAACGCTGCACCATCTGGCAGTCCGACAGACGAATCTGGGTTTGACGCACGCCAGGAGAACGCTACCTGCCCCAATGCATAGTGCCAACTGTAAAGTTTGGTGGAGGAGGAATAATGGTCTGGGGCAATTTTTCATTATTCGGGCTAGGCCCCTTCCAGTGAAGGGGCATCTTAATGCTACAGCATACAATGACATTCTAGATGAAGGCCCTTTACTGTTTCCGCATGACAATGCCCCCGTGCACAAAGCGAGGTCCGTACAGCAATGGTTTGTCGAGATCGGTGTGGAAGAACTTCACTGGCCTGCACAGAGCCCTGACCTCAACCCCATCGAACACCTTTGGGATGAATTAGAACGCAACCCCTCGAGCCAGGCCTAATCGCCCAACATCAGTGCCTGACCTGCAAACTGCAAACAAACTGCAATTATTTCTCTCCACCCTATGGCAAAATGTGTAGAATTGCAGGAAATTACCTGTAAACAGCACATTTTCCTCTCCGCCCCATGGCAAAATGAGTAGAATTGGAGCAAACTTGCTTTAAAACTGCAACATTTTCTCTACGCCCCATGGTAAAATGTGTAGAATTGCACAAAATTAACTCTGAAAAATGTCTCATTGCACGCAATGTTGGGGGTGTATGGATGTGGGCACGCTGCAGCGAGCAAATGCGTCCCCTCACACTTGCACACAGTCACAAACACAGCCACTTACTGCCTCTACCTCTGGTGAACAAACGCAAACAAATGTAGCATCCAACTCCAGCAGTGCATTCGGAAAGTATTCAGTCCCCTTGACTTTTTTCAAATTTTGTTACATTATAGTGTTTTTTCCCTCATCAATCTACACGTGCCATAATGACAAAACAAAAACAGGGTTTTAAAAATGTTTGCAAATAAAAAATGTAATAAAATAAAACTGATAACATTTACATAAGTAATCAGACCCTTTACTCAGTACTTTGTTGAAGCATCTTTGGCAGTGATTACAGCCTTGAGTCTTCTTGGGTATGATGCTACAAGCTTGGCACTCCTGTGTTTGGGGAGTTTCTCCCAGTCTTCTCTGCAGATCCTTTCGAGCTCTGTCATGTTTGATGGGGAGCG
The DNA here is from genome assembly GCF_045679555.1 of Salvelinus alpinus. NCBI lineage: Eukaryota > Metazoa > Chordata > Actinopteri > Salmoniformes > Salmonidae > Salvelinus > Salvelinus alpinus. The sequence goes on from NC_092093.1 coordinate 45,417,359, forward strand.
TTGCTGCACAGCTATATTCAGTTTTCTCCAGAGATGTTTGATCAGGTTCAAGTCCGGGCTCTGGCTGGGACACTCAACAACATTCAGAGACTTTTCCCGAAGCCAATCCTGCGTTGTCTTGGTGTGTGTTGGCTGTGTGCTTAGGGTTGTTGTCCTGTTGGAAGGTGAACCTTTGAGGTCCTGAGCGTTCTGGAGCAGGTTATCATCAAAGATCTCTCTGTACTTTACTCCGTTCATCTTTTCTTCAAGCCTGACTAGTCTCCCAGTCCCTGCCGCTGAAAAACCTCCCCACAGCATGATGATGCCACCACCATGCTTCAACGTAGGGATGGTGCCAGGTTTCCTCCAGACGTGACACTTGGCATTCAGGCCAAAGAGTTCAATCTTGGTTTCATCAGACCAGAGAATCTTGTTTCTCAGGGTCTGAGAGTCCTTTAGGTGCGTTGTGGCAAACCCGAAGCGGGCTGTCATGTGCCTTTTACTGAGGAGTGGCTTACGTCTGGCCATTCTACCATAAAAGCCTGATTGGTGGAGTGCTGCAGAGATGGTTGTCCTTCTGGAAGGTTCTCCTATCTCCACAGAGGAACTTCGTCAGAGTGACCATGGACCTTGGGGCAGCAGGTAGCCCAGTGGTTAGCAGGTAGCTGTAACGGCTCTCTTTCGGTGAGTGAGTAGACCAAGGCGCAGCGGGTGATGAATACATAATGACTTTATTGTAAGACGAAGACAGACACGAAATACACTTGACTAAATATACAAAATAACAAAACGAACTAGACAGACCTAAACTACGAACTTACATGAAACGAAGAACACATGAACAGGAACGACCGAATGAACGAGACGAGACGAGACAGTACCGTGTGATGCAACAAACACAGACACAGCGACAATCACCCACAAACAAACAGTGAGAACAACCTACCTTAATATGACTCTCAATTAGAGGAAAACGCAAAACACCTGCCTCTAATTAAGAGCCATACCAGGCAACCCAAAACCAACATAGAAACAGCAAACATAGACTGCCCACCCAAAACTCACGCCCTGACCATCACACACATACAAAACAACAGAAAACAGGTCAGGAACGTGACAGAACCCCCCCCTCAAGGTGCGAACGCCGGGCGCACCAGCACAAAGTCCAGGGGAGGGTCTGGGTGGGCATCTGACCACGGTGGTGGCTCAGGCTCCGGACGCTGTCCCCACACCACCATAGTCACTCCCCGCTTCTGTATCCCCCTCCCAATGACCACCCTCCAACTAAAACCACCTAAATGAAGGGGCAGCACCGGGATAAGGGGCAGCACCGGGATAAGGGGCAGCACCGGGATAAGGGGCGGCAGGTCCTGGCTGAGGAACTCTGGCAGGTCCTGGCTGAGGGACTCTGGCAGGTCCTGGCTGAGGGACTCTGGCAGGTCCGGGCTGAGGGACTCTGGCAGGTCCGGGCTGAGGGACTCTGGCAGGTCCGGGCTGAGGGACTCTGGCAGGTCCGGGCTGAGGGACTCTGGCAGGTCCGGGCTGTAGGGCAGCTCATGACTGTAGGGCAGCTCATGACTGTAGGGCAGCTCATGACTGTAGGGCAGCTCATGACTGTAGGGCAGCTCCTGACTGGCTGGCGGCTCTGGCAGCTCCTGACTGGCTGGCGGCTCTGGCAGCTCCTGACTGGCTGGCGGCTCTGGCAGCTCCTGACTGGCTGGCGGCTCTGGCAGCTCCTGACTGGCTGGCGGCTCTGGCAGCTCCTGACTGGCTGGCGGCTCTGGCGGCTCCTGACTGACGGACGGCTCTAGCGGCTCCTGACTGACGGACGGCTCTAATGGCTCGGGACAGACGGGCGGCTCAGAAGGCGCTGGGCAGACGCATGGCTCAGAAGGCGCTGGGCAGACGCATGGCTCAGAAGGCGCTGGGCAGACGGATGGCTCAGAAGGCGCTGGACAGACGGATGGCTCAGAAGGCGCTGGGCAGACGGATGGCTCAGACGGCGCTGGGCAGACGGATGGCTCAGACGGCGCTGGGCAGACAGATGGCTCAGACGGCGCTGGGCAGACAGATGGCTCAGACGGCGCTGGGCAGACAGATGGCTCAGACGGCGCTGGGCAGACAGATGGCTCAGACGGCGCTGGGCAGACAGATGGCTCAGACGGAGCTGGGCAGACAGGCAGTGCAGAAGGCGTTGGGCAGACGGCCGACTCTGCCCTGCTGAGGTGCACAGTAGGCCTGGTGCGTGGTGCCGGAACTGGAGGTACCGGGATGACGGCACGCACTTCAAGGCTAGTGCGGGGAGCAGGGACAGGGCACACTGACCTCTCGAAGCGCACTATAGGCCTGGTGCGTGGTACCGGAACTGGAGGTACCGGGCTGAGGGCACGCACCTCAGTGCGAGTGCGGGGAGAAGGAACAGTGCGTACAGGGCTCTGGAGACGCACAGATGGCTTAGTGCGTGGTGCAGGAACTGGAGGCACTGGGTTGGGGCGAGGAGGTAGCGCCGGAAATACCGGACCGTGTAGGCGTACTGGCTCCCTTGAGCACCGAGCCTGCCCAACCTTACCTGGCTGAATGCTCCCCGTCGCCCGACCAGCTAGGGCTATGTAGGCGAACCGGGGACACCATGCGTAAGGCTGGTGCCATGTAAGCCGGCCCAAGGAGACGTACTGGTGGCCAGATATGTAGAGCCGGCCTCATGGCACTTGGCTCAATGCTCAATCTAGCCCTACCAGTGCGGGGAGGTGGAATAACCCGCACTGGGCTATGCACCCGTACAGGAGACACCGTGCGCTCTACTGCGTAACACGGCGTCTGCCCGTACTCCCGCTCTCCACGGTTAGCCTGGGAAGTGGGCGCAGGTCTCCTACCTGCCCTCGGGCCACTACCTCTTAGCCCCCCCCCAAGAAATTTTAGGGTAGTACTTGCGGGCTTCCAGCCTTGCTTCCGTGCTGCCTCCTCATAACGTCGCCTCTCCACTTTCGCTGCCTCCAGCTCCGCTTTGGGGCGGCGACACTCCACTGGCTCTGCCCAGGGTCCTTTACCGTCCAGGATCTCTTCCCATGTCCAATCCTCCTTTTCCCACTGCTGCTGTCGTGGCTGTCCGTTAACCCGCTGCTTGATCTGGGTTTGGTGGGTGATTCTGTAACGGCTCTCTTTCGGTGAGTGAGTAGACCAAGGCGCAGCGGGTGATGAATACATAATGACTTTATTGTAAGACGAAGACAGACACGAAATACACTTGACTAAATATACAAAATAACAAAACGAACTAGACAGACCTAAACTACGAACTTACATGAAACGAAGAACACATGAACAGGAACGACCGAATGAACGAGACGAGACGAGACAGTACCGTGTGATGCAACAAACACAGACACAGCGACAATCACCCACAAACAAACAGTGAGAACAACCTACCTTAATATGACTCTCAATTAGAGGAAAACGCAAAACACCTGCCTCTAATTAAGAGCCATACCAGGCAACCCAAAACCAACATAGAAACAGCAAACATAGACTGCCCACCCAAAACTCACGCCCTGACCATCACACACATACAAAACAACAGAAAACAGGTCAGGAACGTGACAGTAGCCTAGTGGTTAGAGCGTTGGGTCAGTAACCGAAAGGTTGCTAGATTGAATCCCCGAGCTGACAAAGTAAAAAATCTGCAGTTCTGAACAAGGCAGTTAACCCACTGTTCCTAGGCCGTCATTGTATATAAGAATTTGTTCTTAACTGACTTGACTAGTTAAATAAAAAATATAAAAAAATACAGGTGTGTGCTTTTCCAAATCATGTCCAATCAATTGAATTTACCACAGGTGGACTCCAATCAAGTTGTAGAATTATTTCAAGGATGATCAATGGAAACAGGATGCACCTGAGCTCAATTTCGAGTCTCATAGCAAAGGGTCTGAATACTTATATAAGATATTTCTGTTTCTTTATATATATATATATATATATATATATATATATATATATATATATATATATATATACAGTGGGGAGAACAAGTATTTGATACACTGACAATTTTGCAGGTTTTCCTACTTACAAAGCATGTAGAGGTCTGTAATTTTTTATCATAGGTACACTTCAACTGTGAGAGAAGGAATCTAAAACAAAAATCCAGAAAATTACATTGTATGATTTTTAATTAATTTGCATTTTATTGCATGACATAAGTATTTGATACATCAGAAAAGCAGAACTGAATATTTGGTACAGAAACCTTAGTTTGCAATTACAGAGATCATACGTTTCCTGTAGTTCTTGACCAGGTTTGCACACACTGCAGCAGGGATTTTGGCCCACTCCTCCATACAGACCTTCTCCAGATCCTTCAGGTTTCGGGGCTGTCGCTGGGCAATACGGACTTTCGGCTCCCTCCAAAGATTTTCTATTGGGTTCAGGTCTGGAGACTGGATAGGCCACTCCAGGACCTTGAGATGCTTCTTACGGAGCCACTCCTTAGTTGCCCTGGCTGTGTGTTTCGGGTCGTTGTCATGCTGGAAGACCCAGCCACGACCCATCTTCAATGCTCTTACTGAGGGAAGGAGGTTGTTGGTCAAGATCTCGCGATACATGGCCCCATCCATCCTCCCTTCAATACGGTGCAGTCGTCCTGTCCCCTTTGCAGAAAAGCATCCCCAAAGAATGATGTTTCCACCTCCATGCTTCACGGTTGGGATGGTGTTCTTGGGGTTGTACTCATCCTTCTATTCCTCCAAACACGGCGAGTGGAGTTTAGAGCAAAAAGCTCTATTTTTGTCTCATCAGACCACATGACCTTCTCCCATTCCTCCTCTGGATCATCCAGATGGTCATTGGCAAACTTCAGACGGGCCTGGACATGCGCTGGCTTGAGCAGGGGGACCTTGCGTGCGCTGCAGGATTTTAATCCATGACGGCGTAGTGTGTTACTAATGGTTTTCTTTGAGACTGTGGTCCCAGCTCTCTTCAGGTCATTGACCAGGTCCTGCCGTGTAGTTCTGGGCTGATCCCTCACATTCCTCATGATCATTGATGCCCCACGAGGTGAGATCTTGCATGGAGCCCCAGACCGAGGGTGATTGACCGTCATCTTGAACTTCTTCCATTTTCGAATAATTGTGCCAACAGTTGTTGCCTTCTCACCAAGCTGCTTGGCTATTGTCCTGTAGCCCATCCCAGCCTTGTACAGGTCTACAATTTATCCCTGATGTCCTTACACAGCTCTCTGGTCTTGGCCATTGTGGAGAGGTTGGAGTCTGTTTGATTGAGTGTGTGGACAGGTGTCTTTTATACAGGTAACGAGTTCAAACAGGTGCAGTTAATACAGGTAATGAGTGGAGAACAGGAGGGCTTCTTAAAGAAAAACTAACAGGTCTGTGAGAGCCGGAATTCTTACTGGTTGGTAGGTGATCAAATACTTATGTCATGCAATAAAATGCAAATTAATTACTTAAAAATCATACAATGTGATTTTCTGGATTTTTGTTTTAGATTCCGTCTCTCACAGTTGAAGTGTACCTATGATAAAAATGACAGACCTCTACATGCTTTGTAAGTAGGAAAACCTGCAAAATCGGCAGTGTATCAAATACTTGTTCTCCCCACTGTATATACATTTGCAAACATTTCTAAAAACCTGTTTTCGCATTGTCCTTATAGGCTTTTGTGTGTAGATTGATGAGGACAATAAGGCTGTGTAACGTAACAAAATGTGGAAAAATCGAAGGGGTCTGAACTTTCCGAATGCACTGTACCTTCTCAAGCCACAAACTCTGAGACATGAATGAGACAGGATGTTGAATGGTGCCAGATAGGATGGTGTATTACTCCCACCAACAGCTGGGTGGTGAAATTACACTTATAGAATTATAAACTGCGTGGTTCGAGCACCGAAGGAGGGTAGGGGGGGGGGGGGGGGCACAGAAGGAGGGTAGTGCATAAATGCATAAATATTTGGATAGAAAATGTACAAATTACCCTCTTTCTATACATCTATATCTGTATTGCAGAAGCAGTAGCCATCTGACAAAGAAATGCATGTCGGTGTCGTAGCATGACACCGGCATATCTCTATCTCTCTGGGGCTAGGTCTAAGCTTCTCTTTCTTGGTAAAGACCATATTTTTTACCTATTTGGTAAAAGACCATATTATGGCAAGAAAAAGCTCAAATAAGCAATGTCAGTCCATCATTACTTTAAGACATGAATGTCAGTCAATACGGAAAATTTCAAGAACTTTAAACATTTCTTTAAGTGCAGTTGCAAAAAACTTCACACACTATGATGAAACTGGCTCTCATTAGGATCGCCACAGGAAACGAATACCCAGAGTTACCTCTGCTGCAGAGGATAAGTTCATTAGAGTTACCAGCTTCAGAAATTGCAGCCCAAATAAATGCTTCACAGAGTTCAAGTAACAGACACATCTCAACATCAACTGTTCAGAGCAGGCTGCATGAATCAAATCAAATTTCAAATCAAATGTATTTATATAGCCCTTCTTACATCAGCTGATATCTCAAAGTGCTGTACAGAAACCCAGCCTAAAACCCCAAACAGCAAGCAATGCAGATGTAGAAGCACGGTGGCTATGAAAAACTCCCTAGAAAGGCCAAAACCTAGGAAGAAACCTAGAGAGGAACCAGGCTATGAGGGGTGGCCAGTCCTCTTCTGGCTGTGCCGGGTGGAGATTATAACAGAACATGGCCAAGATGTTCAAATGTTCATAAATGACCAGCATGGTCAAATAATAATAATCATAGTAGTTGTCGAGGGTGCAACAAGTCAGAACCTCAGGAGTAAATGTCAGTTGGCTTTTCATAGCCGATCATTGAGAGTATCTCTACCGCTCCTGCTGTCTCTAGAGAGTTGAAAACAGCAGGTCTGGGACAGGTAGCACGTCCGGTGAACAGGTCAGGGTTCCATAGCCGCAGGCAGAACAGTTGAAACTGGAGCAGCAGCACGGCCAGGTGGACTGGGGACAGCAAGGAGTCATCATGCCAGGTAGTCCTAAGGCATGGTCTCAAGACAGTGGACACCTTCGACATTCTAATGTACTTGTCCTCTTGCTCAGTTGTGCACCGACAGCTCTACGGGCACCTCTTTGCCCACAGGATGTCCATCGCTGCGACCTCCGCGGTTGTTCATCCTGCCCTGACGCCAGCGGCCCTTGATGCATCCCCCACACTGCCTCTGCTTGCTGTGCTCCTCCCCCTTCCTTCCTCTGGACAACACTCGGCCTTGGCTTCCTCTGTGGTGAGGGAAAGCAGTCGTCCCCCATACTACGTTTGCCTACGACACGCCAATGGTACGCCAATGGTGGCCTTCACCATTGACATCCTATCTGCTTCAAGTTTTATTGTCGAATCGCAACCTACTGTACTAGAGTGTGAGACTGGTCACAGCCTATCTATAAAACTATTTTCTCTTAACCTTGAATTTCTAATAACATAGTTCCCGACAAATCTCACTACCCCCACCCAAAATATCTCAGACTCCCCATTCCTGTCCAATCTCTCTGACCTTGTCAAACAACCTCTCACGTTCTACAGCATACATTTCAACCGTTTCCTCTACCATACAGCCATTCCACATTCCAGTACCATCAATTTCAAATATGAATTTAAATCCTATAAGCCCTAATCTCATCCTACACAACATAACCTCCTCCCTTCTGTTCCCATTATGTCTATCTCCTGTACAGATTTCCTTGTACTATTAAAATGTCTGCCCTTACTACTTTCACCCCATTGTCTCTGCCAGCAATCTAACCCATTTTTCTGAGTCAATATTTAAATTTTCCCCTACCCAACTGCACCTGTCCATAATATTATTTTTCACTGCTCTTTTTACTATTATATCTATATCATTTCCATAAACACCTTTAAGAGCCGGAATCCAACATAACTGAATTTCCATACCATTTCTTTGTAACCCCAACAGCATTATCTCTAACCAGAAATCCTCACAGTCTGCCTTTCCAGATCTTAAACTACACAACTGACTCTTCTTGGTTGCATCACCTCTCTGTTGCAGTCCAACAATAATCCCAACCATTTCTGTTGAATATACAGATCATTTGTTAGTCTCTTGCATAGAATAACATCGAACTCAGGAATAAATACACCTGCTCCTGACTTCCCATTCATGGGATCCTTTCAACCATCTGTACTGCATGACAAGAATAAAACGGATTACTAATATATTAATACAATATTGTTCCTATATCTTCACACCACTTTCTATTCTTCTCAGGCTAAGATAAACATGTGATCTTGTATAAAACCACGGTGGCACATTTCCTATTGCCACAGATGGCTCTAAAACAATATCTCTGAGTCCATATTCATCAACCCTTTTTCCAATCTCTGGGCCAAAACCCCTCTTGATATCGTTCATTTTCCCAGCAGTCAGTGTAGGATAATTTACCGTACTACCCTTCAATCTTGCCCTGTATGCCAGCGCTAGCTTAACTCTTCTAAGGGACAGTGGCATTTCCCCAGTATCTTCAGTTGAAGTCGGAAGTTTACATACACCTTAGCCAAATACATTTAAACTCAGTTTTTCACAATTCCTGACATTTAATCCTAGTAAAAATTCCCTGTTTAGGTCAGTTAGGATCACCACATTATTTTAAGACAGTGAAATGTCAGAATAATAGCAGAGAAAATGATTTATTTCAGCTTTTATTTCTTTCATCACATTCCCAGTGGGTCAGAAGTTTACACACTCAATTAGTATTTGGTAGCATTGCCGTAAAATTGTTTAACAGGTCAAACGTTTCGGGTAGCCTTCCACAAGCTTCCCACAATCAGTTGGGTGAATTTTGGCCCATTCCTCCTGACAGAGCTGGTGTAACTGAGTCAGGTTTGTAGGCCTCCTTGCATGCACACGCTTTTTCAGTTCTGCCCACAAATTTTCTATGGGATTGAGGTCAGGGCATTGTGATGGCCACTCCAATACCTTGACGTTGTTGTCCTTAAGCCATTTTGCCACAACTTTGGAAGTATGCTTGGGGTCATTGTTCATTTGGAAGACCCATTTGCGACCAAGGTTTAACTTCCTGACTGATGTCTTGAGATGTTGCTTCAATATCCACATAATTTTCCTCACTTATGATGCCATCAATTTTGTGAAGTACAAAAGTCCCTCCTGCAGCAAAGCACCCCCACAACATGATGCTGCCACCCCCGTGCTTCACGGTTGGGATGGTGTTCTCGGCTTGCAAGCCTCCCCCTTTTTCCTCCAAACATAACGATGGTCATTATGGCCAAACAGTTCTATTTTTGTTTCATCAGACCAGAGGACATTTCTCCAAAAAGTATGATCTTCGTCCCCATGTCCAGTTGCAAACCGTAGTCTGGATTTTTTATGGCGGTATAGGACTTGATTTACTGTTGATATAGATAATTTTGTACCTGTTTCCTCCAGCATCTTCACAAGTTCCTTTGCTGTTGTTCTGGGATTGATTTGCACTTTTCGCACCAAAGTTCGTTCATTTCTAGGAGACAGAACGCGTCTCCTTCCTGAGCGGTATGACGGATGCGTGGTCCCATGGTGTTTATACTTGCGTACTATTGTTTGTACAGATGAAGGTGGTACCTTCAGGCATTGCGAAATTGCTCCCAAGGATGAACCAGACTTGTGGAGGTCTACAATTACTTTTCTGAGGTCTTGGCTGATTTTCCCATGATGTCAAGCAAAGAGGCACAGAGTTTGAAGGTAGTCCTTTAAATATATCCACAGGTGAACCTCCAATTGACTCAAATGATGTCAATTAGCCTACCAGAAGCTTCTGAAGCCATGACCAAATTTTCTGGAATTTTCCAAGCTGTTTAAAGGCACAGTCAACTTCTGACCCACTGGAATTGTGATACAGTGAATTATAAGTGAAATAATTTGTCGGTAAACAATTGTTGGAAAAATTACTTGTGTCATGCACAAAATAGATATCCTAACCGACTTGGCAACACTATAGTTTGTTAACAAGAAATTTGTGGAGTGGTTGAAAAACGAGTTTTAATGACTCCAGCCTCTGTATGTAAACTTCCGACTTTAACTGTACCTGTCTTGCAAGAAATCACGCACAGAACGAGCAGTATGGCTGGTGACATTGTCATGCTGGAGAGTCATGTCAGGATGAGCCTGTAGGAAGGGTACCACATGAGGGAGGAGGATGTCTTCCCTGTAACGCACAGCGTTGAGACTGCCTGCAATGACAACAAGCTCAGTCCGATGATGCTGTGACACACCGCCCCAGACTACGACGGACCCTCAACCTCCAAATCGATCCCGCTCCAGAGTACAGGCCTCGGTGTAACGCTCATTCCTTCGACGATAAAAGTGAATCCGACCATCACCCCTGTCTGTCTGGTGTAACGTTGTTGCCGGTGATGTCTGGTGAGGACACCTGCCTTATGTGGTGGCATATTTCTGCTTTACCAAATGAGGACAGTTACAAACTTCACACACCAGTCAGAGTTATACTTAAACTACATATTTTTTAATAAGAGCGTTGCAATAGCCTTTTTGACTTTCAATTATGCTCTATGTCTAATGAACCATTGAAAAGTACCAACAGAAAAGTTCAAAGATCTTTTATAGCCAAGATACACCCCTCTCAACTTACACTGACGAACCACAGATCTTAGGAACAGTTCACAAAGGTTAAGATTTGTATGAAAGATATCTATAAAACATAGCAGACAGTTACTGCTGTGTCAAGAGTTTTCATTGTAAAGACCCATGTCTGGCCCCCTTACTCCAAAAGGGAACCGTCTCTCCCTGGTACGGCATAGAACAGAACCATTAGCTCATGTTCTCTGGAATGCTCTTTAGGTTTTATCACCCAAAGACATCGTAAATCTTCTCTGTCAGTGATATCTCTTAGAGGCCCATCCTCAGTGGAACACACACACACAATAGTTAACAGAATATTCTATTCCGTCGAATAAAACAACCATTATAATGCAATACAAGCATTATAACATAATCTTGCAATTTTCCACGACATCTCCCCCATTTTGAGAATCTTCTCAACTTAAAAGAAAATTACAAGATTTAAGAACATTAATTTACATAGAAAATACATATATTCTACATAAACCAAAAATCACAAAACAATAACTCATTGCATGGGGTTCCTGCACATGACCAGCTTCATTCCAAGAAGCTCAGCACTGTCTCTTATTTCAATCCCCAACACATTTTCTAAGCACTCTAGCAATTTGTCTGGGAAGGTTATGATCCACAGTCACCTGCACGAACCGAAGAAAAACAAAAAAATGCATACAGTTTGAGATTCAAAGCTATAATTTCCATAGACAGTGAAAAGCACATGTTTAATGCATAATGCAGTGCATGCAACAATGGAGTTTAATAAAATAATCTTTAGTTATCTATCACACTCCAATGGATCAGCATAGTATGTTGGAAATGACTATTTCCATTCCAGAAACTAAAATTAGCATATCCTGTTGTACAAATCCAGGTAATGACTCATAGTTAAAATAAAATGTATCCCCTTGGTGCCTAATGAACATGACCCAAGATAAGCATCATGATTCCACTATTTATAAGGCAATGCCTATAGATCAAATAGATTAGGATCAATTTCACTCTCCAAATCAGAGTTCACCCTCTCCATTAACAATGGCATGCTTATAATAGTTTCAACATCTTTAGTTCATAACAACAATCAAAACAATCCTTAAGTTTTAAAAATCATTACATTTCCAAATAAAATCATAATTAGACCCCAGTTAATTATCCAACCAAAATGTTTCTACTATTAACTTTTTTATCACGATTATAATACAGATCAGTATCTCAATGCATTCTTAATCTAAATTACTATAATTTTACGTGGTGTAGCCCTCTACAATCAACCTGATACCCCAAAAGTCTAAAACAATTTTGGGCACAGTTGACCAACCCCCTCCTTCAGGCACTGATTCTTCTGGCGTCCTTTTCGTTCTTCTTCAGATAGCTTTACAGTTCAAAGTGATAATAATAATTTCCCAATTTCAATGTCTCACCTTTACCACCCATTATGTCTTGTCCATTCGTCAACCAGTATACCAGCAACATAAGAGAAGTTTAGAACAGATTTCTCTCCATGCTCACTCCACGTGGACTCCTCTCACACTCCTGAGAGAAACATGAAAGAAAAGCAGTTGATAGCTTAGATCGGATACTGTACACCGATTTCTGGCTCGGCTCCCTTCTCTCGGTAGAAGTGGTTCAGCAGGGCCTTATTCAACGCCTTTGTCACTCTTCTTCAGCCAGTTAGAGGGGGTTTTGAGGTACACACACTGTTTGGTCCAATTATCTCTTCCATGCATTAAGATACCGTCTGATGTCACTTTTCATGATAACCTTGAAAGAACAGATCAGAACAACAGTTTAGTTCAGTTCATTAACTACATGATACATTATTACTTTGACCAATTATTCTTAATACAAATGTCTAAACATATTTCAAAGAGAATAACAACACATTCTATTGAAACTATTCTTTCAAATTGGCTTATACTCCGCATCACAATTTCAACTTCATCGCAGAGCCACAGGATCAGGAAGTTAGACCTATAACCCATCGGGAATAGAACAGAACAAACAACACAGCAATACACTCCTTCACATCACTTAAGGTGTGTAAACTTCAATCCAAAACCTCAAAGAACTGAATCCTACCCCATTTTTAACACATAACATCTCATAGAGGCCCATCCTCAATAGTTAACAGAATATTATATTCTGTCAAATAAAACAACCATTATAATACAATACAAGCATTATAACATAATCTTGCAATTTTCCACGACACTTACAACAGGCCTTCAAGCCCTCAGTCCAGCCTCTCTGAGCCTATTGCGGACAGTCTGAGCACTGATGGAGGGATTGTGCATTCCTGGTGTAACTCAGGCAGTTGTTGTTGCCATCCTGTACCTGTCCCGCAGACGTGATGTTCTGATGTACCGGTCCTAAGAAGGTGTTGTTACACGTGGTCTGCCACTGCGAGGACGATCAGCTGTCTGTCTTGTCTCCCTGTAGCGCCGTCTTAGGTGTCTCACAGTACGGACATTGCAATTTATTGCCCTGGCCACATCTGCAGTCCTCATGCCTCCTTGCAGCATGCCTAAGGCACGCTCACGCAGATGAGCAGGGACCCTGGGCATCTTTCTTTTGGTGTTTTTCAGAGTCCGTAGAAAGGCCTCTTTAGTGTTCTAAGTTTTCATAACTGTGACCTTAATTGCCTACCGTCTGTAAGCTGTTATTGTCTTAACAACCGTTCCACAAGTGCATGTTCATTAATTGTTCATGTTTCATTGAACATGCATTGGAAACAGTGTTTAAACCCTTTACAATGAAGATATGTGAAGTTATTTGGATTTTTACAAATTATCTTTGAAAGACAGGGTCCTGAAAATGGGTCGTTTCTTTTTTTGCTGAGTTTATTAGGCCCAGCTTTTGGAACTTTTGTTTTCCTAGATATGGCTACTATATTGTGATCACTACATTCGATGGATTTAGATACTGCTTTAAAGCAAATTTCTGTAACATTAGTAAATATGTGATCAATACATGTTGATGATTTAATTCCTCTGCTGTTTGTAACTACCCTGGTAGATTGACTGATAACCTGAACTAGGTTCCAGACACTAGTTACAGTTTGAAGCTTTCTCTTGAGTCGGCAGCCTGATGAAAGCCAGTCAATATTTAAATCACCCAGAAAATACATCTCTGATGTCACATACATTATCAAGCATTTCACACATGTTATCCAGATACTGACTCTTAGCACTTGGTGGTCTATAGCAGCTTCCCCTAGGTGAGGCAGATGAACCTGTAGCCATATTACTTCAACAGTATTTAACATGAGATCCTCTCTAAGCTTTACAGGAATGTGGTTCTGAATATAAACGGAAACACCTCCACCTTTGGCATTTCTGTATTTTTTTCTAGATGTAATAACCACTTATTGCTACCACTGTGTTATCTAAGTGTGTTTCAGAGATTGTCAAAATATGAATGTCATCTGTTACTAGCAAATTATTGATTTCATGAACCTTGTTTCTTAAGCCACATGTAATGTTTTTTAGCACTTTTTTGGGATGCTTTACTGGGAAGCTTAGCAGAGGTAGACATGCTCATGTTATTTATGTTGGTGCAGGGTGAGCTGCACACGGTGGACTTCCTACTAGGACACACCACCTCAGTGCTAACAGTATAACTCTGGTTCATAGGCACATGATTTCTGCATGTAATAGCTGTGGTATTAGCAGAGGGGCAAATTAGGTTACTTCCATTGTGTCCTCTAAAGCCCGAAGGGATAATGTACATTTGATGAAGCATTGACAACTCAGCAACACAATGGTAGGGATTAACTGAGCTGGGCTTGGGTCATTGATAAGTCATTGTCTCAACGCTGCCTTATAATGCTGTGAAAGGATCTAGAAACCCTAAAGATTTGGGTGGATCCCATCTTCCATATAAAATTAGCTTTCTTTCCAGAAGGTATCAAAATTGTCAATAAATGTTACACAGAGAGCTGCAGTAGTCTCGTAGCTAGTTATGGAGGGCTAGAATCTGCAGAACTGTTCAATGCCATGGTTTAAGAAGGACAGAGGGACAGATATTATTGGGTGTTTGTTGGTGTCAAGTAGTGACCCAATCAGTTCTTTAAAATCCATCTTCAGCTGTTCTGTTCTGAGCTGCCCTTCATAATGTCATTGAATCCCACGTGAACTATGATAGACTCAATTTCCTGGTTTTGCTCCTGGAACTGAGACAGTTCTCACCATTGAACTGCCCAATACAATGGCCAGAGAAGGGAATGGGGAAATCCTCCAATTCTTACCCCTCACACAATTCGTTGAACCTTTCACGGGCCCACGAGAAGCGGGATAGCATAAGCCCGCTGCTCCTGGCGATAGGTCCAGACCTCCCACAGCAGTGCCCCGTCAGATCCAGAAAGAGGGAAAGGAGCCGAACTCGAAGACGCTGCTGGGGTCAGCGTAGTTGGAGTCAGCACCGCTGACGCAGACACAGGCAATCCCAACAATCAAGGGCCAGTTAAATCAGGCGCCAGTGCAGCAAATCTATTCCTTATGTCAATCTGCTCTGAACCTCTCGCAATCACTCCCGTCTGCTTAGCAGCATGCCGCTGCCTTCGGTTTCCACAACATTCTAGATGATTCTTTGCTTTCAACTTTGTGGCAACAGTTTGGGGAAGGCCCTTTTCTGTTTCAGCATGACAATGCCACCGGGCACAAAGCGAGGTCCATACAGAAATGGTTTGTCGAGATTGGTGTGGAAGAACGTGACTGGCCTTGCACAGAGCCCTGACTTAAACCCCATCGAACACCTTTGGGATGAACTGGAATGTCGGCTGCAAGCCAAGCCTAATCGCCCAACATCAGTGTCCGACCTCACTAATGCTCTTGTGGCTGAATGGACGTAAGTCCCTGCAGCAAGTCCCTGCAGAAACGAACATCTAGTGGAAAGCCTTCACAGAAGAGTGGAGGCTGTTCTAGCACCATTTGGGGACAAACTCCATATTAATGCCCATGATTTTGGAATGAGATGTTCGACAATTAGATGTCCACATACTTTTGATCATGTAGTGTTATCTATCTATCTATCTATCTATCTATCTATCTATCTATCTATCTATCTATCTATCTATCTATCTATCATATGGACTGGAATTACGCACATCGTTCAAACCATGATTGTAACGGCTGTCCTCGCTGACAGAAGGAGAGGACCAAAACGCAGAGTGGTTAGTGTTCATTATTTAATGAAAATCAACAAAACACTTCAAAATACAAAACAACCAACAAACGTGACAAAACCGAAACAGTCCTGTGTGGCACAAACACTGACACAGGAACAAACACCCACAAAACACACGTGAAACCCAGGCTGCCTAAGTATGATTCTCAATCAGGGACAACGATTGACAGCTGTCTCTGATTGAGAATCATACCCGGCCGAACACAAACATCCCAACATAGAAAATCACACATAGACAAACCCACCCAACTCACGCCCTGACCAACTAAATAAATACAAGAAAAAGGAAAACAGGTCAGGAACGTGACATAGATAGGCAAAACTGAGTTCCGTACATTTCTCTTGTACACTGTTTAATAAGGGAATATTCCAAGGGTGATGTATGAAAACTTCATGTTGCTTGCAGTTACCATGACCATCTTTCTAAGTGTATCCTTGTGTACAGACCACACAGGCAAACAAAACCTCCTGGTTTTGTTTGTGGACCACTGCAGCTGCCTGTATGGGAAGGGTTAGATGTTCTGAAAGAGCTGCAAAACCTGGACCCTTACAAATCAGCTGGGCTAGACAATCTGGACCCTCTCTTTCTAAAATTATCCCCCGCCATTGTTGCAACCTCTTACCAGTCTGTTCAACCTCTATTTCGTATCGTCCGAGATCCCTAAAGATTGGAAAGCTGACGCGGTCATCCCCCTCTTCAAAGGGGGTGACACTCTAGGCCCAAACTGTTATAGACCTATATCCATCCTGCCCTGCCTTTCTAAAGTCTTCGAAAGCCAAGTTAATAAACAGATCACTGACCATTTCGAATCCCACCGTACCTTCTCCGCTGTGCAAACCGGTTTCCGAGCTGGTCACGGGTGCACTTCAGCCACGCTCAAGGTACTAAACGATATCATAACCGCCATCGATAAAAGACAGTACTGTACAGCCGTCTTCATCAACCTGGCCAAGGCTTTCGACTCTGTCAATCACCGTATCCTTATTGGCAGACTCAACAGCCTTGGTCTCTAAAATGACTGCCTTGCCTGGTTCACCAGCTACTTCTCTGACAGAGTTCAGTTTGTCAAATCGGAGGGCCTTTTGTCCGGACCTCTGGCAGTCTCTATAGGGGTACCACAGGGTTCAATTCTCGGGCCGACTCATTTCTCTGTATATATCAATGATGTCGCTCTTGCTGCGGGTGATTCTCTGATCCACCTCTACGCAGACGATACCATTCTGTATACATCTGGCCCTTCTTTGGACACTGTGCTGACTAACCTCCAAACGAGCTTCAATGTCATACAACACTCCTTCCGTGGCCTCCAACTGCTCTTAAACGCTAGTAAAACCAAATGCATGCTATTCAACAGTTCGCTGCCCGCACCCACCCGACTAGCATCACTACTCTGGACGGTTCTGACTTAGAATATGTGGACAACTACAAATACCTAGGTGTCTGGCTAGACTGTAAACTCTCCTTCTAGGCTCATATTAAGCATCTCCAATCCTAAATTAAATCTAGAATCGGCTTCCTATTTCGCAACAAAGCCTCCTTCACTCAAGCCGCCAAACATATCCTCGTAAAACTGACTATCCTACTGATCCTCGACTTCGGCGATGTCATTTACAAAATAGCTTCCAATACTCTACTGAGAAAACTGGATGCAGTGTATCACAGTGCCATCCGTTTTGTCCCCAAAGCTCCTCATACCACCCACCACTGCTACCTGTATGCTCTAGTCGGCTGGCCCTCGCTATATATTCGTCGCCAGACCCAGTGGCTCCAGGTCATCTATAAGTCTATGCTAGGTAAAGCTCCGCATTATCTCAGCTCACTGGTCACGATAACAACACCCAGCCGTAGCACTCGCTACAGCAGGTATATCTCACTGGTCATCCCCAAAGCCAACACCTCATTTGGCCGCCTTTCCTTCCAGTTCTCTGCTGCCAATGACTGGAACGAATTGCAAAAATCGCTGAAGCTGGAGACTTATATTTCCCTCACTAACTTTAAACATCAGCTATCAGAGCAGCTAACCGATCGTCTGTAAATAGCCCACCCAATCTACCTACCTCATCCCCATATTGTTTTTATTTACTTTACTCTATTTACTATTTACTCTGCTCTTTTGCACACCAGTATTTCTACTTGCACATCATCATCTGCTCATCTATCACTCCAGTGTTAATTTGCTAAACTGTAATTACTTCGCTACTATGGCCTATTTATTGCCTTACCTCCTCACGCCATTTGCAAACACTGTATATATACTTTCTTTCTTTTCTATTGTGTTATTGACTGTACGCTTGTTTATTCCATGTGTAACTCTGTGTTGTTATTTGTGTCGCACTGCTTTGCTTTATCTTGGCACGGTCGGAGTTGTAAATGAGAACATGTTCTCAACTAGCTTACCTGGTTAAATAAAGGTGAAATAAAAAAGGAAAACATGACATATAACATCCATTGCTTAACCCATGAAGCACAAGCATTTGGTGTTCTTGACAATATCTCTTGCTTCCCCTTCGAGAATTTTCTTCGACAGTTAAAAATAATGATAAGAAAACCAAATAAGCCTTTAGAGCAGGTTATACGGAGGCTGTCAGAAAGAGAGGCCATGAGAGGAACACAGTCAGATGCAGAGAAAACACTACAAAAGCAGCATGACAATGGCCCAGTCCCAAATGGTCTGACAAATGCAGTTCACTCACTTCTCTGTGCAGATGTCCACTGGGAATAACTGTGTCCAGTTGAGGAACAAGGAAGTTGTCCTAGTGCAAAACCTGCTGGTGGAGGAACATGGAGACACTTTGATTGTGTACAAAACATTCAGGAACAAGACAGACCTTTTCACATATCCCCTGCCATCATCACTGCTTGATATTTTCCATCTCTCTGGGTTGAGGGATGAACTTTTTTTCACTCGAGCCACAAATGTGCTAGAGAAGTTTGTTCTACTCCCGTGCAAAGAGGGCTTTGCTGGGATGCCATTACTCCATTTGTAGGATGGAAAGCACCAATATAATTTTTTTCTGTTTTCCCGTAATCTCCTTTCAAGGTAAATTGTCAGTAAAATACATTACTGAAAATGTTTTATTTACTTGAAGGGATGTTACTATTGTGAAATGTTTGAGTAAACTAATCTAATTAAGGGCCCTAATTTGCTTTATTGTTCACAGTACCATGTTTGCTGTGGTTAATTTTCCAAGGACAAATGTTATTGGCCTCAATACAAGAGCCAAGAGAGGTTTTAAGGCAGTGATGTTGCACGAACAGCCGGACATTGATACATGGGAGGTGTATTCAATTCAATTACTGAAGACAAAGAGTGAGTATTTTAACTGAATATTAAGATACTAAATGTCTTGTTTGCAGCCATTTATAGATGAACTGATAAGCTCCTGTTTCGTGATGTTTTCAGATTCATATGAGAAAGCCCATGAGTGCCTAGGCAGAAAAAGGCTCAAGCCTGGAAACAGAGCCAGTCTGTGTTTGAAATAAAAGGAATCTAAATACCACACTACTACTCTGAAAACTTCATGCTTGCTGTCATTCCCAGGCGAAATCCTAAATTTGATTAGACCGATTCTGAGGAGTCTGACGCTGATCATAACCAGCACCCACCAAATTCAAAGCAAAGACCCCCAAATTCACCCAAAAAAGGGTTGATTCCACACACAAAAAAAAGTATATGCAAGATTTAATTTCTTGGCAATGAATTGTTCATACAAAGTATAAGTCTAATTTTCACAACCTACATTTCATTTGCACAATTTGCAACAGTATCTTCTAGAGTAGACCCTCTTTGTCACTCTCTGCTGGAGGTAAGTGCCTCGTATGTATTGAATGTAATGAAGTATATCACATAGCATAATGCTTAAGAACTAATAATGCTAAAATGTGTTTTTTGAAGGAATGCTGAAATAGTTTGGCTGTGAACTCAGATGTATAGGACAAATAACTATGCCTTACTTTGATCTGAGCAGGTCTTCAGTCCTCTTCGTGACAGGGGCCAGCTGCTCACCAGGCTGAAGGTACCTGATCTTGCCCATCATATTATCTGAGGTGTAAAGGGAGAAATGCTCTACAATGTTAATCTTTAAAAAAAAATTAAAAAAACATCTTCTGTCAGGTAATTACCACGGCTGTTTCCCTGTAATTATTGCTTTCATGCAACGATTATCAACACAAACCAAAGGTTACGTATGTAACCACGGTTATGTGAGCTATTTGGATCACTCCAATATATTAATATCCCTGTTGGGGACAAGGGGTGATATTTTCACTTTTGGTGAAAATCGTATGATTTTTAAACGGCCTCGTACTCAATTCTTGCTAGTACAATATGCATATTTTTAGTACCATAGGATAGAAAACAACCTCTAGTTTCTAAAAACGTTTGAATTTTTTCTCTGAGTGGAACACAAGTCATTTGGCAGCACTTTCCCTGAGCAGGAAGTAGAATGCAAGATGTCTATGCTCGCTTCAACGCTCTGCCTATACATGGTCATGCCACCTATGACCCGAAACACACCTCATACGCCTTCCTCTGGGTGTCAAGAGGACGTCAGAGGAGAAATTTTGTGTTTATCTTGTTCTGACGTGAAATAAGACCTATTTCTTTGACGTGACCGTCCATTTCCGGAAGTCTGAAGTGCGCGACTTTGAAGAGAGATTGTGTTTTGTTTTGCTGCCGTTTCGGATGTCAACTATCTCCGGCTCGGATTTGATTTGATAAATGAGACCATATCATCGTAATGTATGTTTTTTCAATATAGTTTAATCAGATTATTTGAATTTTTTCGGGAGTTTTGCCGTGTTCCGTCGTGTGACTTTGTTTACTTGGAGAGATCCGTGCCACGCGACTAGTACCCATGCTAAATGAAGTGGGAAAGGTACCATTCTGAATGGAATGAACGACTCATCTGGACTAAGGACATCTTGATCAACATTCTGATGAAATTTCAGCAAAAGTAAGATCCAATTTATAATGCTATTTCATATATCGGTCGTGCATGTGAACTGGTCGTGGGCGCCCAGCTGGTTCTGGCTGGCGTGGCTATGCTAATTTAGCGCTACATTTTGTTTTCGCTATAAAACATTTAATAAATCTGAAATATTGTCTGGAATCACAAGAATCCTGTCTTTCAATTGCTGCACAGTATGTATTTCTCAGATATGTTTTATGATGAGTAATTAATTATTTGACGTTGGTGTCTGTAAATGTTATGGCTGCTTTCGGTGCAATTTCTGATTGTAGCTGAAATGTAATTTATGATTTATACCATAAATATGCACATTTTTCAAAAAAAACATATGCTATACAATAAATATGTTATCAGACTGTCATCTTATGAAGTTGTTTCTTGGTTAGTGGCTATATATATATCTTTATTTGGTCGAATTAGTGATAGCTGGTGATGGAGTAAAACACTGATGGAGGTAGAAAAGTGGTGTAATAGATTTACATATTTTGTCTTCCCTGTAAAACATTTTAAAAATCGGACATGTTGGCTTGATTCACAAGATGTGTACCTTTCATATGCTGTATTGGACTTGTTAATGTGTGAAAGTTAAATATTTAAAAAAAATGTTTTTTTTGAATTTCGCGCTCTGCCTTTTCAGTGGAATGTGGGAGGAGTTCCGCTAGCGGAACCCCAGTCCTAGAAAGGTTAATATCACTCTGCGGCGGAGGGATACATCCGAGGTGAGGATTTACAGATTTACTAACGGCTGAGGTCCGCACCTATATATAAACCCCATGGGTTACCCCGAATGTAACACACGTTCTCTACATCATTTTTGAGGCGCCTCTAGCACCGTAGAGGATTGGAGTGATAAAAATAGCTCACATATCCGTGGTTACATTCGTAAACCTTCGTTATGTTTCACTATATTGGATCACTCCAATATATTGATATACCCGTACCAGATTACTCTGTGCTAGAGGGAACTGGCCAGCCAGCGGCGAAGTGCATGGGCCGTCAATGTGGAAGGGGGGTCCCGGCACAGTCCACGGAAGGGGAGGCGACGCCCAGGACCGCTGAACCAACCACAGAGGAAGGTGCCACATTTACCCAATAGTACCTAGCAAAGGTGCAAGAGGAAGCCCAGCTGGCCACAGCACAGATATCAGCGAGGGGTACTCCTCTCAGTAGAGCCCAGGATGCAGCCACACCTCGTGTTGAATGTGCCACCACAGATCCCAGCACTGGCCTGCCAGCCAGGCCGTATGCTGTTGTAATCGTTTCCACGATCCAGTGAGAGAGCCTCTGCTTTGATAGCCAAGCCCCCAGGACTCTCTCACCATAGCAGACAAAGAGCTGGTATGTTGTTCTCACTGACCGTGTCCGCTCCACATAGGCAGCCAGTGCCCGCACAGAGCACAACATGCCGGAGGGAGGCCCAGACTCCCCCACCACTGCCGGGGGGGTCGTAAGAAGACAGGATATAAGGGATGTTCACATGCCTGTCTGACAGAACCTTCAAGAGGAATAAAGGGTTGGGGCGGAGAGATATACTCCTCCCCCTGGGGTCCATCCGGTAGCACTCAGAACTTACCGAAAGAGCATGGAGCTCACCCACCATCTTCATGGAAGTAATCGCTATAGAGAGGTGTTTCAGGAAGGCAGACTCCAACGGTTCGAAAGGCGGCTTTGCCAAAGCTGCCAATACCACATCCAGATCCCAGCTCGCCATTGAGCGGGATGAGACTGAGGCGGTGCGGCCTCGGATGCCACAGAGTTCCCCTGGCCTGAGACAGCAGGTCCGGTCTCAGGGGAAGTTGCCAAGGTGTCCCAGACAACAGCGACAGGAGAAGGCTGAAGCAGGGCCAGTATAGGGCCACCAGAAGCAGATGATGCTCTGCCAACCTGGTCCTGTCCAGCACAGCCTGGATCAGGGGAAAAGGGGGGAATGCGTAAAGCTCCAGCCCTGGCCAATCGTGAGCCAGAGCATCCAAGCCCAGAGGGCCTGGTGGCTCCAACATGGAGTACCACAGGGGGCGGTGCGCATTGTACAGGGAGGCAAACAGGTCCACCTGCACCCTCCCGAACTTGTCCCACAGGTGCTGCACCACCTGGGGATGTAGGCTCCAGTCCCAAGGTGGCGGGCCCTCCCTCAAGAGCATATTGTTACGGGATTTTTGTGTTTAATGACTAAAATATGTATACATTTGATTTAGAATTATAACTCATAAATGTTGAATGTTATGTGTTCCTTGTTAGAAAGAATGGGTTTATCTTCAGACAGGCTAGAATGATGTCTCTACCCAGGGAGGGGAAAGACCTTGAGTTGGTTGTAGATAGTTGAACAGGTGGCAGACAGTAATGAGAACTCGAACTGTATTGCCATTGTATCCGAGAGGAGGTTGGACATTAAAACCTATGACATCATTCTTATTATATAACCTGATGTAAAATGTATTATGATCAGTACTCTCGAGAATAAACGCTATTGATTGATTGATTTTAAGACTGGTATCTGTCCATTTTATGCAAATAATTATCTTACAAATTCTTATTTATGGGCAGAGTGTTTTAATTGAATTAGTTAATAAACAGGAATCAAAATTCCTTTAACAATATCCACTGCCACATTCAGGATACCAAGTACGTGTGCTGCGCATAGAGATGCTAGACGTCCCTGAGTCCAGAGAAGGAGCTCCCGTGCCATAAGATGGAGGCGGTGCAACCTCAGTCCACCCTGATGGTTGATGTAAGCCACCACTGTAGTGTTGTCCATTCTTACCAGGACATGTCTTCCCTTCAGATGTGGAAGGAAAGACTGCTGGGCCAGTGGTACAGTTCGGAGCTCTAGTGTATTGATGTGCCTGCCGCTCCAAGGGGGTAGCCAACAGCCCTTGGCCAACCTGCCCTTGGTCACACCCCCCCAGCTGAACTGGGAGGCATCTGTGCTGACCAGCTCCCGGTGGCACATCCTCAGCATCTCCACCCCACCTGAGAGAAAGGAGTGACAGCGCCACCTCAACAATGCCCTGAGGCACTGTGCGGTCACTCGCAGCTGGCGGTGACAGTGGTGCTTCAGGTGCAGCCGGTGGGAGTTGCACCACCCTTGAAGAGGCCGGAGATGGAGCAGGCCCAGTGGAATCAACAAGGAGGCCGCCGTCAGAAAGCCCAACAGGCATTGGCAGGTTAGGAAAGAGTGTGTGGAGTCACCCATGGGGACTCCACACACTCTTCCCACTTTGCCCGTTGAGACCAGGAGAAGTGGCCGAGGCCAGGGAAGGGTGTGCCAGGGGTTCTGCCGGGGCCCGCCTTTCCTCTGGTGCCCTGAGCGCCTGGGTCCCCCAGGCACATCACTATGGCGGTGATGGTTGACAGGTTGTTGTCCCACCGCACGCTGTGCCCCTCCCCGCTGTCGTTCCTCAGCACGAGGCGATTGGGCAGGAGAGGGACCCTACCGTCGTTCGGGTGCAGGTGGGTGACGATGGTCCGTCTGCCTTGGAACCGGGGCCTGAGGAGGCGGCATGAACCGTCTCAAGGTCTCCCGGTCTACAAACCTTATCGGTCTGCTCCAGAATGTCATTAACCCCTGTGCCAAAGGTCAGCCCTGGGGTGATGGGGAGAGTGGCAAATGTACTCTGGAGAGCAGCTGGCAGACAAGATTGGGCCAGCCAGAGATGGTGCCGGGAGGTAAGCACCTGCGCCATGGTCCGTCCGTTGAAGCGTGCCACATCCCTCTGGAGCAGGGAAAGCAGACGAGACACCTCCATTGCTTCCCGGGGGAGCTCCTCTGTGGCCCCCTGCAGCCGGGGCAACAGAGTTTGCAGGTAGGCCTGCAGCATGGCCACGTTGGTAAGGCGGCCAAGAGAGCAGAGGGACCCATATGTGGCTTTCAAGTCCGCATCAAAGACTCTGGGGGGGGTCCTGGCTTCAGTCGTGGGTGCCGCCCTATAATCTCCCGATCCGGGAGGACCATGGTAGCTGTCATGGTGTCCATGGTCGGGTACTCCCGGAGACCGTGTGACTCTGCGCCCGCCACATAACTCCATGGTCCAGTCTCAGCTGTGAGTCAGAAGCGCCCCCTGCCAGAGGCCCAGCTCTCCTGCAAGGCCTCGCTGAACTCAGCAGAGATGGGAACAGATGGAGAGTCATCACTGTCCACCAGTTTGATGTCCAGTGCAGTGGCTACCCGAGTGAGTAGGCCCCTCATAGCCTCTCGAGCCACTGGGGGCGATGAAGCCCCACCACCGGCTTCTGATGGCCTGTCAGCCTGGTGGTGAACAGTGCCAGCATCGTCCCCCAGGAACAGCCTATCACTGGCCAACAGGGAACAGCTGTCGTCGCCATCGAAGCTATCAACCTCCTGACGCAGGGCATGCGCCCTCCATTCAAGGTGGTCACAGCGGTCCGACTCCTGCCCCCATCCAGGACTGGCAGCAGATGGCCTCTACCTGTGGTGGCTCCGGCAACGCTTCCCAGGAGGGGCGACTGTGCCCAGTAGAGGGACTAACAGCTCGCTGGTGCACCACTCCTGAGGGAGGGAGCTCATCCCCAGCCTGAGCCCGAGCCTGGCCGATCCACTTGAGCATGGCCTCCAATCGTGCCAGGCGTAGGCATTCTGAGAACACCTCACAAAACAGGCATCCAGTAGGGCACTCCACTGCAATCTCCGCGTGGCTCAAACCCAGGCAGTGCATACACGAACAAGGTATGCGGATCTCCTGGGGGGATGCCACCATCACACCTGTCACAAAGGCCATAAGCTCAGCCAAGCCAGCAAGGCCACGGAGCAGGGGTCCGACGCCCTGGGAGAGCTTATGTCGTGACCCGCTTGGAGGAATAGGAACCCGGTAAGGGATAAATTACCCAGTACCTCTGCAAAAGGGAAGACCCGTGTGGGAAAAACAGGCAGACAAAAAACAGCAACCAGTAATGGATTTGATTTATTGGGGTTTAAAAAAAAAAAATTACGCCACTGCAACATTACCTAGCTGGTTTAATATCCAAGCAGTAAAAAGAGCACCATATGATGGAGTAACTCCGTTAAGGAACTCCAAAGTTAATGTCTCAACGTAGTGGAAGTCCACCACAATACTCTTACATTCTGCAGAGGAAAGAACAAGAAAAAAACCTTGTAGGGTAATTTGGCGCCGTGACAGCATGTTAAGCAATTCACAACACACACAGAACAAGCCAGATGGCAAGTTGTGTAAGGTAAATACAGTTTGTGGCAGAAAGAGCCACTAATATATTAAAGGATGCACATGGAGTCGTAGTGTAACGCTAACGAAACACAAGCACGACAAACCACGGCGGAAGATACAGATCGACCTTGCGCAGGAAGTGGAGCACTCAACAGGAGGGGGTGGCCATGTGGCAGTATTCCACTGTACACTTGTTACTGCATACAGTATATTAGAAAAGCAATCTGGCTACTACCAGCAGCAATTCTGTAATGATACATTTCAATAAAAATAAAACGTATTCTTATTAACTGCATTCTTAGGTAGTTATTTTGAAAATTCTCATCTCAAATAGATCAATCCTCCTCATCACTGGGCCCTGCTGCTAGTCAGTCTGAAGGTAACTGCAATTTGTGCTACTTGTAGTGTGAGGGGCTCCATAATTACATAAAGCGGAATGTTGATCTTTAAAAAATATATATATATTTTTTATATTTACTGTAAATGACAGTGGCGAATCATCCGCCATGGAGTGATACCAATATATTGGAGTGATCCAATATAGTGAAACATAACAATTGTTTAATTCAAAAAAAAAAAATTACAAGTAGGATATGCTTACAGTGTCAGCATTGGTCATGCACGTTTGGCCCTTACGTTCCATAACTCAGAATCAGACTTGTTTTCATAGAGCTTTTATCTTGTCATACGAAAGGAATAGGTTTCATATGTTAAGATTTACACAGACTGATTCTTCAGCACCTGAGGAAATTGGCAGAGGATGTCAGAGAGTTGCAATACCAGACCACAGTAAACAGGAATCTCTTAATGCAACTGACCAATGGGTCTCAAGGGGACATGGTTCTGCCAGAGGACATTGTGCTTCCTTTGAAGGACAGGCTGATGCTGGAGAAGCTTGAACATCGGCTTGCTGGGAATGAAATTGGTAATTGGCAAGAACATGGTAGCACACTACATACAGTTAACACCAGATGTTTTTGGACAGCGACACTTTTTTATCATCGTTGTGGCTCTGTCGATGGGATTAAATAAAGTGCAGACTCTTGGGGTATTGTACATGTTAATTAATTGGGTGCTTATGAAGTCTGTGACTGGGAAGAGCTCCCCACTGCTTTTCTTTGGAGGGACTTGAGCTGTAGTTTCTGCTCTATAGACCACTAACTATGGACAATTTATTTTACAGGTGAGGCTTTTGGCTGCTAAAGGAGACAAGTCCATCAAAGACTCAGTGAGGAGGATGTTTGCCTGCCTTTTCTCCAACGACCTGTCCAGGCTTTGTAACTGGACCGGCTTGGGACATAAGATCTCTTCCACAGCTAGCTTTAAAAAGCATTGTTCACAGTAAGTTTGTATTAATCTATTAATTCACTTTCTAGTAATACAGATAGATATCTTTGATTAAACCTGCACACTGTTTTGAATCTGAAACATGACGTGTTTAAATAGTTCTTGATCTTGTTTGTTCATGAAGAACACATATTGATAAGAATTGTTCTGTGATTTCAGGAGCGATAAGAAAGAACCCTTCTACAAAAGAGGCAACAGAGGGGAACCTCCAAGAGGTGGTCGCACATTTCTGAAGGGAGCTGCTGACAGAGAAGGGGGTAGGAAAGAAAGAGAGGCCAATTGAAGAGGCTGAAGAAACAATGTTCTGTTTGTCTGGGTATATTGTACTGTTACATACTCATTATTTCGATTAATATGATTTTCTGTAATAACAATTAGAAAGCCAATATATATATATATATATATATATATATATATATATATATATATATATATATATATATATATATATATAAATATATTATACAATTAGCAATAATAATAAAATAAATGTATATATATATACATTTATTTTATTATTATTACTAATTGTATAATATATATACATACATATATATACATTTATTCTGTTATTATTACTAATTGTATAGTATATATTTTTTATAAAAAATAAATGTATATATACAGTGGGGAGAACAAGTATTTGATACACTGCCGATTTTGCAGGTTTTCCTACTTACAAAGCGCGTAGAGGTCTGTAATTTTTATCATAGGTACACTTCAACTGTGAGAGACGGAATCTAAAAGTATCAAATACTTTTTCTCCCCACTGTATATATATATATACACATTTATTTTATTATTATTACTAATTGTATAATATATATTTTTTATTATAAAATGCATATTCATTCAATGTAGATACTTTTATATTGTAATGTGTTTTACAATAAATTTGCAAAGATTTTTGAGAGGGGTGTACATTATTTTGGATTCATTACTGTGTGGAAAGATACTGATAATATGAACGGTGTCAGCTGGTCCGCTGGTGGTCCGCTGGAAAAACAATGAAATAACACATATGGAATCATATGGAATCAGATTAACCAAACGTGTTAATCAAATCATATTTTATATTTGAGATTATTCAAAGTAGCCACCCTTTGCCTTGATGACAGCTTTGCACACTCTTGGCATTCATGAGCTTCATGAGGAATGCTTTTCCAACAGTCTTGAAGTTCCCACATATGCTGAGCACTTGTTGGCTGCTTTTCCTTCACTCTGCGGTCCAACTCATTCATCCCAAACCATCTCAATTGGGTTGAGGTTGGGTGATTGTGGAGGCCAGGTCATCTGATGCAGCACCATCACTCTCCTTCTTGGTCAAATAGCCCTTACACAGCCTGGAGGTTGTCCTGATGCAAAACAAATGATAGTCCCACGAAGCGTATCGCTGCAGAATGCTGTGGTAGCCATGCTGGTTGAGTGTACCTTGAATTCTAAATAAATCACAGACAGTTTCACCAGCAAAGCGCCCCCACACCATCACACCTCCTCCTCCATGCTTCACGGTAGGAACCACACGTGGAGATCATCTGTTCACCTACTCTGCGTCTCACAAAGACACAACGGTTGGAACCAAAAATCGCAAATTTGGACGCATCAGAACAAAGGATAGATTTCCACCGGTCTAATGTTCATTGCTCGTTTTTTCTTGGCCCAAGCAAGTCTCTTCTTATTGGTGTCATTTAGTAGTGGTTTCTTTGCAGCAATTCGACCATGAAGGCCTGATTCACTCAGTCTCCTCTGAACAGTTGATGTTGAGATGTGTCTGTTACTTGAACTCTGTGAAGCATTTCTATGGGCTGCAATCTGAGGTGCAGTTAACTCTAATGAACTTATCCTCTGCAGTAGAGGTAACTCTGGGTCTTCCTTTCCTGTGGTCGTCCTCATAAGAGCAAGTTTCATCATATCACTTGATGGTTTTTGCGACTGAACTTAAAGAAACGTTCAAAGTTCCTGAAATTTTCCGGATTGACTGACCTTCATGTCTTAAAGTAATGATGCACTGTCGTTACTCTTTGCTTATTTGAGCTGTTCTTGCCATAATATGGACTTGGTCTTTTACCAAATAGGGCTATCTTCTGTATACCATGCCTACCTTGTCACAACACAACTTACTGGCTTAAACGCATTAAGAAGGAAAGAAATTCCACAAATTAACTTTTAACAAGGCACACCTGTTAATTGAAATGCATGAATGAGTAGGTGTGTCCAAACTTTTGACTGGTACTGTAAGTACTTTACACAACTGATATTGGTAAATATTTATGGTTATAACATACGGTCAAAAACAATCTCCAGCTAACATCTATTAGTAAAGGCTTAACTGAGTTGAGAAACAAATATTCCACAGATAACATTATTGTTGGAGGTGATTATAATGTTGCTCCTGATGACTGGATGGATAGGTATCCCACCAGGCATTCAGCCCATTGTTTTAACAACTTAATTCTACATTTATGCTCCAACTTTCAACCTTCCGATGTTTGGCGTTCTCAGAATCAAACTAAAAACATTTCTTGGTTTAACTCTACATCTAGCGACACACAATTCAAATCTAAAATTGATTATTGGTCGGTATTGGTCGGTATCTTCCAATCTTATCAATCTTGTCAGTGAATGTATTCTTTCCTTTTGTTTTGATAATGACAACAGATTTTCTAAAGCATACTTGAAATGTAACTCTTTTCTTTTAAAGAATGAGTACTTTTGTTTACAGCCTAAAGATCTTATCAGAGAGACCTGGCCTGATTCTGCTCTTTCTTCTACTAACAAATGAGAAATTATTAAAGTCAGATTTCCGATGTCTTGCCATCACTACTGGTCAAATGCTAGCTCGGAAAATATTCTACAAGCAGATGGATATTAATGTTGATATTAACCCCCCCCCCCCAATTTGTTTTTTACATTGCTGCTACTCGCAGTTTATTGTCTATGCATAGTCACTTCTCCCTTACCTACATGTACAAATTACCTCGACTAACCTGTACCCCCGCACACTGACTCGGTACCGGTACCCCCTTTATATAGCCTCGTTATTGTTACTTTATTGTGCTACTTTTTATTATTTTTTACTTGAGTTTATTTGGTAAATATTTTCTTAACTGTTTCTTGAACTGTACTGTTGGTTAAGGGCTTGTAAGTAAGCATTTCACGGTAAGGTCTACGACACATGTTGTATTCGGCGCATGTGATAAATAAAGTTTGATTTGATTTAAATGAAGATGAAAAAGCCGAGCTTGCTAAATGCCAATGTGAACTGAATGACATATACAACGATAAGGCACAGGGTGCCTTCATCTGTTCAAAGGCCAAATGGATTGAGAAAGATGAAAAAAACATCTTATTTCTTTAACTTGTAGAAAAGTAGGCAGACTAGGAATAGTATTTCATCCATTTATGTAAATGACACTATATCTGATGATCTTGATATGATTAATAAGGAAATACACTCTTTCTACAATACACTGAATCAGTCTCATCTTTCGGGAGACAACTTGGATTCCTTTCTTGATTCAGTTAATGACTCTGTTAAGCCTATAGAAGAAAAGTTTAAGAAATTCTGATATATTAATGCCTATAGTTATATTTCCTGGACCGGATGGCGTGACTGATATTTTTGGATTGATATTAGAGAGTTATTGCTTTTCAGTCTACAAAGAGGGTATTGCTAATGCTATCTAACCTCCTTCTTTGAGACAGAGACTAATATGTCTTATGCCCAAACCAAAGAAGGACTCTCTTTATCTGGACAATTGGAGACCAATCACATTGTTGGTAACTGACTAGAAGTTACTAGCCCATGTCTATGCCAATAGGCTGAAACAACGTTTATTTAGAATTCTCTCTACTTTTGGGTTTGGGGAGAATTTCTGTAAAGTGATGAGGATGATATATAATGATATTAGCAGTTCAATGGCTATGAGTAATGGAACATCCCCTCGTTTCTTTATTTTAAGAGGAATTAGAAAGGGTTGTCCAATCTCCCGTCTTTTATTTATTTTAGCCACAGATTTACTAGCCGTATTTCTTATTTCTTAAATCTGAGAATTTAAAAGGGATCTGTATTTTTGGTAAAGATAAATATATAAATGTCAGTCAAAGTTATAAATATAAGTCCATTTGCAGATGATACTGCCCTTTTCCTAAAGGATAGGGTCAACATTACCTCCATACCTGTTAAAAAGGAAGTTAAATATTTTGGAATTGTTTTCACTAAAACAAATTCAGATAGAGAATCTTTAAACATTGATAATAGGATTAATTCCATGAGAGTTTTGTTAAGTTGGGAGCTGCAACGTGATATCTCAATTTTGGGTTGTATTCTTTCATCCATTATTCATCTAGAATAATTTACCCAGTCAGTCCCTTTTTTCTTTCTTCTAATATAACATCAAAAAAGTCAATTCTATTATATTTAGATTTATTTGGAGGAATGAAACGCATTATATTCAGAAATCTCAATTAGTGAATGACTATGATCGTGAAGGTTTACAGGCTACTGATTTTGAGTCGTTAGTGGGTACTTTAAGAATTAAATGGTTGAAATGATGTTTGTCTAATCCTATCTCTATGTGGTATCATATCCCTAACAGTCTATTTAATAAACTTGGTGGACTTCCTAATGAAATGTGATTTAATTACCTGTGAAATTGTCTAAGTTTCACCAGAAAATTTTATTTTTCTGGAAAAAGATATTCAAGCACATTCCCCCCCCCCATAAAACATTGATTTGGAATAATAGTTATTAAAATTAATAGGAAATCAATTTTTAAAAGCCTTTGGTTTGACAAGGGTATTAATTTTGTATGTGATTTGTTCGACAACACTGGGGAGTTTCTGACGTTTAATGAGTTCATTGATACATTTCAGGTTTGCAAAGCAATTCCACTTCCTTTACTTGGACTTATTAAGAACCCTTTGTTATATTATGAGGTTGTTCCCACTTTTCCAAGTTGACAAATTAATGACTTGAACCTTTTGGATAAAAAAATTCAACAATAAGTGGATACAATTGGCAGTTAATTAAGTCATTTTAGGTGGTTATAATTCAATATATTGCTATGGAAGTGACCAACCCATGCTATGGTCAAAGGCAACTACCTTTTACCTTAATTGTCCAGTTATCCCAAGTTAAAGAAACTAATTTTTTTGTTTAGAAAATATTTTCCTCCATCTACTGTTAATTTCTTGCACAAAAGGTTTCATTTTGACAAAATGCCTTGTTTTTTGTTCCTCTGATTCAGAATCTATAGAACATTTATTTTCATGCCGCCATTCTAGTAAACTATGAAGTGAAATTCATGAATGGTTGTGTATAAGATCTCAAAAGTTACCAATGTTACATTTGATGTTAAATGGCATTATGCTTATCCTTGTAATTACGATCATAACTATTTTATTAACGTTAGTCTCTTGGTCAAATATTAGATTCACAAATGTAAATGGGGTGGGGAAAATTCCTTATTTTTAAGTTTTCATTGAACTCATGCAATTTTATAAATCCCTCAAACGTGTGAAACTTAAAACGCCCGGTTTATTTTATCATTGTATTCACAGGAATGTCCCTGTATTAGTGTGTAATATTGGTATTGTAATAAAAATTTAAAAATGCTAATCTGTTGGGAGCGTGCCCCTGGCTATCTGTAAATGTAAAAAACAAGACAACGCCATCTGGTTTGCTTAATATAAAGAACTTGAAAATATTTCTACTTTTAATTTAGATACATATATTTAAGACCAAATCATTTTACTCAAGTAGATTCTTACTGAGGGATTTTCATTTGAGTCATTTTCTATTCAAGGCGTAATTACTTTTACTCAAGTATGACTTTCCACCACTGCACATTTGTTTACATCCATTTGAGCATTTCACCTTTGCCAAGACAAGCCATCCACCTGACAGGTGTGGCATATCAATAAGCTGATTGAACAGCTTGATCATGGCACCTTGTGCTGGGGACAGTAAAAGGCCAGATGTCAAGTTGAGGGAGCCTGCATTGGCATGCTGACTGCTGGAAAATCCATCAGAGCTGTTCCCAGATTATTTAATGTTAATTTCGCTACCATAACCCACCTGTCGTTTTTACAAAGTGGCAATACGTCCAATTGACCGAACCGCCGCAGACCACGTGTAAACGTGCCAGCCCAGGACCGCCACATCCAGCGCAAGTCTGAGACCAGCCCCCCTGACAGATAAAACTGACTACTTGTCTGTAATAAAGCCCATTTTGTTGGGGAAAACTCAGTCGGACTGGCTGGGCCTGGCTCCCTAGTGTGTGGACCGACACCCTCCCATTGCTGTGCCCCTTCCCAGTCAAGTGAAATCCATAGATTAGGGCTTACTTATTTCAATTGACATGCAACTCTGTAAAATTGTTGCATTTATACAAGTGTAGTTTTCCCACCTAATGTGGTGGTTTATAGCCTGCTGTGTTAACTGTTCAAACAAGCATTGTACCTTTGCCACAAGCCTAAATATTGTGACGGGCTAGATTAAGGAACAGGGACATAGTGGTTGTTTGAATGGAAATCTGACATGACTCATTCTTGAGGTCTGTTTCATCAACCTCCAGTTTCTAATGTTAGGAAGAACAAACTAATAGTCCAGACAAATTAGAAAATTTAAGGTCTTAAGTCTTTTAATTTTTGCAAAACAAAAAATGATAACAGACAGGTCTGGATTCAGGCAAAGGAATCTTGCAGTCCACTCTCCAAGCAGCGTGCAAGTTGCACATCAGAAGAACCACCCCCCCAGTGTCAGGCTAATGGAATGTTCCATTTCCCCTACATAGCTACCAGTCCAACGTTTAAAACTCAGTGCAACAGGGTACTGTTTCTTTTTAATGAATTGCCCACCGATAACTATTACAACAAAATTAACTGCTATTCTAGAATTTTAACAGAAGGCTCAAGACAAGAGCAGCACTGGTCCACTGGGCAGCAGGAGTTAAGATAATTATTTTGTTATACCATAAAACGACACCAACCAGGTTTCTCCAGTAAAAAAAAAAAAAAAGAGCAAATAAACAGATGTTCGATTGGGAAAAAAAGTGAGGCTATACAGGGGTAGGTTTGAGACGGCATTTAATCCACTTCCTCCATGCGTGAAGCGTCATCATCTCCCTCTAGAGGTGGGATCTCATCTGGGGCGGGTGCAGAGGTGGGCTCCTCAGGGATCACTTCGTCATCATCGATTCCTGAAAGGGGAAGAGAAATTAGACCTAGCCTACAGCCCCATTTCCATTATAGTCAACCATGTTACCCTTTAGAGAAGTTTCCTTCCCCCTAACAGTTCCGAGTGTGCATCCTTACCCAGGCCCAGCTTGATCATCCTGTAGATACGGTTGGAGTGAGTCTGGGGGTCATCCAGGCTGAAGCCTGAAGAGAGCAATGCCGTCTCGAACAATAGGATGACTAAGTCCTTCACCGCCTTGTCGTTCTTGTCCAGGTCAGCCTTCTGCCTTAGGGTCTCCACAATGGGGTGGTCTGGGTTGATCTCCAGGTGCTTCTTGGCCATCATGTAGCCCATTGTGGAGTTGTCCCTCAGGGCCTGTGCCTTCATGATGCGCTCCATGTTGGCCGTCCAGCCATACGTGCTGGTCACGATGCAGCAGGGCGACGACACCAGCCTGTTTGACACAGTCACCTGAAGGGGCAGAGAGGCGAATGTTAGGTCACAAACTAACAGCATACAGGTGAGACAAGCCAGTGCAGGCAAGTTGACCCTAAATTGAATTGTCAAAAGATCAGCTTTAAAAACAGGGGGGGGGGAAATCCTAAATTAAATATTGTGCAGGAAAGTTGTTAGATTTCACACAAAACATCCAAAATGTAGTCAGAAACAGGCAAATTCTCAACTCTGGAAAAGGTTGGTGTCAATGTTAGAACGTCATTGCAAGCATTCACCACTAAAGAAACGCTGCGTCAAACTCACAAGGTCATCTAGTCTCTAGGTAATGACATAACCTCCGGGGGACAAAAACTACATTGACACACTGGGCATTCCCAGTCAAGCCAATGGCAAAGCCGGGACAGCGGAACAACCACGCGAGCCTAACAGGACACTTCAATCTACATGGTCAAAGGACTCACCAGGGTCAATATTAGCTTATGATGAACTATGGCACCTGTTCACAACCAGAAATAAATCAAATTGTCAATCACCAAAATTCAGAGCACAGAAAGAGATTAAAGTCATGGGCAATTTTCTTTTGCAGAAAGCACAGGTTGGTTACCGTCATTTACCTTCTCTACTTTCTTGTCCAGGATCTCCTTCATGAGCTTGCAGAGGTTCTCAAACCTTGTCTTGTCCTCCTCCATCTTCTTCTTCTCCTCCTCATCCTCAGGCAGCTCCAACCCCTCCTTGGTTACAGAGACCAGGGTTTTACCGTCAAACTCCTTCAGCTGCTGGACGCAGTACTCGTCGATGGGCTCCGTCATGTACAGGACCTCGAAGCCACGCTTGCGCACGCGTTCCACAAAGGCGGAGTTGGCCACCTGGTCCTTGCTCTCACCTTAAGAAAAATGTGACGGTCAACTTCTGTGTCTAAATGATTAAATTCAATGACTGCTATTGGGCTTGGAGCTCAATGTTATGTTGACTGAATGTGTAACTAGACTCACCGGTTATGTAGTAGATGGATTTTTGGTTGTCCTTCATGCGGGTGAGGTACTCTGTGAGGGAGGTCAGCTCATCTCCGGACTGGGAGCTGTGGTAGCGCAGCAGCTCGGATAGCTTCTTGCGATTTTGGGAGTCCTCGTGGATCCCCAGCTGCAGAGAAATAATTACCATTAGTATAACCTGGTAGTCAATAGGAGTTACTACACATTCAACTTTTGCCTGGGGAACTGTTCTATGTAATCATTTAGCTATTGAAGTTTAAGGGTGTGGCTCTTGAAGCCAGTCTAAATATATAGTCAATAGTTCTTCAAACACTAAATAGGGATGATACTGGTTTGGAACAGCACAATAACTAGCCCCACTGGGTACGTGGAGAGAGAGCTTATATTTAAGAAATTGGGCAAACTACTAGGGATTGCTCAATTAAAATCGGGGAACATGTCAGCCGATATTAGCTAAAAATGCCCAGTTTAACGCCAACGTGCAAAACCGATGTCAAAGCTGGTGTATACCTACATAACGCCACTTTTTTTTTTTTTTTTTTTTTTAATAAATACAGCGCTACAGAACAAAAGCAGACATACTAAGCGCACACTTTCAACAACGAAACAAGTTCAAGTCAAGCACTCATTTGAAAGAATCTGTACATTCCAGCGAGACCCCTAAAAACACCAAGACAATGGAATTCATTGCTCTTGACAAGCAACCGTCCTCTGTTGTGGATGTTGCCTTTCGTCGACTGGTCGAGCACCCGGTATACACACACAATTTCTCAGCTGATGCTCTACCAGAGTTACAGTATTGTTGAAACGTACATCTATGAGCGTCACGACTGACATTTGGCCCAGTGATGTCAGCCCCATGAGCATGCCAAGTCTGACAGCACAGGGGATCGATGAGGATTTAGTACTGAGGAAGCCGTATTGCATGCTCAAGAATGTGCTGGTTCTCATACCGCTGCTGCCATTTGAGAACATGAATATTCCTAGCACCATTCGAACTGACACAAACGCCTGCCCAACAAAACTGCCGACAGACCGTGGGGTTTAAATGTACTTGAGGCTGTGAACAAGCGAGTCGGTGGCATTCTGAGCCTCTTTACTGTGTCGCCGCCATGCTCGATGCTAGGTACAAAGACCGCTACGTCGATGCAGACAAGAAACAGGGTTTATGTGAAATGTTGCATACACTGTGGAAACTGACAGTGAGTGCGCACCGAGGAAGAGGCCACAGAGCTGAAACATCACTGCATAACATGTATGATGAAATCCTGGTTTAGAATGAAACGACTGAAGGAAACAGCACAGCAAGTGAAAGAAATAGGTTTTGATTATGTTTTACTGGTAATGGGAACATATGGCAATCAGAAAAAAATAACTTTTTGGTCAGTGTGGTGTGTGTAACCTTTAACTAGGCAAGTCAGTTTACTGCCCCTGCAGCCATAAGAAGTTGAGTAGCTTGGATGAAAGGTGCCCATAGTAAACTGCCTGCTCAGTCCCAGTTGCTAATATATGCATATTATTATTCGTATTGGATAGAAAACACTCTGAAGTTTCTAAAACCGTTTGAATGATGCCTGTGAGTATAACAGAACTCATATGGCAGGCAAACACATGAGAAAAAAAATCCAAACAGGAAGTGGGAATTCTGAGGTTGGTCGATTTTCATCCAAGATCCTATTGAATTCACAGCAAGATATGGATGAGTTTGCACTTCCTACGGCTTCCACTAGATGTCAACAGTCTGTAAAACCTTGTCTGATGCCTCTACTGTGAAGGGGGGCCCGAAAGAGGGGAATTATGCGCGTTCACATGAGGGAGCTCTGTTCCATCGCTCATCTGAAGTCAATGTAATTCTCCGGTTGGAACGTTATGCAAGATTTGTTAAAAACATTCTAAAGATTGATTCAATACATCATTTGACATGTTTCTACTGACTGTTCAAAACTTTTGGACATTGTCAGCTTTTAGTGAACGCGCTTCCTGACTTTGGATTTGTTTACCAAACACGCTAACAAAAATAGCTATTTGGACATAAATGATGGACGTTACCAAACAAAACGAACATTTCTTGTGGAAGTGAGAGTCCTGGGAGTGCATCCGAACAAAGATCAGCAAAGGTAAATTAAGATTTAATGCTTTTTATGAGTTTTGTTGACTGCACAATTTGGCGGGTAACTGTATGGCTTGCTTGTGGCTGAATGCTGTTTTCAGATTATTGAATATTGTGTTTCGCCGTAAAGCTTTTTGAAATCTGACACAGCAGTTGCATTAACCTCTCTGGGGCAGGTGGGACATTAGCCAGGGAAAATACAGAGCGCCATATTCAAATAACATGATATAAAAATCAAACTTTCATTAAATCACACATGTAAGATACCAAATTAAAGCTACACTCGTTGTGAATCCAGTCAGATTTCAAAAAAGCTTTTCGGCGAAAGCATAAGATGCTATTATCCGATGATAGTACAAAAGTATACAAAGAGAGAAGCATATTTCATCACTGCAAGCACGACACAAAACGCAGAAATAAAATATAAATCATGCCTTACCTTTGACGAAATTATTATGTTGGCACTCCAATATGTCCCATAATCACAAATGGTCCTTTTGTTCGATTAATTCCGTCGATATATATCCAAAATGTCAATTTATTACGACCGTTTCATCCAGAAAAACAGCTTCCAACTATCACCACTTCTCTACAAAATATATCAAAAGTTTCATGTAAACTTTACCAAAACACTTCAAACTAATGTTGTAATACAACGTTAGGTATTTTTAAACGTTAATAATCGATCAATTTGAAGACGGGATGATCTGTGTTCAATACAAAACGAAACCAAACTGAGGCAACTTTTTTCATAACATGACTCGCTCCAAAAATGTACTTCATGTGACCCTCATTTACGACAGCCCTACTTCAGTTCACAGAGGAATAACCTCAACCAATTTCCAAGGACTGGTGACATCCAGTGGAAGCCGTAGGAACTGCAAGCAAGTCCATGAGAAATCTGGTCTCTTTTAGATAACTCATTGAAAAGACAGTGACATCAAAAATAAATAAATTCTGAATGGTTTGTCCTCAGGGTTTTGCCTGCTACATAAGTTCTGTTATTCTCACAGATATGATTCAAACAGTTTTAGAAACTTCAGAGTGTTTTCTATCCAAATCTACTAATTATATGCATATCTTATATTCTGGGGATGAGTAGCAGGCAGCTGAATGTTTGCATGCTATTTTTCCAAAAGTGAAAATGCTGGCCCCTGCCCCGAAGAAGTTAAGAACAAGTGTATCTTTAATTCCATGTAAAACATGCATCTTTCATCAAAGTTTATGATGAGTATTTATGTTATTTGACGTGGCTCGGCAATTTCTCCGGATATTTTGGAGACAAACTTCATACGCCTTCCACTAGATGTCAACAGTCAGTAGAACGTGGAATGAAGCCTCTAGTGTGACGTGGGACCGGATGGGAGGGGAATGAGTCAGTGGTCTGGCAGAATGCTAGTTTAGTCACGCACGCTAGTCAGGTAATGGCAATGTGTGCCATTACTTTTACAGACATGAAGAAATGCTCCGGTTGGGACGTTATTGGATATATATGATAACAACATCCTGAAGATTGATTCTCTACTAAGTTTGACCAGTTTATTCGACTTGTAATATAACTTTTTGAAGTTTGTCCGACGTTTGCCTTCACATGCGCCAGTGTTTGGACACGTGTACTACACATGCTAGCTAAAGTTGCTAATTTGACATAAGTAATGGACATCGAACAAAAAAAACATTTATTGTGGAAATAGGATTCCCGGCATTGCATTCTGATGAAGATAATCAAAGGGAATATTTATGATGTAATTTCGTATTTCTGTTGACTCCAACATGGCGGAGAAATGTTATTTATATTTGAGCGCCGTCTCAGATTATTGCATGGTGTGCTTTTTACAAAAGTTTATTTATTTATTTTATTTTTAAATCTGACACTGCGGTTGCATTAAGAACCAGTGTATCTTTAATTATTTGTAAAACATGTATCTTTCATGTTTATGATGAGTATTTCTGTTATGACGTGGCTCTCTGTAACTACTCCGGATATTTTGGAGGCATTTCTGAACATGGCACCAATGTAAAGAGATTTGTGGATATAAATATGCACATTATCAAAAACAAATGTATTGTGTAACATGATGTCATATGAGTGTCATCTGATGAAGATGTTCAAAGGTTAGTGATTAATTTTCTCTATTTCTAGTTTTTGTTAAAGCTATCTTTGGCTGGGAAAAATGGCTGTGTTTATTGGATTTGGTGGTGATCTAACATCAATATATGTTGTGTTTTCGCTGTAAAACATTTTAAAAATCAGACACGATGGGTAGATTAACAAGATGTTTATCTTTCATTTGCTGTATTGGACTTGTTAATGTGTGAAAGTTAAATATATTTTTTTAATGAATTTCACGCGCTGCCTTTTCAGCGGAATGTTGGGGGGGGTTCCGCTAGCGGAACGTGTGTCCTAGAAAGGTTAAACCTTGGTTTAATCACACTAATGCATTGAAGAACACCAGATGACAGCAAATGTGGCAGAGGACAAGTTTGATTACTAGTAGCAAAACAATCTTTCCTCAAGAAATTCAGCTCCCTAAGTTCCTACCCATCTCCCAAAGTTACCTTGAGGTTCTTGGAGAAGCCATCGTATAACTTCTTGTAGTTCTCCTTGTCCTCTGCCAGCTCACCGAACAGCTCCATACATTTCTTGACAATGTTCTTGCGGATGACCTTGAGGATCTTGCTCTGTTGCAGCGTCTCTCGGGAGATGTTCAGGGGGAGATCCTCAGAGTCCACCACACCACGCACAAAGTCTGCAGGGGGAGAAGGAAGACATTTAACTTCTTTAGCGATTTCCATTACAGAAATTGCTGTATTTAAACACGGCTACAGAGAAGGCAAGCAGCCAACTATTTCAGAGGGGCATTATCTGTGCTTGCCATTAGCCTACATGTGAAGAAACAATGCTGTATTTGTAGTCGGTGGCATTGAAATTATACACGGCCAGGGGACAAAGTGGCAGCCACTTTGGACCTCCAGACTATCTGGAGACTAGGCTACTTACTCAGGTACTCCGGGATGAGATCTTCGCAGCTGTCCATGATGAAGACCCTCCTGACATACAGCTTGATGTTATTCTTCTTCTTCTTGTTTTCAAAGAGGTCAAAGGGTGCGCGGCGGGGGATAAAGAGCAGGGCGCGGAACTCCAGCTGGCCCTCCACTGAGAAGTGCTGCAAAGGGGAAGAAGCAGGTGAGGGTTACTACACGCCCATCACCTTATCCTGCACGTAGATCTGTTTGTGCTGTGTAGCCAAATCCCACAATCATAGGTGTCACCCAAATCCCACCCCCCAAAAAATTGTCACATGCACCAACTACAACTGTTGTAGACTACCATGAAACGCTTGCTTACTTCCCAACAATACAGAGTTTAACATTTAAATAGTAACAAGAGGAATACAATACACAATAATTAAGCATTATACAGGGAGTATGAGACCAATGTGCAGAGGTAAGAGATATTTGAAGTAGATGTGTACATGAAGGCAGGGTGAAGTGACTAGTCATCGGGATAGTAAAATATAACAGTAGCACCAGCAAATGAGTGTAAAAGTGTGAGTGCGTATGTAATGTGTATGCATGAGTGTTTGTTGGGTCAATATGCGTGTTACGCGAATGCGTATGTAGTGAATGCGTAAATAGTACAAACAGATCTGGAACCAGGCCATCTAGAAATACCTTCTAGGCATACCATTTTGACATCGTAATTTATATACATTTTAGTGATAGTACCTTGACTGCAAGGTGGTCCTCCCAGTCATTGGTCAGGCTCTTGTAGAACTCCCCGTACTCCTCCATGGTGATGTCATCAGGGTTCCTGGTCCAGATGGGCTTGGTCTTGTTCAGCTCCTCCTGGTCAATATACTTCTCCTTGATCTTCTTAGTCTTCTTCTTGTCCTTGTCTTTGGAATCCTCCTCGTCATCCGAGCCCACGTCCTCAATTTTGGGCTTGTCCTCAGCCTCCACCTTTTCCTCTGCCTTTTCCTCCTTCTCCTCCTCAGCCTCATCATCACTGATCTCTTTTTCACGCTCCTTTTCAACCTGCACACATAAAAAAAAAAGAGCAATTTTGTTTATTTAATGGAAAACTTCCCCTTACTTTAGTGCCCTAAACCAGTCCTACATAAATGTCACTAATCACACTTTAGTTAAAAATACTCCCATAATTCTATACTCACGAAAAGTGTGATGGGATATCCAATGAACTGAGAGTGCTTCTTGACCACCTCCTTGACCCTCTTCTCCTCAACATACTCAGTCTGGTCCTCCTTCATGTGCAGAATCACCTTAGTTCCACGCAACATGGGCTCCCCTGGAAATTAATTCAAAAGAAAATTATACACCCACAATTGCCCATTCCAGCATCACTACAATAGACATACTTTAATAACATCTATTATTAGGGCTGGCACAATAACCGTATAACAGACATGTATAAATTTTCACTGGCATTTTATTTGCATGACTGTCTTAGATATTTTTGGGGTGGAACTAACAGCTGACTGAAGCAGGGGCGGCCGGGCATTCGCGCGGTTGAGTTTGTTTCTGCTATAACATGATGAAACTGTTGATCCTTGCTGAAACACGTGATGTAGCAAACTATTATTTGGTTTCCTATGCAATAGAATGGTCCTGGAACCTCTAACCCTGGCAATTTGACTCACGGGTACACTCGCAATGGCTGCCTGGTATTTAGAGGCAATCATTTCCATGGTAAATGTAGAACATTTGCTCAAATTATGTTTTCTGAGGGGGCTCATGCAACAGAATATATTTTTGTCATGTCAGTTGAATCAAGTCACAGCACCTATTGAGGGGTAAAGTTTGTGCTTTAATTTCCTGCTTTTCTCCTATGGGTACACTCGCAATGGCTGCCAGTCCACCCATTATGCCATCATTAACTTGCATGGGGAAACCCATTCTATTTCTAGGGGTAGCACATGCATTTTGGAGGAGAAATGTGTGAGAGACATATGTGACCGTGGTCATTTGGCTGACCAATTATAGTCAGCCAAAATTACATGACCGTCACAGCCCTACCTGTGATCCAATCTCAAAACAATGCAGAGGCAATTTATGTTTTTCATGGATTTGTACATTTTACAAACCCACCCGCATAGCCTTCATTGGGTGAGACACATACCACTGTCGACCTTGACTGTGAATGAGCCTCCGGCTGAAGACTCCCAGATGTACTGCTCGTCATCATTGTGCTTGGTGATGACGGTCACTCTTTCTGCCACCAGGTAGGCGGAGTAGAATCCCACACCGAACTGCCCAATCATGGAGATGTCAGCTCCAGCCTAGCAAAGACGGAAAAAAATGGATCACTCAATGTTCAACTGAATAGTATTTGAGGCATATTATTGAATATTGCTGTAATGCAATGGACATACTTGCAGGGCCTCCATGAAGGCCTTGGTGCCAGACTTGGCAATAGTTCCCAGGTTGTTGATGAGGTCAGCTTTGGTCATGCCAATTCCAGTGTCGATGAGGGTCAGGGTGCGCTCCTCCACATTGGGGA
This sequence comes from Salvelinus alpinus, assembly GCF_045679555.1. Taxonomy (NCBI): domain Eukaryota; kingdom Metazoa; phylum Chordata; class Actinopteri; order Salmoniformes; family Salmonidae; genus Salvelinus; species Salvelinus alpinus. The sequence continues at coordinate 45,460,902 of NC_092093.1, forward strand.
TGATGTCAATCTTCAATTCCTTGCCATTGTCCAGCTTGGTGGGGTCCGTCAGACTTTCGTAGCGGATTTTGTCCAAAGCCTGTAAGATATTGAACAAAGCAGACGACAGCATCAAAGTATCTGGAAAAGTCCAAAGGGGTATTTTATTACATACGCAACCTTCACCACACATCCTTTTCAAAGTTGTAATCATCCTTATGTACTGAAGTTTGGTTATTGTATGGATGAGCTTGCTGGATGCTAAAGTATTACACTGTACAGTAGTGTCAACAATTAGACTGAACAGCTTGATGCATCCCTAATAAAAAAATATTTACATCAGAGGCGTTGGAGATCAACTCCCTGAGGAAGATCTCCTTGTTGGAATAAAAGGTGTTGATGATGAGGGACATGAGCTGAGCAATCTCTGCCTGGAAGGCAAAGGTCTCAGCCTCCTCCTCTTGGCGCATTTCTTCAGGCATCTGGGGGCAAAAGCACCAATGTTATGAAATTGCCCAAATGACCGTATATTACAATTAGAGAATTAAATTAAGTGCATGCATTCTAGTGATTGCTGTTAGCAACAAGTTGAGTGAATTGCTTTCAGTTGAAATGTCCCCCATAGTTCAGTCATCAAATCCCAACAGTTAATTGTCATGCCAATCTGGCCACACAATTTAATATAAAAGTATGCATTAACACAAGCAATTACATTTTGGAGACTTTGAACAAGTGTTCCACAATCAGTTGCATTTCCTCCTGATAAAGACCAACTACCGGATGTTGAGGAACCATCCAACAACATGGCGACATCCTGGAGACAATAGACGTCGCCAGCACGTGGTTTACAAACTCGGTGAAAGGTTAAGGAAATCCATAAAGAACTCCTCCAAATTGACTTCCAGCACGTTAACTGAATTAAAATGTTAAATCGCACGTAGTTATCAAGTCGCTAATTCCATGGAAAGGCGACGACGATTCAGCAATGCAAGACAAGCACGAGGAAGTAGCTAAGTTAGTTAGCGTGTCGTTGCGCAAAGTCATGCTGCCGATGTCCAGACTGTACAATTAACGCTACTGGAGTTGAAAAGGGACCAGGTCACCCATTGTAGCAAATGTAACGTAATTAGTTACCTACACTTTTGCACAACCAATTCCAACTTCAGGGCAGTTCCACTGGCCACTAAAATGACACTGCATCAATTTAAGTGTCAGAAGCCATGCAAGTGTAGCTAGTGTTAACGTTAGCTGCATTAGCCAACCGGACAATGAAAGCTAGTAGCATTATGCTGACGAAGTCGTTGACAGTTTGATAGCCAATCCAGTTAACGATACGTTCTGTCATCTACACTTACTAGTGAAGTAATTCAAATTAACCTAAATTTACCTTCTTAGAAAGTTAATTAGCCAACGTTAGATTGGCTAACGTTAGTTAGCTAATACCCAGTAAGGCAGAATCAGTTGTCACAGTGGATGTGGTGAATGACATTGCCGGAAAGGCTAACTAGATCATTTAGTGTACAAATAAGGAAAATAAATAAAAGCATTATGTACTTAACATGTAGCAGACGTTTGTAAACTAGTTAGCGCGCCTGCTAGCTACCGAATCGAACATTCTCGAAGACTGATGCTGGACAAACCAGAGATGATAGGCTAACGTTATCCAACTAGCATGAGGGTGACTTTTGAGCGCTGATTTGACAAAGGTAACAATATCTGAGTACGTAGACGAGCTTTAGGGTTAATACAGTATGTACACACCTTTATTTGTTCCGTTCACGTCTCTTGAATAAAATGCTACCAATATCACCAGTCCCCTCGGCTCTATGACGCAGGAAACTAGAAAGGGATTTGCTTTTAAAAGACCGATATCTTTATACCCTCTTGTGTGTTTGACTGTGCGGAGGTATCCATCCGCAGCGCTGTGTAGCTGTGTTGCGGCATCAGTGGGTGCAGCATCTCCTTTACGAATCCCATACATTCAAGTTAAAATGTATGTCAATTCTTGTCACGTTAAAAAATAAATATGAATATCTTAACCGAAGTGATTGTTATTTTCCTACGTTCTATCATGATGATGATCTTCATCCATAATTTCCTCAGCATGCACTCAGGTAAATTATCAGAAACATCTTTGTGAAAGGGTATTGACAGTTATTTGAACTGCCGACTTTTGATTACATTGCAGGATAGACTACAGAGTTATTTAAAGCAAATATTCACATTTAGTGGACAGACTGCATAGAGAAAGAAGCATGTGATTTAATATCAATCGGACTGTGTAGTCAAGTTGCCACATATTACAAAATATATACAAAAACGGTGGAAATTATCGTTTTAATCTCGCGGAAGAATATCAATCAGCTCTAGTGGCTGTACTTCGTTTTTTCCAGCACTTTCCATGAAAAACCCGCCTAAAAACTGACGTCACGTGCTTGTCAAACTCAGTCCTAGCTAGTTACCACAGACACAAAGGGTTCGTAAATTGTCTCCAGTGTGTCAGAGTGGCTCTGGGTAGTTCGTAAATTCTGAGCTTTCGCTTTGGCCGAGGAAAAGGATTGATCCGAGAGTTCTGACCTCACAACAGCAATGAAGCACTCAAGCTAACTGGCTAAAGTTGGCAAGCTTGCTAGCTACTTCCAGACACAAACGAGAGAACACCTCACTCTGACCATTTTACTCGCCCAAGCAGAGTTGGTTAGGCTGTTTTCATGTTATATACAATAAAGCCCGAGGGGGTGTAGTATATGGCCAATATACCACGGCTAAGGGCTGTTCTTATGCAACACGGAGTGCCTGAACACAGCCCCTTAGCCATGGTATATTGGCAGTATATCACATACCCCTGAGGTTCCTTATTGCTATTAACTGGTTATCAACGTAATTAGAGCAATTAAAATGAATGTTTTGTCATACCCGTGGTATATGGGTACAACAAATCAACATTCAGGGCTCGAACTGTCAGCCAATCAGAATTCAGGGCTCAAAACACCCAGTTTATAAAGAGTGTTAGTGACTAAAAGTGCTGCTGGCAACAATGAAAGTTTTTTTTGCTGAAGTTTACTGACAACAGTCATATTCAACAGGTGTTGCGTGTTTGTAAATTCATCAGTTATTCTGCACTCTTGCACAATCAGATGAGAGTGCTCTGAAATCGGAGTAGATAGACAGAGTGAATTTACAAAGAAAAGTATATCATAAAAATTTATGAAAACAAAAATTAAGGTTAGGTACAGGGTTATCATTGTGGTTAAAGCCAGACTCAGTAAATCCCATAGAATGTTACTTTTTTTCTGGTTTAATACATCTTTCGAAATGTATCTATGAAAGATTAATTTGCCATTTAGGTCACTTCAAAGTGATTTAATGAATTATAAGTACAGCAGCTTTTTTTACAAATAGGTTGTTATCAATAAAATGTCACAATAAGGTGCAGAGCGTTCGCATTGCCTGCTGGGTGGCAAGAAGACAGACCCCCAGCTCTGCTAAAACCATTGACAACTAGCTATATCCAAATATTGTTTGATGTGCTTGCTATGTTTGGTGATGACAGAGGTCTGACTGACAACTTTACCAGGTTGCAGACTTGCCGATGTCAAGCACTGATGAAGCAAGCTAAATGACATACATAAATTTTTTAAATAGTACAGCGCTTTTCAAACAATCTCAAAGTGCATAAAAAGTAAAACAGCAAACAAAACATTTCAATTATGGAAATTGAAAGTCTCAGTCGGTTTGGGATTAAGTTGAGGCAGTTTGGGCTGGAAAGGCAGTGTAGGTTCAGTGGAGGGGCATCGATGGGACAGCTAAGGAGAAACAGAGTGACATTTTATTCTCCCTCTCTCTTTCTACCACACCTGCTGTCTTGACCTCAATGCTAAACTGACATTTATTTTACACCTGAGGTGCTGACCTGTTGCACCCTCTACAACCACTGTGATTATTATTTGACCCAGCTGGTCATCTATGAACATTTGAAGAACGATCTGGCCTTAATGGCCATGTACTCTTATAAGCCAGAAGAGGATTGTCCACCCCTCAGAGCACTCTCTAGGTTTCTTCCTGGGTTCCTGCCTTTCTAGGGAGTTTTTCTTAGCCACCGTGCTTCTGATGTAAAAAGGGCTTTATAAATACATTTGATTGAGTTTGAAAAAAAAACTGAGCTCTACAACAGGGCACCACACCTGCTGGTCAGTCACTCCATAGGAGCCACTTCTCTGGTTCTGGTCCTCCATTTCCAGGAATGTAGCACTCACCTGGGTGATGTCACTTGTTGTTAACATGTTGTTTTCTTAGCTAGCTAGCTACATGCCAAATGGATAGGCTACCCTTGCGTATCTGAAATTATGTGATCAATTGATGTTTACTGATCATGAAAAGCATGCAGTTACTTGCTGTATAACTCTGACGATAGAGCTAAATGTGGAAAAATCGGAAATGTGTAGTTCTGACTGTACTCTTCAAAGAGGTGATGATATTAAAACCCAAATAATTAGCTATAGCATTTATTTAACAATCCCTTGAAAACGGCATGCTAAAACCATTGACAACTGTCAATGGTTTTAGCGGAGCTAGGGGCCTCCTTGCCCTCCAGCAGCCAAATCGAACACTCTGCACTGTATTGTGATATTTTGTTGATAGAGACCTATTGCAGGTCAGATTTCTCAATGGAATTATGACTCATATAGGCCTATTGATAATTTATCTCACGCACGTTTTATTTGTTCCTTTGATCCATCCACGACTACAACAACACATCAACAATAGGCTACATATATAACTATATCCCGCTCATTACAAACGAGACTCTTAATAAATTAGTTGAGTGATACAGAAAAAAAGTGTAATTGTCGTAATGGCTCCTGCCTGTCAGTCCGTCTGTGCGACAGCTGACAATGCCCACGAGCGGAGATTAGGAAACACTGTCAGTAAAAAGTTGCTTTGATGCTAGTTTCAGCTTCTGAATGAAAACTGGAATTGTGTGCAATTTTCATTCAGCAAGGAATTGAGAATATTTTCCTAGTTGGACCATATTTCAGACTCCTCTGCACGACCAGTGCCAGAGTAAAGGACATCACACGCTGTTTCCTTAGCGAGTACCACTTCCTCCCGATTTGGCCCATATCTGGCACGAACCCGGGACCTCTGCCTTGCTAGCACATGTGACCACCCTCCTGAAGCATCTTACCAGTCGGTGCCACACAAAAACCTAGCTATTTGCTGGCGCAAGTGAAGACACTTCAGGCTGAGGAGTAAGTTGCACACATCCCTATGTGCTACATTCACCCCTCAAACTTATTCAACAGTGAACCCAGTGTTGATCTGAGCGCAACTGTAGATCCGGGTCACAGCACCACTGTAAAGGACATCACGCTGTATGCTTAGCAAGTACCACTTCCTTTGGACCATACCTGGCTCGAACTCGGTACCTCTGCCTTGCTAGCACGCGTGACCACCCTCCTGTGAAGTGTCTTACCAGTTAGCGCACGCGATAAGCTAGCTATTCGCTAGCACATGTGGGGACACTTCAGGCTGAGGAGTAAGTTTCACACATCCCCATGTGCTACACCAACATGCTGGATACTAGAGATAATAATCACGAAAGCCAACTCTGCTACTGGTAAGTGAAGCAATCTAGCTAGCTAGTTAATTTAGCTGGTTAGCAAACAGATAGATCCACACATGCATTGCTTGCAAATGTGCATAGCATACTGGTGGGTGATAAGCAGAGGTGGGACCAAGTCATTGTTTTACAAGTCACAAGTAAGTCTCAAGTCTTAGCACTCAAGTCCCAAGTCAAGTCTCAAGTCAAGACCGTCAAGTATCAAGTAAAGTTTCGAGTCCTAAACAAGTCATAATGTGCTCTTCACCAAATGTATTACCATTTCATATTTTTAACAAGAGTAATAGTACAGTGGGGCAAAAAAGTATTTAGTCAGCCACCAATTGTGCAAGTTCTCCCACTTAAAAAGATGAGTAGGCCTGTAATTTTCATCATAGGTACACTTCAACTATGACAGACAAAATGAGAAAAAAAATCCAGAAAATCACATTGTAGGATTTTTAATGAATTTATTTGCAAATTATGGTGGAAAATATTTGGTCACCTACAAACAAGCAAGATTTCTGGCTCTCACAGACTCTTCTTTAAGAGGCTCCTCTGTCCTCCACTCGTTACCTGTATTAATGGCACCTGTTTGAACATGTTATCAGTATAAAAGACACCTGTCCACAACCTCAAACAGTCACACTCCAAACTCCACTATGGCCAAGACCAAAGAGCTGTCAAAGGACACCAGAAACAAAATTGTAGACCTGCACCAGGCTGGGAAGACTGAATCTGCAATAGGTAAGCAGCTTGGTTTGAAGAAATCAACTGTGGGAGCAATTATTAGGAAATGGAAGACATACAAGACCACTGATAATCTCCCTCGATCTGGGGCTCCACGCAAGATCTCACCCCGTGGGGTCAAAATGATCACAAGAACGGTGAGCAAAAATCCCAGAACCACACGGGGGGACCTAGTGAATGACCTGCAGAGAGCTGGGACCAAAGTAACAAAATTCTACCATCAGTAACACACTACGCCGCCAGGGACTCAAATCCTGCAGTGCCAGACGTGTCCCCCTGCTTAAGCCAGTACATGTCCAGGCCCGTCTGAAGTTTGCTAGAGAGCATTTGGATGATCCAGAAGAAGATTGGGAGAATGTCATATGGTCAGATGAAACCAAAATATAACTTTTTGGTAAAAACTCAACTCGTCGTGTTTGGAGGACAAAGAATGCTGACTTGCATCCAAAGAACACCATACCTACTGTGAAGCATGGGGGTGGAAACATCATGCTTTGGGGCTGTTTTTCTGCAAAGGGACCAGCACGACTGATCCGTGTAAAGGAAAGAACGAATGGGGCCATGTATCGTGAGATTTTGAGTGAAAACCTCCTTCCATCAGCAAGGGCATTGAAGATGAAACGTGGCTGGGTCTTTCAGCATGACAATGATCCCAAACACACCGCCCGGGCAACGAAGGAGTGGCTTCGTAAGAAGCATTTCAAGGTCCTGGAGTGGCCTAGCCAGTCTCCAGATCTCAACCCCATAGAAAATCTTTGGAGGGAGTTGAAAGTCCGTGTTGCCCAGCAACAGCCCCAAAACATCACTGCTCTAGAGGAGATCTGCATGGAGGAATGGGCCAAAATACCAGCAACAGTGTGTGAAAACCTTGTGAAGACTTACAGAAAACGTTTGACCTCTGTCATTGCCAACAAAGGGTATATAACAAAGTATTGAGATAAACTTTTGTTATTGACCGAATACTTATTTTTCACCATAATTTGCAAATAAATTCATAAAAAATCCTACAATGTGATTTTCTGGATTTTTCTCTCTCATTTTGTCTGTCATAGTTGAAGTGTACCTATGATGAAAATTACAGGCCTCTCTCATCTTTTTAAGTGCGAGAACTTGCACAATTGGTGGCTGACTAAGTACTGTTTTGCCCCACTGTATATTACATTTACGCAAATCATGAATGCTTTTAAAATATCTATATATTTATTACTTTCCAAATTAACGTTATATATTTCCATGGAAGCCTTTCTCATGGGTAGCCATGAGAAAGACCCCCCCCCCCCCCCCCCCATAGTGATCGACTATCGAGGATCGCTATGGGGCGCAACCGGGCGATATAGGCTTGAACACAATCGCCCAACCTTACACGTGTAAGAGATTCTCTCTGTGTGGTTACAGTAGGCTAACGTATGTCAATGGTTTTAGGAACAGCAGTAACATCAGGCAGGATTTAGGCTACCAACTGCCTAGCCAGTTGTAGCTCAATCTTGGGTGCAATGATCACGTTCCCGCACTGACTGACTGTGTGGAGGCTCATTGATTTAACGTTAAGTTAGCCTACATGATACACTAGTAAAGTAATAAAATATATAGCTGTTGGCTATATTAGCCACGACTTACCGTTCTTTGTGATTGGCTGCTGTCCGATTCAAACTGTAATCCGTTAAATGATGAGTTGATGCGCTGCACACTTTTTTTAATAGCATCATTTTTAATATTTGGGCTTGGGGAGGGTATCAAGTCAGGTCGAGTCATAAGGCTCAATTCCAAGTCAAGTCACGAGTCATTGTTTTATTTGATTTTTTGATTTGATTGATTTATTTTAAAATATTATTTTTATTAACAACAAATCAATACAGAAAGTACACGAGGGAACACAAGTATATATAGATTATATGCAATGGACAATCGAGCTAGGGGGTACAATATCACATTACAATTACACAAGGACCTTAAGGGACATACATACACTTACAATTCTAACAGCTTTTTTGTTAGTAGAGTATTTAACTGTCTTAAAATACAGTTCAATTTCTTTTTGTAGGGTAAGAAAGTGTTTTTTTGTTTGTAAATTTACATTTGTGTGTATGAAATTTGGCCAAAAGAAATATGAAATGATTTACATAAAAATGTTTCAGCTTAATTCACATTTATGAAGATTTTACACTATTGTGGAGAGATGTACTGCTATGTAAAGAATCCAAGCAGTACATCTCTCCACAATAGTGTAAAATCTTCATAAATGTGTTCAATTATAAATCTTGCCACAGTTTTCTTACATGAATACAATGCCAAAAAAGATGCAACACTGTTTCTGGGTGGTCATTACAAAAGGAGCAATTTGAGTTGATGTTTTCCTTAAACTTCTTCATATAGTGGTTGGCAGGATAATATTTATGAATAATTTTAAAAGAAACTTCCTTAATTTTGTTAACAAGTAGGTATGTGTGTGGCAACATCCAAACTTTTTCCCAACAGATATTATCAATAAATCCATTCCAAAAAGGCATGACATAAGGTATAGATACAACATCCTGCTGAAACAAGGTTCGTATCTCTCTGTTGTTGAATGGACCAAAAGAGAAACAAATCTTTCCTACTGATGAGTCAACAGGGTCAATAGAAGGTATATAATATCCATATACACTGCTCAAAAAAATAAAGGGAACACTTAAACAACACAATGTAACTCCAAGTCAATCACACTTCTGTGAAATCAAACTGTCCACTTAGGAAGCAACACTGATTGACAATAAATTTCACATGCTGTTGTGCAAATGGAATAGACAAATGGTGGAAATTATAGGCAATTAGCCAGACACCCCCAATAAAGGAGTGATTCTGCAGGTGGTGACCACAGACCACTTCTTAGTTCCTATGCTTCCTGGCTGATGTTTTGGTCACTTTTGAATGCTGGCGGTGCTCTCACTCTAGTGGTAGCACGAGACGGAGTCTGCAACCCACACAAGTGGCTCAGGTAGTGCAGCTCATCCAGGATGGCACATCAATGCGAGCTGTGGCAAGAAGGTTTGCTGTGTCTGTCAGCGTAGTGTCCAGAGCATGGAGGCGCTACCAGGAGACAGGCCAGTACATCAGGAGACGTGGAGGAGGCCGTAGGAGGGCAACAACCCAGCATCAGGACCGCTACCTCCGCCTTTGTGCAAGGAGGAGCACTGCCAGAGCCCTGCAAAATGACCTCCAGCAGGCCACAAATGTGCATGTGTCTGCTCAAACGGTCAGAAACAGACTCCATGAGGGTGGTATGAGGGCCCGACATCCACAGGTGGGGGTTGTGCTTACAGCCCAACACCGTGCAGGACGTTTGGCATTTGCCAGAGAACACCAAGATTGGCAAATTCGCCACTGGCGCCCTGTGCTCTTCACAGATGAAAGCAGGTTCACACTGAGCACATGAGCACATGTGACAGACGTGACAGAGTCTGGAGACGCCGTGGAGAACGTTCTGCTGCCTGCAACATCCTCCAGCATGACCGGTTTGGCGGTGGGTCAGTCATGGTGTGGGGTGGCATTTCTTTGGGGGGCCGCACAGCCCTCCATGTGCTCGCCAGAGGTAGCCTGACTGCCATTAGGTACCAAGATGAGATCCTCAGACCCCTTGTGAGACCATATGCTGGTGCGGTTGGCCCTGGGTTCCTCCTAATGCAAGACAATGCTAGACCTCATGTGGCTTTAGTGTGTCAGCAGTTCCTGCAAGAGGAAGGCATTGATGCTATGGACTGGCCCGCCCGTTCCCCAGACCTGAATCCAATTGAGCACATCTGGGACATCATGTCTCGCTCCATCCACCAACGCCACGTTGCACCACAGACTGTCCAGGAGTTGGCGGATGCTTTAGTCCAGGTCTGGGAGGAGATCCCTCAGGAGACCATCCGCCACCTCATCAGGAGCATGCCCAGGCGTTGTAGGGAGGTCATACAGGCACGTGGAGGCCACACACACTACTGAGCCTCATTTTGACTTGTTTTAAGAACATTACATCAAAGTTGGATCAGCCTGTAGTGTGGTTTTCCACTTTAATTTTGAGTGTGACTCCAAATCCAGACCTCCATGGGTTGATAAATTTGATTTCCATTGATAATTTTTGTGTGATTTTGTTGTCAGCACATTCAACTATGTAAAGAAAAAAGTATTTAATAAGAATATTTCATTTATTCAGATCTAGGATGTGTTATTTTAGTGTTCCCTTTATTTTTTTGAGCAGTGTACTTCCACAGGTACACCTCCAATTGACTCAAATTATGTCAATTAGCCTATCAAAAGCTTCTAAAGCCCTAACATCATTTTCTGGAATTTCACACTTCCAGTGGTGATTCGTCAGTCAGGGCAGGTGGGGCAGAGCCACATTTTTAGCAAAAATAAATTAATAATAACATAAATATACTGTATATTTGTATATATATATATAAATCTATATATCTATATATCTCTCTCTCTATATATATCTCTATATATATATATATATATATATATCTCTATATATTTTTTGGGGGGGAGCTTGCCTGTTTTGCATGTTATTTGGGCATTAATACGTGTCACATATCAGTTTGCAAACAATGTAAAAAAATATATAATTCAGTTAATAAAACTGCATACACACATGATCTCTTTTTTTTTAGTAAGGCAGCTCCAAAATCCAGGTGTTTCAGCCTACCTCAGTGCTTTCTGTGGTGGTGGGGCGAGCCAGCAGAAAATACGGAGCGTTGCGCCGTGATTGGCTCAGTGTTCTGTCACTCATGGGGACAGTATGTCATCACCAGTTTAAGTGGTTAGTAAAGGTAGATATCCAAAATTTCAGCCCTTTGGATCCTGCCATAGAGTTATATTACAGGTGCCCTTCCAAGAAGGATTAAGGTCATTGGCCACAGATAAAAGGATATCAAATCACATTATATTTATAGTAGCTTTGATTGGACTGACTTTCAAAGTCTTAGCTACTATAGCAGTCATCATCATGAATCAAGTTGACACTCTACTGGCAAATCCTTTTTAATTCTTGTCAAATGAAGAGAAATAATGAAGAGAAATTATAGATAAAACGTATCGGTGCTCATCGGCCATTGGACATAAAGATTACACAACAAGTTGGAAATCGCAAATTCAACAATGAGTCGTTTGCAAGGAATCAGTGGCTAACCGCGAGCGTTGCAAAGAAACCACTAACGTTAGCCTGTTATTCAATGGAGTGGCTGTGTGTTTTTTTCTCCAGAATTCCCACCATAAATCCAGAGAATACCAGACTTTGATGACAAAGTTTGATGACAAAATTTACTGCTGCACCACCTTCACGAGGTGAGTCCAAAAATGTCTTGTGTGCTGCTGCATAAATGATATAATATGCAATGGAGATATGTATAAGAAAGTAAAACTAAGTGTATGTTGTGTACTTTAATAATGTTTATATATCTTGCATTACTCATCTCATATGTATATACTGTATTCTATACCATCTATTGCGTCTTAGCCTATGCTGCTCTGTCAATGCTCATCCATATATTTATATTTATATATTCTTATTCCATTCCATTCCTTATTCCATTAGGTATTGTTCTGGAATTGTTAGATGTTACTTGTTAGATATTGTTGCACTGTCGGAACTAGAAACACAAGCATTTCGCTACACTCGCAATTACATCTGCTAACCATGTGTATGTGACCCCAAAAAGTTAATTTGATTTGATTTAGTAAGCTGTTAGTAGCCCATGTGCCTCATCCTAATAATTTGGTCTATTTTCACCAACACAGTATTGTAAACACATTGTTCGTGGCCCGGTGTGTGCTTGTTTGCAACTTTTTTGTACAGCTTTGACAGTGCTACTGATAATAGTGGTGGCGCTTGGCTTGCACGTGCAAATTCAGCACACACAACATTCTATAATAGAATTGTGTTATTTGACCTCACCCTAATAATTTGGTCTATTTTCACCTCCTAATTTCACATATTGTTCTAACTTGGTGGTGCACATATAGCCTATTACCTGTTTTAGAGAAACGTAATCATCGAATATTGTAGGAGCTTTCATTGTCTGTTTAGATGCCATCTGTATTTATCCTATGGTTCTGACTTGTACAGGGAGAGCACTGTAAGAATGGCCCATGTTCTGAATTCTGTCGCTGTACATTTCAAAAGGGCTGAACAAATAGTTACGTTGACTACGTCCATCGTCGCTTGCTCATTAATGTCTTAATCAAAACTACAGATTGCCTCTTATCCGCTTGTCGTCCCCTTACGCCATAGTATGTACATCTCAATTGTCAGTAGAAACCACATTTGTTAAAGCAAGCCAGCCAAATCAGCTATGTTTTTTTAAAAGGCAGAAAATGAGGCTGAATTAAACTGTTTCTCTGCCAGACAAGGCTCCACTGATAGCCAGGTGTAGCAGTGGTAAGGTGTTGGGACTCTACTGTTTGGGACTCTGCTGTTGGGAGAGCTTTATGTAGGCCCTAACCGTTTGTGGGCACCGTTTGTCACCATTATAGTGCAATTAATGTATTGTTTCGTGTTGTGTTGTGTAGTGGCTTTGCTGGCATGCATCCCACTTCTTTTTTTTTGTTTCCCCACCAAGATTTACATGCTAAAATCGCCACTGCACACATCTAATACATTGCTTAATTTTTGGTAATATGCTAGACTAACAGGGGTTGCTACCCTCAGAATGTAGATCTGAGAGCAGCAGAACAGTAATCTGAAATGCAGTGGGAAAAGGAAGAACATGAGAATGATAACATTTTATCAAATTACTATTTTAATAATCAAGCCAGCTCAGAAGTCCCTTGATCTCTAGTCCAAGACAATAGTAAGAGCGCCCTCTTGTGTCCCGACTGTAATTGCATCTACTGCATAATGAATGCCTGACAGCATAGGAATGAATAGCATTAGTCTAAGCAAAAAAAAAAAAAAAAAAGTTATCCCCTGAATCTCCTTTACTTTTAGTTTCAACTCAAAGATTTTTGACCCACTACACTAGCTTCATTTTGAAGCCTTTGAGTTGACCTAGAATACACCCCACACAGGATATAATGCTGCCGTGAGCCTGTGATTGTCAGTCTGGTATCTCCAGTATTTTCCTGATCTCACTGTGTGTGTGAACCTGTCACTAGTCTGGCTACTGAGCACAGCCACATACGTACAGTTGAAGTAGGAAGTTTACATACACCTTAGACAAATACATTTAAACTCAGTTTTTCACAATTTGTGACATTTAATCCTAGTAAAAATTCCCTGTCTTAGGTCAGTTAGGATCACCACTTTATTTTAAGAATGTGAAATGTCAGAATAATAGTAGAGAGAATGATTTATTATTTCAGCTTTTATTTCTTTCATCACATTCCCAGTGGGTCAGAAGTTTACATACACTCAATTAGTATTTGGTAGCATTGCCTTAAAATTGTTTAACTTGGGTCAAACGTTTTGGGTAGCCTTCCACAAGCTTCCCACAATAAGTTGGGTGAATTTTGGCCCATTCCTCCTGACAGACAGAGCTGGTGTAACTGAGATTTTAGGCCTCCTTGCTCACGCACGCTTTTTCAGTTCTGCCCACAAATGTTCTATGGGATTGAGGTCGGGGCTTTGTGATGGCCACTCCAATACCTTGACTTTGTTGTCCTTAAAGCCATTTGGCCACAACTTTGGAAGTATGCTTGGGTTCATTGTCCATTTGCGTTCATTGTCCAAATGATAAAAGGGGGGTATGCTAGTATAGACATTGAAATAGAGACCTTTGGGGCTTATATTCACCTTAGACCCTTAACAGCTAAGATAAGATATGAAGACATGGGACACTTCACAGAGTTTGACCATTAAGTGATTGAACTCTTTGGGGGATTTGGTAGCCTGGAAGTGATACCTTGATATAGGCCTAAACAGTGAGAAGTTTAGCTCCAGTAAAAAAAAAAAAAAAACTGAAAAAGGAACCTAGTTACTTGCACATCTGAATGCATTCAACCATATCACTGGAGCAGTGGGTCAGACAGGGAGAGGAACGAACTCATGACACCCAGATCTTAGGTCTGTCATTATCTGACCATGGGAATGCTTGAGTGTAAAAGGTATTACCCCTACTCTGAAATTCACCCACGTTTCCTCGAAAATGTGCACCACACAGGAGCACCACACACTCAGCATGAAACCCTGAGAACGACGAGGGGAGAGGCATGATCTGAGGACTGATTTTGTTTTAGTTTCGGTGAATCTACAGTGCCGTGAAAAACTATTTGCCAAGTCCTTAGAATAGACCATAGAAATATATTAGAATGGCATGCTAGTTCTTGGACAGCTGAAGTTGTTCCAAAGATTTGTATGCTCCTTTTTCTACAGTGCCGTGAAAAAGTATTTTCCCCCTTTCTAATTTTCACTGCTTTTGCATATTTTAGATACTGAATGTTATCAGATCTTCATTAGATAGAGGGAACTGGAGTGATCAAATATCACAACAATTACATACTTATTTCATTTATTTCATAAACAATGTTATGCAACACCCAATGCCCCTATGTGAAAAACTAATTCTCCCCTTACACTCAACTGGTTGTGCCACATTTAGCTGCAACGACTCCAACCAAACGTTTCCTGTGATCAGTCTCTCACGTTGTTGTGGAGGAATTTTGGCCCACTCTTATATCATATCTGCTTTAACTCAGCAACAAATGTGGGTTTTCAAGCATGAACTGCTCATTTCAAGTCATCTCAATTGGGATTAGGTCTGGACTTTCCAAAACTTAAAATATGTTGCTTCTAGCTATTTTTATGTAGACTTGATTGTGTGTTTCGGGTCATTGTCTTGCTACATGAACAATCTGTTCATTTAGGAGATATACCTTTTTCTAGGTAACAAGATTTGTAACCAAATCTTTGCTTGTTTTGAGGAATGTATTTTCTTGTCCGAACATACCTTGATTATTCTTGTTGTAGTAAGGATGGGTTCAGCTAAAACTTGCCTCATATTAGAAACATACATTAGTTTACCAAAAGTATGTGGACACCTACTCGTTGAACATATCATTCCAAAATCATGGGCAATAATATGGAGTTGGTCCCCCCCCCTCCTAGGGACTCCCGAAAAGCACAGCGGTCTAACACACTGCATCATAGTGCTTGAGGCGTCACTACAGACCCTAGTTCGATCTCCGGGCTGTATCACAACCGGCCGTGATCAGGAGTCCCATAGGGCGGCGCACAATTGGCCCAGCGTCGTCCTGGTTAGGGTTTGGCCGGTGTAGGCCGTCATTGTAAATAAGAATATGTTCTTAACTGGCTTGCCTAGTTAAATAAAGGTTAAATAAAAAAGACAAACAATTTGCTGCTATACTATACTCTTCTGGGAAGGTTTTCCACTGGATGTTGGAACATTGCTGCGGTGACTTGTCCTTATGATGTTTCCACTGACCTAATGATTTTAACATTTAGGCTTACTCCAATTTATAACTTTAGTCTGGATTCAGACTTCAACTATCAGTCATGAGCATTAATGATGTCGGGCACTGATGTTGGGCGATTAGGCCTAGCTCAGTCAGCGTTCCAATTCATCCCAAAGGTGTTCGATGGGGTTGAAGTCAGGGCTCTGTGCAGGCCAGTCAAGTTCTTCCACACCGATCTCGGCAAACCATTTCTGTATGGACCTCGCTTTGTGCACGGGGGCATTGTCATGCTGAAACAGGAAAGGGCCTTCCCCAAACTGTTTCCACAAAGTTGGAATCACAGAATCGTCTAAAATGTCATTGTATGATGTAGTGTTAAGTTGTCCCTTCACTGGAGCTAAAGGGCCTACCCCAAACCATGAAAAACAGCCCCGGACCATTATTCTTCCTCCACCAAACTTTACAGTTGGCACTATGCATTCGGGAAGGTATCGTTCGCCGGGCATCCGCCAAACCCAGATTGGTCCGTCGGACTGCCAGATGGTGAAGTGTGATTCATCACTCCAGAGAACGGATTTACACTGCTCCAGAGTCCAATGGCGGTGAGCTTTACACCACTCTAGCCGACACTTGGCATTGCGCTTGGTGATCTTAGGCTTCTGTGTGGCTGCTAGGCCATGGAAACCCATTTCATGATGCTCCAGACAAACAGTTCTTGTGCTGATGTTGCTTCCAGACTCAGTTTGGAACTCAGTAGTGAGTGTTGCAACCGAGGACAGACGATATTTACACGCTACAGCAGTCGGAGGTCCCGTTCTGTGAGCTTGTGTTGCCAGCCACTTTGCAGCTGAACCAACGAACTGACTTGTTGGAAGTGTGGCATCCTATGACACTGCCACGTTGAAAGTCACTAAGCTCTTCAGTAAGCCCATTCTACTGCCAATGTTTTGTCTATGGAGATTTCATGGCTGTGTGCTTGATTTTATACACCTGTCAGCAACGGGTGTGGCTGAAGTAGCTGAATTCACTAATTTGAAGGGGTGTCCACATACTTTGTATATATAGTGTATCTTATTATGTCCTCATTGTCACCTCACTCTAACTGAAACCCTGTTGTAATCTGTGTCTGAGAATAACTCATCAGACATCCACTATTATGTCAAATTACATCAGTCCAATATACGTTCTAAATATATTTATGTGGATAAGGGACGGGTGAAGTCCCTTAGACATGTTGGCCATAGCATGAGTCGGATGTAGGAGCAGAAAGGTTGACTATTTAATACTATTCAGACAGTGGAACATAAATGGTGCCATCTGATTGACATGTTAAAGTGCCCTTTCATTTTCACATTGGCTCATTAAACAGAAAGTGGGGGAAGTCAGTAAGAACTGTGGGTAGGTGCTGTGTCCACAGATTAACGCCCTAAAACAAAAAGTAGAAGGCATTATTTTAAACTAAATCAATCTGTAACTGTGTCCACTCACACACACACATGCATTCTCACAAACACACACACACCTGACCCCTGACATACAGTATATGGAACAGTGGAGGAAGTTATACATGCTGTGTCATTGTGTGATTCTATTTTTAGACTGGAATATCAAATTGTTCCTAGAAAGGGGAACTTGCCTTGCAGTATTATTGGAAAACAGACAGGAAATTACTGTACAAAGTTAACATATGAATTGTTTTAAATTGGTCATAGCAAGGATCATGTAGCTTTGATTTTGAATTTTAGGACCCCTCTAGGCATTAAAAACCCTCACATATTTAACCCCTTTTTTAGGCACTAAACTACTTCCTTAATTTTTTTAAACTGGTACCGGGCTACCTTCAGACAAGTCTTGTGAGGCTTGTGGGCATGCTAGAGAGCTACGTGTTCGTGAGAGTCTTGTCTTTCCATAGAGGGGTGATAATAGTTTTGCACGCCAAACCGTTCGGGTGCTACAGACACTTTCGATAAGACCGATTTTCAGGATGTCTCCTGGTCTGACAAACACAGCTGTAGCTCTCCCACCTTTCACCGCAGATGCGGAAGGATGACATTGGCAGATGCAGTGGATTGTGACGCCACCCATACAAACAGATATCTCCAGCTTAAATAGACAGATTTCTACGGGGATTTTTGATTATGCTAATTAGATTTCCACGGGGGCGCGGACATCAACTCTAGGGCTTTTTAATAAGACTGAACAGCAAAATGGGGCAGTAACACAAAACTGACTGGAAAAACGAATGTGACTAATGTAACAATGTATGACTACTGAAACTACCAAATCAGTTGAATATAAGATGTGATCCCACAAATGACGTCCCATAAATAGATAGTTGAAGTCTGAATCCAGACTAAGGTTATACGTTGGAGTAAGCCTAAATGTTAAAATCATTAGGTCACTGGAAACATCATAAGGGCACTATCTTTGCAAACAAGTTTATGTGGTGCCTTGAGCAATGCATATGCTTGTGTAATAGTCAAGCAAGGAAGTAGCTGTTACAACTGCAACCCGATAGAGGGCAATAGAAATGGTGCGCATGGAAACCATAGTAAACACAGAACAAAGTGGCTGAAGGAAGGATGTTACAACATTTTACTATAGCAAATTAACAGGAACTTCCTATATTTTTGGCAGGGGGGGGGGTTCCTTAAAAAAATCTAATCAAAAGTCATGATAACATTATGAAATTAGACTGAAATCCCCTCCAGAAAAAGCATATTATGTCCTTAGCCTAGTTTCAGTATTGTGGCGCTTTACTTGTCAGAGAGATGTTCTGTTACACAGATAGAGGAGTGTGCCTGCCACAACAGGCAGACTCCTGACGGTGTGACGCACACCCTCACTTTACATCAGACAGCAGGGTGTGTGTGTGTGTGTACAGTGTCATCTCACCCAGTATCGCCCCACAGATGTGTGAATGCTTACTGTTAGTGGTTACGGTTGCTATGTTGTTAAAATCATCTGTCCCTGTGCAAACATGACGTTTTCAGTTGATTTGTCAGGGTGAGGCTATCCCAGGTAGACAGTATAGAGTTTATAAACGCTGTCACGCAAGGTAAAGCCAGCAGAGATGTTATGCAAGGTGAGAAGTTTCCCTCTGGGGTGATATCCCCCTCACACATTCACATCCTTAGACTGGGTCAGACGTCAAGCATGATGTAAATACCAAAGATGTTTGCATAACCTACATCTTCACAACATCTCTCAATAGTGTTGTTTTAGGGAAACTCTTTTGATTTCCAAGGGAATGTCATGTAATATTACATTAGGTATTTGCAGCACATCAAGGGTTACTCCAGTAGGCTATATCCCATGAAGGAACATGCAGCAGTGTCAGTTTCATTGTGGGGTTATGTACACCATGCCCCCTGGTTTTATTCTGCAGTCAGAGTCCCTGTGGAATCATCTGTCTCCCAACTCTATCTGATTCACCAAAGACATGTGAACCATGCAACTAGAGGGAATATTTTGGTTTTGTTTTCCCTACACTGGACTTTTGTTCTGTATTCCTACATGAAGGCTGCAAACATCCCTCCAACATGGTATCCCAACCTGGATAAAAACCTGGCCATATGGAGAATACATTTGCAATGTATTATCTGTTTATGCTTGCAGATATGCATTTTATTCATGTATGATAGCATATGAGATCAGGTGAGGTGCAGAACTGTAATCGTACAATAATAAATAGGGTAAACTAATATGATATTTCACACACTGGTTGACCTTCAATTTACATTCCATGGAACACCTGCATGCATAGTTATCAAAATACTAGTCTCTCCTGTATACAGTCAAAATTTGCAAAATGTGCTGAACAATTATGTAATTTCCCTCAATTACCTCGTTATGACACATTAATTCCCTAAGTGAAAAGGGATTTATTCTAGAACCTGTCAAAGGCACCCGTTTGTCTCTCATTCATTTATCTCATTCATTGAAGGTATTTCTGTCTGCATCACAGGTAGATTTTGATGTCTAATAGGAAACTACAAGTTTTCATTCTTACTCTGAGTCTGTGGGGCTAATTCGAAGGGGAATTTTTCTCATAAAAGCCCAGTCTATGAGTTTCCCTGCTAGTTGTGTCGAGATAACTCAATGTGGAAATCCCCCATTCTTTTGTCTCCTCCCCGTAGAGCATTAAACCCACTGGCGCCTCCCTCCAACACACACTCCAATTCCAAACTTGAGAGAGAACAGAGAAGTGAGTCGACTTATCAGTCTTATTCACTATGGATGTTACAGTTTCAAACCACAAACAAATGGATTATAACTATGATGATATGGAATCAAAACACGGGAAAATGGTACCTTACCAAGAAGACCGTTTTGATAGCGGTCTGGATTCTCTAAAAGATGATGAATATGGTAACCTTGTGAAGGAGCTGGAGGAATTGAGAGTGGCCAATGTCGAAGTCTTGGCAAACCCCTGCAGTAATGAACCCTGGAGGAAAACAGTGACCGAGGACGGCGACACGTAAGTTCACTTTTATCTTTGGGTAATGTTGCATTTAAAAGGGATGTAGGCCTATAGGCCTACTGCAAGTGCAAAAAGGCAAATTGAAATATCCTATTATATTCTAAAACAATGTTTTAAGAATACAGCATTTTATGCAAAATCCTATGCTTTCATAAAGTATACAAAACTCACAGATATGCTCATGTTATCAAGATGTTGTAAAATTGAGCAGCTGATAGTCATAATTTGCAAGTAAACAACATGATAGTCATAATTTGCAAGTAAACAAAATGACTTTTGGACTCAGTTGTATGATGAGTATGTACTTTGCCTCAGAGCTGCGCCTAGGCGTTGCTAAAGTCAGCTCTGCGCAGTTAGGAAAGTCCCTGACGAGATGCCAGGAATGATAATGCATCAGATGTGTCAAGCCGCAACTGGTGGAAATAACCCGAAATAATCCTTTATTGCGCAAGGCTCTAGTGTTCGCGCTTTGTTCAACCACTTCCTATGCGCCATGCATATCTGAATCGCAGCCTTTTTTAAACGTTTTATTTTCCCCTCCTCCACACAGGTTTCTCCACCTGGCCATTATTCATGAAGCCACAGAACAAGCCGAGCAGATGATCAAACTGTCACACAATGATAATATATTACTGGACGCACAAAACAATCAGAGACAGGTAATTATTGATGACCAATGGGGAAATAGATAATTGATCAATTTAACAAATATATAGGTTAATAAAAAAACATACTTAATTCGTTAATTAAAACAATTCATTGGTTGATAAACAACTGTCTTATTGAAACAAGTGGTCATTACTACACATATAGTTATTAACTGTTATAAACAAGCCATCTAAATGGTGGTATTTACACCTGAAAACAATATCTAACCACCTAATTCTTCTCTCAGACTGCGCTCCACCTGGCAGTAATCACAGAACAGCCCCATCTGGTAGAGAGGCTACTGAAGGCCGGGTGTGACCCGCGGTTAGTAGACGACAGTGGGAACACCGCCCTCCACATCGCCTGTAAGAAGGGCTCTCTCACCTCCTTCAGTGTGATCACCCAGAACTGTCTCCGCCACCTCAGTTACATCCTCACCTTCCCCAACTACAGCGGACACAACTGCCTCCACCTCGCCTCCATTAATGGATACCTCTCCATGGTGGAGAGTCTGGTTCAGCTTGGTGCCGACATCAATGCACAGGTATGTTCATCACACAGGTATTCTGTTGCCAATAATCAAGTATCCCCATTGATGATTGAAAACCTAAATGTATTCTCAAACCCCAAAAAACTAATGTTTGGTGTATTTTTGTTTCCCCGCAGGAACAATGTAGCGGTCGTACAGCGCTCCACCTGGCTGTAGACCTCCAGAACCTATCCCTGGTCCACCGGCTCCTCTCCCTGGGGGCAGACGTCAACAGTGTGACATACGGGGGCTACACGCCGTACCACCTGACCTACGGGCGTCAGAACACAGAGATCTGCCACCAGCTGTATGAGAAGACAGACCAGGAGCTTAGAGAGCTGCCTGAGAGCGAATCAGAAGAGAGCGAGGAGGAGTGCATGTCTGATGATGAACAGGTGAGAAGCTAACAACAGCTACACTGGTCTCACTTGTAAAAGAGATTTGATCTCTATATAAACAAAGGTTAAATTAATTAAAAACTGCAGTACTAGAGAGAGGGGGGAAAGGCTCTATCTGTTCAAATGGATTGACTACTTACTACCAAATAAATATTTTTTTCTATTTAAATGACAGTTGAGTTTACAGATTCGTTTCTTTTTTTTCTACACAGATGTACGATGACATTACATTCGGGCAGAATTGAAGTGGTCGCATCACATGGTGATGTGAAGTCAAGTCGAGGAAGCTGCTACGGGCCAGTCCAGTCAAAGCCCAGTGGGAACTCCAGGTCCCAGAAGCCTTCGGGAGAGCCGCCTAGAGCCTGCCGACATACAAGGCGACAGAGAGACAAGACTGAAGATGCCGTTCGGTCGGGATGGAAGTCTGGTGTTCTATGAAGATCCAACGCACCGCACACATAATATGACCCCTGACCTCAGAGAATTCTCCTATTTTCATGTATATATCAGTAATATATTGTAAATACACAGAGATATTTTTATACTTGTGAATGTTTTTATTAAATGTGAGTGAAACACTATTGAAAATAATGAATAAAATATGCATCTATAAATGGATTTTGACTGCTCTATTTCCTACTCTTACGCACTGTGGTTTTGGTTCATTTCCTGTGACACGATGATTATTTCAGCAAACTGTCTCACAGTACAGTCCTGAATTTCCTGTCACACTCTAGTAATTCTCCATGTCCATTTTTACACAGTAATATACAGTATCAAACCATCTCAATAAACTGCCTAACTTAGCCAACACTACTCACTAACTGACATGGAAAATCCCACACAAGGCCAGTGGTGTAGTACTTATGTACTTATGTAGTACTTATGTAGAAATACTTGAAAGTAGCTGTGTTGGCGTATCAGTACTTTACTATTTATTTATATTTTTGACAACTTTTACTAAAGAAAATAATGTACTTTTTACAACATACATTTTCCATGACACCCAAAAGTGCTATTTACATTTTGAATGCTTAGTAGGACAGGAAAAAGGGCCAAAGAGAACATTCCAAAATGCAACTGCCTCTGATCTGGCGGACTCACTAAACACAAATGCTTCGTTTGTAAATTATGTATGAGTGTTGGAATGTGCCCCTGGCTATCCACACATTTAAAAAAACAAGAACACGGTGTCATCTAGTTTGCTTAGTATAAGGAATTTTAAATGAATTATACTTTTTCTTTTGATACTTAAGTATGTTTTAGCAATTACATTCACTTTTGATACTTAAGTATATGTAATACCAAATAGTTTTTTACTTTTACTCAAGTAGTATTTTACTGGTTGACTTTCACTTGAGTCATTTTCAATTAAGGTATCTTTACTTTTACTCAAGTATGAAAACAGGGTACTTTTTCCCACCATTGCACAAGGCTCATGTACATTTTTCACAGACTTGCAAGACAAGTGAATTCCCCTTCCCCCACATAACACACACAGGACTTGAAATATATAATATATGCCATTTATATCCAAAGCACCAGTCACACATATTACGTATGGGTAGTTCTGGGAATCAAACCCACTATCCTGGTGTTGCAAATGCCATGCTCTACCAACTGAGCTACAGAGGACTAGTCTGGGGTTTCTTGGTTGGGGTGGGGTCATCAGATCTGTGAGTCACATAGTTAAAAGTCCCTCCCGGATTGGATGTGTAAGAGGAGCTCCTGTTCTGCACTGTTTTATACAAAACATTACACCTCAAAAGTACCACTGAATCAGTGTCTGGGTAGGCATAGGAAGTGCCGACTCATTCTGTAGAAAACCTACTGTTCACCAAACAGGGAATTACTGAAATTTACCAGACTGGACTACCCATGCCTATTATTTGTATTACCAGTAGCAGTAATGACTACTGGGAAACCCTGAGAGCTAAAAGTATAACACAGGACAAGGCTGCATTTCAGCTGACTAAACATACCCCAGGTTTCCATCCAATTGGCGACAGATTTTCATACGAATATTCTAAAATCCGCAGCTCTCCTTCAGCAACCCTTGCTCCCAGTTGCACATCTGATAAACACTATTATAGTCAGTCAGTGGTAGAAAAATGCATGATCTTTGGACTACTGGCAGTGTAAAATGGACCCTATAATTGCTGTGGGTCATAAACATCAGTTGGCCTATAGACCTCTGGATTCTCAGGGGATTTCCTAAGGAATCTGACTCAGCCTCACCCAAGGACACAACAGTACCTCTGCATGTAATCTGTTCATACCCTCTGGACATAGAACTAACATGACGAGTCAACAAAACACTAATCCTGAGACTTTGGATTAGTCTTTTGCCTCTGTAATCTAAACCGCATTCGATATGTGACCCTTTCCAATAGGAAAATAACCCATCTAGTTCACTTATTGATAATACATTTATCTGGAAGCCATTAAACCTTTACCCGCTATGCATTCAGGTATGTAAACACCTTTTACTCACATCTCTCTCATCACATATAAATATTGCACAAGACAGTTTGCCTTGTGATTGTCGCCTGAGGTGCATTTTCAAACAAATTTATTTTTGACTTTCTGAAAGTGGAGAATGCATAGAAATGATAGGAGCTAAACAGGACACAACCAGTTTTGACTGACTGTAGTAAAGAACCTCTACCACAGTTCTGCAGTAGTATGACGTGATTAAATTAGCAGAACCACAACAGGAAGTCAATGTTCTACTCTGCAGCAATGTTCAAAACTTTCCCAGTTTCTAAATCTGTCTCAGTCAGATCACCTAATTTAAAGAGAGAATAGGATCATAAGCACTTACAAACATATTGTAGAAATGCACTTACAAATTTGTAATATATTGTACGAATTGCAATTCGGAACACATCCTACGAATTGCAATTTATTTATATGTTGGATGTAGCATACGAAATGGATGACGTAATACACAACTGTGCAACATTTCCTGAACCCCGTTTTGCCTCGTGAGTACTACTTTCAGAATTATTAGCGAAAACATATACAAAACCTCTGGAACAGATCTTTAAACAGGTAAAAAAAAAAGTCAAATTAGTACTAGGTCATATAACAAAGGCCTGGTGCACAGAATTCAGTCAAATCTATGGTCACACAATGAGCACTGATTTAAAAAGAAAAATATTGTCATACTCCTACACAGTCTGTCACTAGTACCTGAGAAAAAAACATGTCCCGACATTAAGAGATCTAACTGAAAATAAATGAATTCAAATATAAGAATTTACTAGAAACATTTTTAATGGAACAGGGGGTAAAATATACAGCAAACAAGGATAACACCATTCTTCAACTGGGGGACTACAAATCCCATCATTCAGTTACACATCTCTCTGGTCTTTCTGGGCTTAGTCTCTCTCCGCTAGGGACACCAGGTGGATGTCCACCTCAGACTCGGTCAGAATCCTGCAGTTAGAAAAAAATACAGATTCAAATTCGACATTCCTCACTATGAACTTCACGACAACACAATTCTGGTGGTACATTAGTGGGACAGACCAATATAGCACCTCCACACCTAAAGTGTACCTCTTTTACACACTTTCTAAACAACAAAGGTCTTACTGTATTTTATATGGGGCCTAATGATGCTAAGTGAGAGTGTTCAGAGCAGAGTGGTGCTTCACCTGAACTTAGGATCCTCTGTTGTGATGACTCCTATCTCCAGCTCAGAGGGCTTGAAATCAATTGACAGGACTGTTGACAGACAGGTGATGGCGGTCTGAAGAGAGGGAAGCAGAAGGAGAGAGATACAATTAAACCACATCTACTGTTTTTGCAGAGGGGAGAAACAAATGCTGACCGTACAACATTTCACTTAGTAGTTCATTTCACTTTCATTTTGTTGTATCACTAAACTTTGTACTGTATGTACACAGTTAGCGGAGTGGAAGGGGTTTTCTACCTCAACAGTTTCTTTAAAGTTCCAGTCGAGTTTCTTTTTGACTTTCTTCTCCAGGAAGCTGGTGGCCTCTGTCTGTTTGACCCCTGCAGCAGTGGCCTTGAAGCCACAGTAGTAGCCTGCAGGGTCACACTTGTACACCTGGGGACCACACTCCTCATCCACACCTATCACTATCATGCCTGAAAAGCAGAAGAAAGGAAAGACATGATATTGGTCAAGGAGAACATTTTGTTTGTGCAGAAGATAATCTAAGAGTTGTAAACAATATCAGGGAAAAGATACATTGGCATTGTCTTTCTATAATTGTCAGAATTAAAATTAGGAGTACAACACAGCTCATTACAATTGCATGCTTTTGACTGCCTAGTATGTAGAACTTGTGCTTCAAATTTCAGTTCCAACACACATAAATCCAGTGATGGTGAACATGAATAAACATGCACTTACAGCATCCCAGCGGCCTCATCTCAGCATTCTGTGTATACACCTGAGAGATGTCAGCAATCCTCTTACACAGCATGTCCACTGGGATCTCATAACCATACTTGTACTTCCAGTTGGCTGCCTCGTAGCGCGCTCTCTGAACCTGGGACTTGCTGTCCGCTGGAGGAGAGAAGAGTCAAGCCGTTAGAGCCAGCACTGCGAATTGGCAATTTCAAGGTAGGCCTTAATGTTATGCACATGGAAGGGGGAAGAGTACCTTTTCTTGGTAAGAGTTGAATTATATGAGTTGGGATACAAGTAAAAGTGAAGTTGTTGTAGTTGTTAATAAGAGTTGGCTTTGACCATCGTAGCAGTTTACCAAGTAGTCTTGCTAAGGTATTGTGTATCCTACTCCTACCTGTCATCCCTGACATCACACAGCCAATGTTCTCTGTTATCCTGAACAGGTGAGTGACTGTGGAGGCATCCAACAGCTTGTCCTAGTAGAGACAAAACAAGGTAACATCCTTTTTAAGGAATCCAATTGTTGGACTAAGTTAGTACTCCACTTGTGAAAAGCCTAAAACAATGAGGTCATGGTTTTACAGCTGAACTTACCGGTACCTTCTTCTGTGTGACGACTACTGCGCAGTCTTTACCTCTGACTGCTACTGACGTGAGACCACCTTGGTTTATGGCCTTGAAAGCATATTCTGTGTAAAACACAACAGGATTATTCAGAACATGATTGAATCAATGCATACAACAAAAATCAAAAGCACTTCAGATAACTGCACACCTCTGGCACCATAGAATTAGGAATCACAATTCTAATTAAATAGGATCTCTGTCTGACCAATGATTATACACATAATTGTATCTGACACCCATTCTTCCTTCACGTTGAGATTGACCAAGATGGCCTCGCGAGACTTCCTAGCTTGCTAACAACATACTGTGGTTAGCTAGATTCCCTCACTAGTAACTAGCTAGCTGCACTCACGACTGCAATTACCACAATAAAGCAACATGTTTTCAGTAGCAATCTAGTACAAATGAAATGTCCATGTTGAGTGAGTAGGTAGCTAGCTAGTTATTTGAATTGTGTTTCTTATCAGGTGTTAGCCTAGCAAGCTGAGCATTCTGCGTATTGTCCGGATATCGTTGGGGGCAGTCAAATTAAATTTCGAAACTTAAAACTACATGCAGAATTTGAATATGTTAAATTTCAAAAATGACTATAGACGTAATGCAAGTTAGCTAGTTATCAATTTATTAGCGTTAGCTACTTAGCTAGGAACAATGACAGAGCATTTACCTAGCTGGGTACAGTATTGTGTGCATGCAAATGAAAATATACCGTACTAACCAACTTGGTAGAGTCTACCCTCTGGAGAGAAGATAGTGATGTGACGATCAAAACCTGCACTTGAGCCCCGGGACATCTTGGTTGGAATTTGGTTAGCTAAAAAGTGAGAAATATGTTGTAAACACAAATCTCACTTCATGCATAAATGAATCAGCGTCTCAGCAATACTAAAAGTACTTCCGGATCACGGAATTTCGGAGAAACGTTCTAAATAAACGTCCCCCACGTAATGGTAGTAAAAGGTGTCATTACCCTGTATTTATTCATGATGTATGAAAAATAATCCTCTAAACATGAACATTGATTCATATTTGTTCATATTTAAGTGACATTTGCATTAAATGGGGGTTTTTAAAACATGTTCCAAGGTCAAATAAATGCCCCCAATGCAAATCACTATGTATGCATTACATATTGGGTTATAGAGAAAAAACGATTTGTGCTGATGTAAAAATGGGGTGGGGAGTACTCAGTAGGGTCTGTAGAATTTATATATGGTGTCGTTTCATGGGGCTCTGAATAATACAGTGTGTTGTTGGCTTTTTACTGTGGTAAAACAGCTTAAAATGGGTGTGCCTGGCCATGGACAATATCTATGGTACAATTATAGCACTATACAGGAAAAACAATTCTTTGTTCAGATGTAAAAGTTGGGTGGGGAGTTTTCAGTAGGGTCTGTAGAATCATTATATGGTGTCATTTCATGGGGCTCTGAGAATAATACTGAGTGTTGCTGGCCTTTTACTCTGGTCAAACAGCTTAAAGGGGAACTGCACCTGCTGATTTAGCCTTGTTTTTTGGCTTGCTACTCAACAAATGCTGGTGGCCAAGACAGAAGTGAGGCGTGAGTTGGCTTGGGAGTGTGGTTTGATGTGAGTGATTCTTGGGTATGTACTTGCCAACAACAAGACACACCCATTTGTCAGAACCTTGCCCGCAGCTGTTTCCCCCCACTCAATCACAACAAATAAACCTCATGCAGTTTAATAACTACAGACAGATGTATGGTGAGATGCTGGAGGGAGCTTTGAATAGGTCAGTAACCAACAGAGTAATATGAGAATGCAATTGCTGAATTTATGGAGATATTCTAAAGTGTTCTGATAACTTTCAAATGTAGTAACAGGTACATGTAGAATAAACAATCCTTTCAATCAGGGGTGTCAAACTTATTCCATGGAGGGCCGAGTGTCTGCTGGTTTTTGTTTTTTCCTTTCAATGAAGACCTAGACAAGTAGGTGAGGGGAGTTCCTTACTAATCAGTGACCTTAATTCATCAATCAAGCACAAGGGAAGAGCAAAAACCTGCAGACACTAGGCCCTCCGTGGAACGAGTTTGACACGTGCTTTACATAATACCTTAGAAGCAGTGTTCTGCCAATATAACAATATGCACCTTTCATCTTTATTTCATTGTCATTCACAGCTGATACAGATACTGTGCCTATCTGCATTTTGACAAACATGTCATACCTTCCTGTGTGGTGTCCTGTATAAAACAGGAGTACCTGACACTGCTGCAGAACACACAGAATGGTATCAGTCAATGCCTCCCCGAATTGACTGATACCATTCAATTCAATAATAAAAAAGCAAATACAAGTAAAAGTTGTAGCTAGTAAAAATGTTATGACTAGTGACATTCAGAGACATCAGTATCATGCCTGTCTGTCAGTCTGGACTTCATCGCATCATCTTGCAAGTCTCCACGTGCTGGCTCCATCCAAAATTCTGTGAACACATTTTAATTCTTTAATTTATTTAACCAGGTAGGCTAGTTGAGAACAAGTTCTCATTTACAACTGCGACCTGGCCAAGATAAAGCAAAGCAGTTCGACACATACAACACAGTTACACATGGAATAAACAAACATACAGCCAATAATACAGTAGAAAAAGTCTATATACAGTGTGTGCAAACGAGGTAAGATAAGGCAAGGCAATAATGGCGAAGTAATTACAATATAGCAATTAAACAATGGAGTGATAGATGTGCAGAAGATGAATGTGCAAGTAGAGATACTGGGGTGCAAAGGAGCAAGATAAATAAATAAATACAGTATGGGGATGAGGTAGATGGATGGGCTATTTACAGATGGGCTATGTACAGGTGCAGTGATCTGTGAGCTGCTCTGACAGCTGGTGCTTAAAGTTAATGAGGGACATATGAGTCTCCAGCTTCAGTGATTTTTGCAGTTCGTTCCAGTCATTGGCAGCAGAGAACTGGAAGGAAAGGCGGCCAAACGAGGAATTGGCTTTGGGGGTGACCAGTGAAATATACCTGATGGAGCGCGTGCTACGGGTGGGTGCTGCTATGGTGACCAGTGAGCTGAGATAAGGCAGGGCTTTACCTAGCAAAGACTTGTAGATGACCTGGAGCCAGTGAATTTGGCGACGAGTATGAAGCGAGGGCCAGCCAACGAGAGAGTACAGGTCGCAGTGGTGGGTAGTATATGGGGCTTTGGTGACAAAATGGATGGCACTGTGATAGACTGCATCCAATTTGTTGAGTAGAGTGTTGGAGGCTATTTTGTAAATGACATCGCCGAAGTCAAGGATCGGTAGGATGGTCAGTTTTACGAGGGGATGTTTGGCAGCATGAGTGAAGGATACTCTGTTGCGAAATAGGACGCCGATTCTAGATTTAATTTTGGATTGGAGACGCTTAATGTGAGTCTGGAAAGAGAGTTTACTATCTAACCAGACATCTAGATATTTGTAGTTGTCCACATATTCTAAGTCAGAACCGTCCAGAGTAGTGATGCTGGACGGGCGGGCAGGTGCGGGCAGCGATCGGTTGAAGAGCATGCATTTAGTTTTACTTGCATTAAAGAGAAGTTGGAGGCCACGGAAGGAGAGTTATATGGCATTGAAGCTCGTCTGGAGGTTAGTTAACAGAGTGTCCAAAGAAGGCCCAGAAGTATACAGAATGGTGTCGTCTGCGTAGAGGTGGATGAGGGAATCACCAGCAGCAAGAGTGACATCATTGATGTATACAGAGAAGAGAGTCGGCCCGAGAATTGAACCCTGTGGCACCCCCATAGAGACTGCCAGAGGTCCGGACAACAGGCCCTCCAGACGCATAAAAATGCTTACATACACTGTTCTATTACCAATGGCAGGATAGGTAATATCTGATAAAACCTAACCAATTATGGTCTCTCCATCAAACAACTGAGGCTACCATCTGACAAAAGCAGTTGAGGCAGAGTTCATCAGTGGCACATGGAATGAAAATGGACATTTGTGCTGCACTGTATTATTAGTAATCACCTCATTGTGGATGTGTTGAGTGGATGTGTTGAGTGCCAGGTCTTTCTGCATCTGTGAACGCATACAAACAGTCATTTTTCTATTACCAATGGCAGTTAGGGATAGGTGATGTCTGACAAACAAACATATACTATGTTGAAGTTTGAACAGGACAGACTAAACCTACCTACTAAACTTAATACTGTTCACCTCATCAATGACCGTTGGTGATCAGGCAAGAGGTGAGGCTGGAGTCCAACCAGTGGTGATGAGTGTGCCGGTAGATAGACCATAAACTGCTGGTTATGTATCTGTTTATGTATATTTTGATAATCCTTATCACTATCATTACTAGCATAGCTGACGTTAGCTAGCTACCTAACTACCTAGCTATACTTTTGTATATACAGTATAGTGTAGCTACTTTATTAGGTCAAAGCTGTGTGCTGGAAAACCTTGGTAGAGCATGGGTGGAGTAGGCATTGTGGTGCTAATGTGAATTTCCTTTCTTTTTCGGCTTCATACCAATCCTTACTTCTCACTTAAAACCGTTTTTAATAGAATAGAAGTTAAAGCTATTCCTATTCTATTCCAAGTTCTAGGCATAAGTGGTTGGCCAATGCTGGACATTCATTGGACACACAATGAATGCCAACTTTTTCAGCAATGATCAGCAGCCCATTTCCTACTCACACTCTTCGTCATCCATCAGATATTTACAGTAGCAGAAATATGTAGCCATATTCAGAGAGGGGTGTCGTCATGATTACGGCTGTGGCGGTCATGACATTTTGTGAGCAGGTGATTGTCAAGCAAATAAGGAAAGCAATGTACTTAAAATCAGGAAAGTTCATGAATAAATACAGTTGAAGTTGGAATTTTACATACACTTAAGTTGGAGTCATTAAAACTCATTTTTCAACCACTCCACAAATTTCTTGTATACAAACTATAGTTTTGGCAAGTCGGTTAGGACATCTACTTTGTGCATGACACAAGTCATTTTTCCAACAATTGTTTACAGACAGATTATTTCACTTATAATTCACTTTATAACAATTCCAGTGGGTCAGAAGTTTACATACACTTAGTTGACTGTGCCTTTAAACAGCTTGGAAAATTCCAGAAAATGATGTCATGGCTTTAGAAGCTTCTGATAGGCTTATTGACATTATTTGAGTCAATTGGAGGTGTACCTGTGGATGTATTTCAAGGCCTAACTTCAAACTCAGTGCCTCTTTGCTTGACATCATGGGAAAATCATGGGGGTGCTTTTCTGCAGGAGGGACTGGTGCACTTCACAAAATATATGGCATCATGAGGGAGGAAAATGATGTGGATATATTTAAGCAACATCTCAAGACGTCAGTCAGGAAGTTAAAGCTTGGTCGCAAATGGGTCTTCCAAATGGACAATGACCCCAAGCATACTTCCAAAGGTGTGGCAAAATGGCTTAATGACAACAAAGTCAAGGTATTGGAGTGGCCATCACAAAGCCT
The DNA here is from genome assembly GCF_045679555.1 of Salvelinus alpinus. Classification (NCBI taxonomy): domain Eukaryota; kingdom Metazoa; phylum Chordata; class Actinopteri; order Salmoniformes; family Salmonidae; genus Salvelinus; species Salvelinus alpinus. Next base: position 45,493,149 of record NC_092093.1, read on the forward strand.
TGACCTCAATCCTATAGAAAATGTGTGGGCAGAGCTGACAAAGCGTGTGCTAGCAAGGAGGCCTACAAACCTGACTCAGTTACACCAGCTCTGTCAGGAGGAATGGGCCAAAATTCACCCAACTTATTGTGGGAAGCTTGTGGAACCGAAGCTACCCGAAACGTTTGACCCAAGTTAAGCAATTTAAAGGCAATGCTACCAAATACTAATTGAGTGTATGTAAACTTCTGACACACTGGGAATGTGATGAAAGAAATAAAAGCTGAAATAAATCATTCTCTCTACTATTGTTCTGACATTTCACATTCTTAAAATAAAGTGGTGATCCTAACTGACCTAAGACAGGGAGTTTTTACTAGGATTAAATGTCAGGAATTGTGAAAAACTGAGTTTAAATGTATTTGTCTAAGTTGTATGTAAACTTCCTACTTCAACTGTATAGTAGGCCTAGACTATAGAAAGCTGATGGGATCCTCCTGTTTTAATAGAGGCCATCAAAACTTTGTTTAATCACGCAATTGCATAGCCTATAGAAATGTTGCGCAACATGAGCTCTCATGTGTTTGATTTGATTTTCAAAAACATTTGTGTTGATGTCAGAATGATTAGAGGGACAATAGAGTGCTGAGTACCAGGCAGTTAGCAAGTTTGGTAGGCTAATGACCGTGAGCAGCATCAGAGCTTGGAGAAGCCTAGTTTCCGTGACTAATGGTCACGTGAAATTTGACTGCAGTCTGCAGTCATAGCCATAGTTACTCCTTGTCACTAAATGTTGTAACAGCCCAAGTCATGATCCCCCATTTCCTTGTACTCCTTATTTGGCCTCTGTGTGCTCCTCTAGAGAGACAGGGGAGTTCCTGCCAGGAATTTTACCAGACAAAAAAAACATAAACTTCCTTCCATGAAGGAAGGAAAGCACTCTATCGCTGGAGGGAAACATTTTTCTTATGAAATTCTTATGTGTAATCACCAATAAACAAAAAGTACTGTATTCCATGTGGCAGAACATACAGTACTTCCTTTACCCTGTTCTTGGGAGGCCTGACTGTTTGTGTAGAGGGTATCTTTCCCTGTTCCTGGTAATGTTTGAGAACAGGGATTATAATGGGATTGAATTGGACCATGTACGTACTTCGCAGGCCAGGCATTTCCCTTTTGGACTCACGGCTGGATTAAATTGCTTCCCTATAGCCATAGTTACTCCTTGTAACTAAATGTTGTCTCGGGTTCAATAGTGTTGAGAGATAGGGCTTTGTTTGGAAAGACTTATAAGGGCACAAGGCGAGACCCAGATGCAGACACGGGAGGCAGAGTCTTTGATATTTATTAATCAATCCAAAAGAGGTAGGCAAGAGAATGGTTGTGGACAGGAAAAAGGTCAAAACCAGTTTAGAGTCCAGGAGGTACAGAGTGGCAAATAGGCTCGAGGTCAGGGCAGACAGAATGGTCAGGCAGGCGGGTACAGAGTCCAGGCAAGGGTCAAAACCGTGAGGACTAGCAAAAAGAGAATAGAAGCAGGAGTACGGGAAAACACGCTGGTTGACTTGAAAGACATACAAGACGAACTGGCACAGAGAGACAGGAAACACAGGGATAAATACACCAGGGAAAACAAGCGACACCTGGAGGGGGTAGAGACAATCATAAGGACAGGTGAAACAGATCAGGGTGTGACAAGACTAAAATGCCCACATAGGATTTCACAACTCCAGACTGTCTATTGTGGTAAGGGCACATATTTGCAATGTTTAGTTTTATAACTCATTTGCTTCTGTAAAATGTCAGAGCAAATGTCAGACAATAGCTCTAAACAGACTTGATTTTTCAGCCACCTTCTGACATTTGAAACAAAGGAATTTAAAATATTTTGGGGGAAATAGAAAATGACTGTTGAAAAGCACCACCTGCCACCTTGTTTTAATATTTCACAATGTACACAGACATCCCCCAACCCCATTAAACAGACCTGATACCTCTCATTAGTCTTTCCCTTTCCTGTCTTCTGTATTTCTCACTTCTGTTCTTTCTATATCAAAGGAAGCAGAATATTTCATTCATTATAGTCTATAGCCTACCTACCCTACTATTGTAAAGTGGTTGTTCCACTGGATATCATAAGGTGAATGCACCAATTTGTAAGTCGCTCTGGATAAGAGCGTCTGCTAAATGACTTAAATGTAAATGTAAATGTACCCTTTTTGAGAGGAAAGACCCCCACCGCCATTCCTCATGTAGCGATGCGTGGGACAGACAGTCACAGACCTACTCATGGGGTGCTGGGGGATCTCCACTGGCAGTGAGTACATATTTTCATACAGAACCATCATAGTTTTGCTCATATTTTCCAAACATACCAAAGGTTAATAGGTGAGAGACACTCAATGACACTGCCTTCCTTTGTAATCGTGGGATCCATTCATTTGAAGTGCATACATTTGACACATTTATATACCAGACGTCTGTGAACTTATCTTTCCACGCATAATGATTTTAGTAAGAAAAACAAATAGAACACACAGTTCTAGGAAACTCATATCCCTGATTGAAATAAAGTTGATAGTAAGTTCTTCATAAATTCTTTGTTCATCACAGTGAGAGTAGCAAATCTCAAAGTACTGAGGTACTGTACTTTCTTGAGATAAGAATAAAATGTTGGTGCTGTACATTTCACAGTTTCTTAGAAACTGAATGTTTTTGAGAATGCCTTGTTGAAGGAAAAAGAAGGAATAAAATAAGTGGATAAGCAAGATGAATTTACAATGTGGTTTTACTTTTACTTTTGATTTCTGGGTGAGTAACACTGGGGGAGTAACACACTTGTGTACGCCAATCCCTTTTCTAAAAGTTTGTGGTTTGTTGCCATCAAGTCACATCATGAAACAACAGATTGACACTCAATATTAGCATTTATTCATAGAAAAAAAACTTTGAGAGGTATTTGATTAGTGGGACATGGAGGAATGGTTGTGAAATACTAAAACAGTTGCTTTGTAAATTCCACCACGCCTTTATGCATCAAAAGGTGTGAAAAAAGGTTGCCGTTTTGATGGTTTACCTCAGTGATTCTCAACCAGGCGGCCTGACTGAAACCCCCTGTTAGCCTGCCTCTGCCTCAGAGTGTTACTCCGTGGGTGTCTGAAGAGAAGCTACCTTTCCTTCTGTGACCTTTGACCCAACCCCCTAACTACCACCCACAATGAGCAGAGATGTGACCTCCCTGTCTCTTCACAGCTCTTCTCTGTGGTCAGGTACCTTCTAAACTCATTAGGAGCACTGAGGCGGTTGACTTGGCTGTGTGCCAAGCCTGCCACACAGACATACACTACATTACCAAAAGTATGTGGACAGCTGCTCGTCTAACATCTCATTCCAAAATCATGGGCATTAATATGGAGTTGGTCCCCCCTTTGCTGCTATAACAGCCTCCACTCTTCTGTGAAGGCTTACCACTAGATGTTGAACATTGCTGCGGGGACTTGCTTCCATTCAGCCACAAGTATTAGTAAGGTCGGGCACTGATGTTTTGCGATTAGGCCTGGCTCGCAGTCGGCTTTCAAATTCATCCCAAAGGTGTTTGATGGGGTTGAGGCCAGGACTCTGTGCAAGCCAGCCTCTTCCACACCGATCTCGGCAAACCATTTCTGTATGGACCTCGCTTTGTGCACGGGGGCATTGTCATGCTGAAACAAGAAAGGGCCTTCCCCAAACTGCTGCCACAAATTTGGAATCACAGAATCATCTAGAATGTCATTGTATGCTGTAGCGTTAAGATTTCCCTTCACTGGAACTAAGGGGCCTAGCCCAAACCATGAAAAACAGCCCCAGACCATTATTCCTCCTCCACCAAACTTTACAGTTGGCAGTATGCATTGGGGCAAGAAACGTTCTCCTGGCATCCGCCAAACCCAGATTTGTCCGACGGACTACCAGATGGTGAAGCGTGATTCATCACTTCAGAGAGTCCAATGGCGGCGAGCTTTACATCACTCCAGATGACACTTGACATAGTGCATGGTGATTTTAGGCTTGTGTGAAGCTGCTCGGCCATGGAAATCCATTTCATGAAGCTCCAGATTAATAGTTATTGTGCTGACATTGCTTCCAGAGGCAGTTTGGAACTCAGTAGTGAGTGTTGCAACTGAGGACAGATTATTTTTATGCGCTACGTGCTTCAGCACTCAGCGGGCCCATTTTGTGAGATTGTGTGGCCTACCACTTCGCAGCTGAGTAGTTGTTGCTCCTAGACGTTTTCACTTCACAATAACAGCATTTACAGTTGAACGGGGCAGCTCTACCAGGGCAGAAATTTGACGAACTGACTTGTTGGAAAGGTGGCATCCTATAACAGTGCCATGTTGAAAGTCACTGAGCTCTTCAGTAAAGCCATTCTACAGCCAATGTTTGTCTATGGAGATTTGTGCTCGATGTCTGTGTGTTCACTTTTATACACCTGTCAGCAACGGGTGTGGCTGAAATAGACAAATCCACTCACTTGAAGGGGTGTCCACATACTTTTGTATATATATATATAGAGTGTAGCACCGCCACCAAGGGGCACTCTGTTCACAACGTTGAAGTCCGCGAACCACTCGCCGACACGACACCATACAAGCTTGTCTGCCATATGCCCGGTACTGTTAAAACCGTGATTTATCCATGGAGAGCACACTTCTCCAGCGTGCCAGTGGCTATCAAAGGTGAGCATTTTCCCACTGAAGTTGGTTACGACGCTGAACTGCAGTCAATTCCAGACCCTGATGATGACGACGAGCACGTGGACGATTTCTGACAGTTTGTGAAGAAATTCTTCGGTTGTGCATACCCACAGTTTCATCAGCTGTCCGGGTGGTTGGTCTCAGACCATCCCGCAGGTGAAGCCGGATGTGGAGGTCCTGGGTTGGTGTGGTTACACGTGGTCTGCGGTTGAGAGGCTGGTTGGACGTACTGCCAAATTCTCTAAAACGACGTTGGAGGCGGCTTATGGTGGAGAAATGAACTGCCTTGTTCAGGGGCAGAACAGATTTTTACCTTGTCAGCTCGGGGATTCGTTTTTGCAACATTCCGGTTACTAGTCCAACGCTCTAACCAGCTGCCATTCTCTGGCAACAGCTCAGGTGGACAATCCTGCAGTCAGTTGCTGCAGTCAGTTGTTGCACGCTCCCTCAAAACTTGAGACATCTGTGGCACTGTGTTGTGTGCCAAAACTGGCCTTTTATTGTTCCCAGCACAATGTGGACCTGTGTAATGATTGTTCTGTTTCATCAGCTTCTAGATATGGCACACCTGTCAGGTGGATGGATTGTCTTTGCAAAGGAGAAATGCTTACTAAGAGGGATGTAAATACATTAGTGCACAAAATTTGAGAGAAATACGCCTTTTGTGCGTATGGAACATTTCTGGGATCTTTAATTTCAGCTCATGATACATGGGAGCAACACTTTACATGTTACGCTTATATTTCTGTTCAGCATACCCCAGGGTTTGTCTGTACCTGGAAAACACAGCCAGTGTTTTATATGTTCCCTGACCTGAGCTAATGCCAGGTGTAAGATGATTCTGTTACACCCATCCCATTCTCTGCTGTTTCCAGAGAGTTTCAGTTCTGTATTTGCAGCAAATATTTAGAAGATTCTCACACAGGTCTCCGTTCTCCTTTCCTGTTAGGGCTGAATTTCAGCAGAAATAAGAAGTGTGCTTGTGTTGGTACAGTCAATAGCTTCTTGGCTAATGTGAGATGCTGTATCAATAGTAACATAAGTTAATTTATGCTTAAGAATAGGACTTTGGTATGGTAAAATAGGAATAAAAAAACAACACTGTCAATGTTAAACTGTCTATCACCTCACCACAAATAGAGAAAAGGTAAATCCTATGGCTTTTAGGCAGTGTGCTCATGTATTTGTATGTATTATGGATCCCCATATGGATCCCCACTCTTCCTGGGGTCCAGCTAAATTAAGGCAGTTATACAATTTTAAAAACATTACAATACATTCACAACAGATTTCACAGCACATTAAGTGTGTGCCCTCAGGCCCCTACTCTACTACCACATATCTACAACACAACATCCATATGTACGTGTGTGTATAGTAGAGGTCGACCGATTAATCGGAATGGCCGATTAATTACGGCCGATTTCAAGTTTTCATAACAATCGGTAATCGGTTGTTATGAATGGATAACACTGCTTCGAGGGTGGCTGTTGTCGATGTGTTCCTGGTTTGAGCCCAGGTAGGAGCGAGGAGAGGGACGGAAGCTATACTGTTTCACTGGCAATACTAAAGTGCCTATGAGAACATCCAATAGTCAAAGGTATATGAAATACAAATCGTATAGAGAGAAATAGTCCTATAATTCCTATAATAACTACAACCTAAAACTTCTTACCTGGGAATATTGAAGACTCATGTTAAAAGGAACCACCAGGTTTCATATGTTCTCATGTTCTGAGCAAGGAACTTAAACGTTAGCTTTTTTACATGGCACGTATTGCACTTTTACTACGGGTTGGTAACAGGCTGATTGGTCGGCTATTTGAGCCAGTAAAGGGGGCTTTACTAGTGTTAGGTAGGGGAATGACTTTTGCTTCCCTCCAGGCCTGAGGGCACATTTCTGATTCAATGAATGATTTAGTGGAGTTTGCCTTTTTGGACAAAATTTCATTTAAGGTGCTCCAACGCTTTTTACTATCATTCTTTATGTCATTTATCTTTGTTTCATAGTGTAGTTTCTTATTATTTTTATTCAATTTTGTCTAATGATTTCTCAATTTGCAGTAAAGTTTGACAATCGGTTGTGCAGCCAGACTTATTTACCATTTATTTTGCCTCATCCCTCTCAATCATGCAGTTTTTTAATTCCTCATCAATCCATGGGGATTTATCCGTTTTTAGTCGTTTTCTATGACCTCCAGCAGGCCACAAATGTGCATGTGTCAGCATATGATCTCACAAGGGGTCTGAGGATCTCATCTCGGTACCTAATGGCAGTCAGGCTACCTCTGGCGAGCACATGGAGGGCTGTGTGGCCCCACAAAGAAATGCCACCCCACACCATGACTGACCCACCGCCAAACCGGTCATGCTGGAGGATGTTGCAGGCAGCAGAACGTTCTCCACGGCGTCTCCAGACTCTGTCACGTCTGTCACATGTGCTCATGTGCTCAGTGTGAACCTGCTTTCATCTGTGAAGAGCACAGGGCGCCAGTGGCGAATTTGCCAATCTTGGTGTTCTCTGGCAAATGCCAAACGTCCTGCACGGTGTTGGGCTGTAAGCACAACCCCCACCTGTGGACGTCGGGCCCTCATACCACCCTCATGGAGTCTGTTTCTGACCGTTTGAGCAGACACATGCACATTTGTGGCCTGCTGGAGGTCCTTTTGCAGGGCTCTGGCAGTGCTCCTCCTTGCACAAAGGCGGAGGTAGCGGTCCTGCTGCTGGGTTGTTGCCCTCCTACGGCCTCCTCCACGTCTCCTGATGTACTGGCCTGTCTCCTGGTAGCACCTCCATGCTCTGGACACTACGCTGACAGACACAGCAAACCTTCTTGCCACAGCTCGCATTGATGTGCCATCCTTGATGAGCTGCACTACCTGAGCCACTTGTGTGGGTTGTAGACTCCGTCTCATGCTACCACTAGAGTGAAAGCACCGCCAGCATTCAAAAGTGACCAAAACATCAGCCAGGAAGCATAGGAACTGAGAAGTGGTCTGTGGTCACCACCTGCAGAACCACTCCTTTATTGGGGGTGTCTTGCTAATTCCCTATAATTTCCACCTTTTGTCTATTCCATTTGCACAACAGCATGTGAAATTTATTGTCAATCAGTGTTGCTTCCTAAGTGGACAGTTTGATTTCACAGAAGTGTGATTGACCTGGAGTTACATTGTGTTGTTTAAGTGTTCCCTTTATTTTTTTGAGCAGTGTATATATATACAGTGGGGAGAACAAGTATTTGATACACTGCCGATATTGCAGATTTTCCTACTTACAAAGCATGTAGAGGTCTGTAATTTTTATCATAGGTACACTTCAACTGTGAGAGTCAGAATCTAAAACAAAAATCCAGAAAATCACATTGTATGATTTTTAAGTAATTAATTTGCATATTATTGCATGACATAAGTATTTGATACATCAGAAAAGCAGAGCTTAGTATTTGGTACAGAAACCTTTGTTTGCAATTACAGAGATCTTACGTTTCCTGTAGTTCTTGACCAGGTTTGCACACACTGCAGCAGGGATTTTGGCCCACTCCTCCATACAGACCTTCTCCAGATCCTTCAGGTTTCGTGGCTGTCGCTGGAGAATACGGACTTTTAGCTCCCTCCAAAGATTTTCTATTGGGTTCAGGTCTGGAGACTGGCTAGGCCACTCCAGGACCTTGAGATGCTTCTTACGGAGCCCCTCCTTAGTTGCCCTGGCTGTGTGTTTCGGGTCGTTGTCATGCTGGAAGACCCAGCCACAACCCATCTTCAATGCTCTTACTGAGGGAAGGAGGTTGTTGGCCAAGATCTCGCGATACATGGCCCCATCCATCCTCCCCTCAATACGGTGCAGTCGTCCTGTCCCCTTTGCAGAAAAGCATCCCCAAAGAATGATGTTTCCACCTCCATGCTTCACGGTTGGGATGGTGTTCTTGGGGTTGTACTCATCCTTCTTCTTCCTCCAAACACTGCGAGTGGAGTTTTGACCAAAAAGCTCTATTTTTGTCTCATCAGACCACATGACCTTCTCCCATTCCTCCTCTGGATCATCCAGATGGTCATTGGCTAACTTCAGACGGGCCTGGACATGCGCTGGCTTGAGCAGGGGGACCTTGCGTGCGCTGCAGTATTTTAATCCATGACGGCGTAGTGTGTTACAAATGGTTTTCTTTGAGACTGTGGTCCCATCTCTCTTCAGGTTATTGACCAGGTCCTGCCGTGTAGTTCTGGGCTGATCCCTCACCTTCCTCATGATCATTGATGCCCCACGAGGTGAGATCTTGCAGACCAAGGGTGATTGACCGTCATCTTGAACTTCTTCCATTTTCTAATAATTGCGCCAACAGTTGTTGCCTTCTCACCAAGCTGCTTGCCTATTGTCTTGTAGCCCATCCCAGCCTTGTGCAGGTCTACAATTTTATCCCTGATGTCCTTACACAGCTCTCTGGTCTTGGCCATTGTGGAGAGGTTGGAGTCTGTTTGATAGTGTGTGGACAGGTGTCTTTTATACAGGTAACGAGTTCAAACAGGTGCAGTTAATACAGATAATGAGTGGAGAACAAGAGGGCTTCTTAAAGAAAAACTAACAGGTCTGTGAGAGCCGGAATTCTTACTGGTTGGTAGGTGATCAAATACTTATGTCATGCAATAAAATGCAAATTAATTACTTAAAAATCATACAATATGTTTTTCTGGATTTTTGTTTTAGATTCCGTCTCTCACAGTTGAAGTGTAACTATTATAAAAATGACAGACCTCTACATGCTTTTTAAGTAGGAAAACCTGCAAAATCGGCAGTGTATCAAATACTTGTTCTCCCCACTGTATATAAATTAGCAAAACAAATACACTGCTCAAAAAAATAAAGGGAACACTTAAACAACACAATGTAACTCCAAGTCAATCATACTTCTGTGAAGTGTAACTCCAAGTCAATCACACTTCTCTCAAAAAAATGGGCAATGCAAATGTAGCCATTTGATTAGATGTTCAGGAGTCTTGTGACTTGGGGGTAGAATCTGTTTAGAATCCTCTTGGACCTAGACTTGGTGCTCCGGTACCACTTGCGTGCGGTAGCAGAGAGAACAGTCTATGACTAGGGTAGCTGGAGTCTTTGACAATTTTTAGGGCCTTCCTTTGACACCGCCTGGTATAGAGGTCCTGGATGGCAGGAAGCTTGGCCCCAGTGATTTACTGGGCCGTACGCACTACCCTCTGTAGTGGCTTGCGGTCGGAGGCCGAGCAGTTGCCATACCAGGCAGAGATGCAACCAGTCAGGATGCTCTCGATGGTAAAACTTTTTGAGGATCTAAGGACCAATGCCAAATCTTTTCAGTCTCCTGAGGGGGAATAGGTTTTGTCGTGCCCTCTTCACGATTGTCTTGGTATGCTTGGACCATGTTAGTTTGTTGGGTGTGGACACCAAGGAACTTGAAGCTCTCAACCTGCTCCACTACAGCCCCGTCGATGAGAATGGGGTGTGCTCGGTCTTCCTTTTCCTGTAGTCCAGAATCATCTCCTTTGATATTGGATGTTGAGGGAGGTTCTTGTCCTGGCACCACATGGCCAGGTCTCTGACCTCCTCCCTATAGGCTGTCTAGTCGTTGTTGGTGATCAGGCCTACCAATGTTGTGTCATCGGCAAACTTAATGATGGTGTTGGCGTTGTGCCTGGCTGTGCAGTCATGAGTGAACAGGGAGTACAGGAGGGGACTGAGCACACACCCCTGAGGGGCCCCTGTGTTAAGGATCAGCTTGGAGGATGTGTTGTTACCTATCCTTACCACCTGGGGGCGGCCCATCAGGAAGTCCAGGATCCACTTGCAGAGGGAGGTGTTTAGTCCCAGGGTCCTTAGCTTATTGGTGTGCTTTGAGGGCACTATGTTGTTGAATGCTGAGCTGTATTCAATGAATAGCATTCTCACATAGGTGTTCCTTTTGCCCAGGTGGGAAAGGGCAGTGTGCAGTGCAATAATGATTGCATCATCTGTGGATCTGTTAGGGCGTTATGCAAATTGGAGTGGGTCTAGGGTTTCTGGGATAATGGTGTTGATGTGAGCCATGACCAGCCTTTCAAAGCACTTCATGGCTACCGACGTGAGTGCTACGGGTCGGTAGTCATTTAGGCAGGCTACCTTAGTGTTCTTGAGTACAGGGACTATGGTGGTCTACTTAAAACATGTTGGGATTACAGACTCGGACAGGGAGAGGTTGAAAATGTCAGTGAAGACACATGACCAGCCTTTCAAAGCACTTCATGGCTACCGACGTGAGTGCTACGGGTCGGTAGTCATTTAGGCAGGTTACCTTAGTGTTCTTGAGTACAGGGACTATGGTGGTCTACTTAAAACATGTTGGGATTACAGACTCGGACAGGGAGAGGTTGAAAATGTCAGCGCATACTCGCAGTACATTTCCTGGTAATCCGTCTGGCCCAGTGGCCTTGTGAATGTTGACCTGTTTAAAGGTCTTACTCACATCGGCTGTGTCGTCCGGAACAGCTGGTGCTCTCAGGCATGTTTCAGTGTTATTTGCCTCGAAGCGAGCATAGAAGAAGATTAGCTCGTCTGGTAGGCTCATGTCACTGGGCAGATCTCGGCTGTGCTTCCCTTTGTAATCTGAAATGGTTTGCAAGCCCTGCCACATCCGACGAGCGTCGGAGCCGGTGTGGTACGATTCGATCTTAGTCCTGTATTGACGCTTTGCCTGTTTGATGGTTTGTCGGACGGCATAGCGGGATTTCTTATAAGCTTTCGGGTTAGAGTCCTGCTCCTTGAAAGTTGCAGCTCTAGCCTTTAGCTTAGTGCGGATGTTGCCTGTAATCCATGGCTTCTGGTCGGGGTATGTAAGTATGGTCACTGTGGGGACGACGTCATCAATGCACTTATTGATGAAGCCAGTGGCTGATGTGGTGTACTCCTCAATGCCATCGGAAGAATCCCGGAACATATTCCAGTCTGTGCTAGCAACACAGTCCTGTAGCTTAGCATCTGCTTCATATGACCACTTTTTTATTGACCGAGTCACTGGTGCTTCCTGCTTTAATTTTTGCTTGTAAGCAAGAATCAGGAGGATAGAATTATGGTCAGATTGACCATTATGGTCAGATTGACCAAATGTGTGTGGAGTAAATGTGTGTGGAGTAAAAGTGGTCTAGAGTTTTTTCCCTCTGGTTGCACATTTAACATGCTGATAGAAATTTGGTAAAACAAATTTAAGTTGCCCTGCATTAAAGTCCCCGGCCACTAGGAGCGCCGCCTCTAGATGAGAGTTTTCCTGTTTGCTTATGGAGGAATACAGCTCATTGAATGTGGTTTTAGTGCCAGCATCGGTGAGTAATCGCTGTTCTGATGTCCAGAAGTTATTTTCAGTCATAAGAGACGGTAGCAACAACATTATGTACACAATAAGTTAAAAAAGAAGTTGCAAAAAAACAAACAAAAAAACATCAGCCATCTTCTCCGGCACCATTATACAATGGTATCAATGGTACAATGGTATCATGGTCCAATTGCTTCAAAAGAAACCACTATTAAAGGACACCAATAAGAAGAAGAGACTTCCTTGGGTCAATAAACACGAGCAATGGACATTAGACCGGTGGAAATCTGTCCTTTGGTCTGGTACGTCCAAATTTGAGATTTTTGGTTCCAACCGCTGTGTCTTTATGAGACGCAGAGTAGGTGAACGGATGATCTCTGCATGCGTGGTTCCTGCCGTGAAGCATGGAGGAGGTGTGATGGTGTGGGGGTGCTTTGCTGGTGACACTGTCAGTGATTTATTTAGAATTCAAGGCACACAACCAGCATGGGTACCACAGCATTCTGCAGCGATACGCCATCCCCATCTGGTTCGTGCTTAGTGGGACTATCATTTGTTTTCCAACAGGACAATGACCCAACACACTTCCAGGCTGTGTAAAGGCTGTTTGACCAAGAAGGAGAGTGATGGAGTGCTGCATCAGATGACCTGGCCTCCACAATCACCCGAACTCAACCCAGTTGAGATTGTTTGGGATGAGTCGGACCACAGAGTGAAGGAAAACCAGCCAAAAAGTGCTCAGCATATGTGAGAACTCCTTCAAGACTTTTGGAAAAGCATTCCAGGTGCAGCTGGTTGAGAGAATGCCAAGAGTGTGCAAAGCTGTCATCAAGGCAAAGGGTGGCTACTTTGAAGAATCTAAAATATATTTTTATTTGTTTAACCCTTTTTTGGTTACTTCATAATTCCATATGTGTTATTTCATAGTTTTGATGTCTTCACTATTATTCTACCATGTAGTAAAAATAAAGAAAAGCCCTTGAATGAGTAGGTGGGTCCAAATTTTTGACTGGTACTGTATATATATTTTTTTATTTCTTCCTCAGTAGAGCTTTGAGATAACTCTGTAATGAAAAGCTCTATACAAATGAAATGTATTATAATTATTATTATAATAAGACGGCTGTCCATAAGCACAGACAAAGGATATCAAGGATCTGGGAAGATGTATAGAGGAATGGTTTAAGATCCCTCCCAATGTATTCTCCAATCTCATAAAACATTTTAGAAAAAGGCTTGTTATCCTCGCTAGGGTAGGGTGCCTGGAGTACTAAAAACAGGGGTGCCAATAATTTTTACCACTATCTTTTATAGATTGTTTTTATTACTTGTTAATTAAACAAAATCTCTTTCTCTGAGCAATTGTATTAGTATAAATTAATATAATTGACCTTAAGGTTGCTGCCCCTATCATTGCCAAGGCTATCGCTGACATTTTTAACCTGTCTCTCCTCTCTGGGGAGGTTCCCATTGCTTGGAAGACAGCCAAGGTTCGTCCTTAAATAAAAGGGGGAGATCAAGCTGATCCTAACTGTTATAGGTCTATTTCTATTTTGCCCTGTTTATCAAAAGTGTTGGAAAAACTTGTTAATAATCAACTGACTGGCTTTCTTGATGTCTGTAGTATTCTCTCTGGTATGCAATCTAGTTTCAGCTCAGGTTATGGATGTGTCACTGCAAACTTTAAGGTCCTCAATGATGTCACCATTGCCCTTGATTCTAAGCAATGTTGTGCTGCTATTTTTATTGACTTGGCCAAAGATTTTGATACGGTAGTCCATTCCATTCTTGTGGGCCGGCTAAGGAGTATTGATGTCTCTGAGGGGTCTTTGGCCTGGTTTGATAACTACCTCTCTCAAAGAGTGCAGTGTATAAAGCCAGAACATCTGCTGTCTCAGCCACTGCCTGTCACCAAGGGAGTACCCCGAGGCTCGATGCTAGGCCCCATGCTCTTCTGAATTTACATTAACAATATAGCTCAGGCAGTAGGAAGCTCTCTCATCTCTCAGATGAGAGAGTCTTATACTCAACTGGCCCCTCCCCAGATTTTGTGTTAAAAGCTCTCCAACAAAGCTTCCTTAGTGTCCAATAAGCTTTCTCTGCCCTTAACCTTGTTCTGAACACCTCCAAAACAAAGGTCATGTGGTTTAGTAAGAATAATGCCCCTCTCCCTACAGGTGTGATTACTACCTCTGAAGGTTTAAAGCTAGAGGTTGTCACCTCATACAAGTACTTGGGAGTATGGCGAGATGGTACACTGTCCTTCTCTCAGCACATATCAAAGCTGCAGGCTAAAGTCAAATCTAGACTTGGTTTCCTCTATTGTAATTGATCCTATTTCACCCCAGCTGCCAAACTAACCCTGATTCAGATGACCATCCTACCCATGCTAGATTACGAAGACGCAATTTATAGATCGGCAGGTAAAGGTGCTCTCGAGCAGCTAGATATTCTTTACCATTCGGCCATCAGATTTGCCACCAATGTTCCATATAGGACACATCACTGCACTCCTCTGTAAACTGATCATCTCTGTATACCTGTCGCAAGACCCACTGGTTGATGCTTATTTATAAAAGCCTCTTAGGCCTCACTCCACCCAATCTGAGATATCTACTGCAGCCCTCATCCTCCACATACAACACCCGTTCTGCCAGTCACATTCTGTTAAAGGTCCCCAAAGCACACACATCCCTGGGTTGCTCATCTTTTCAGTTCGCTGCAGCTAGCGACTGGAAAGAGCTGCAAAAAATACTCAAACTGAACAGTTTTATCTCAAACTCTTCCTTCAAAGACTCAATCATGGACACTCTTACTGACAGTTGTGGCTGCTTTGCGTGATGTATTGTCTCTACCTTCTTGACCTTTGTGCAGTTGTCTGTGCCCAATAATTTTTGTACAATGTTTTGTGCTGCTACCATGTTGTGCTGCTACCATGTTGTGCTGCCATGTTGCTCATATTTATCAAGGGTGCCAATAATTATGGACCTGGCTGTATTTTACAACCACCCACCTTATCTTCGCTTTTTCCAATAGAAAACTGATCTTTAACTGTTTTTTCTCTGAGAAATTAGTGAGTAAGTAACTATGAATCATCCTTACCTGCCGATCTATAAATTGAGTAGGGTTCTGTTTGCATTTGAGTTAGAGATGTACCATTTACTCTGAATGAATGAATGAGCAAATGTTGTGTATCAACTACCAGGTGTTGGCAGTAACAATAGAGGGGGATATCCGTGGTTTACCCCACATATCCTACCATGAATGTCACAGTAAAACGTTTGAATATAACTCGCATGAAACCCTGCTAGACAGACGTAGACACAACCATTCAGGCAAGCTATCTACGGTATATGCACATTGGACTGAGCGGCCAGCATTACTGTAAGTTCACGTACAGTCGTGGCCAAAAGTTTTGAGAATGACACAAATATTAATTTCCACAAAGTTTGCTGCTTCAGTGTCTTTAGATATTTTTATCAGATGTTACTATGGAATACTGAAGTATAATTACAAGCATTTCATAAGTGTCAAAGGCTTTTATTGACAATTACATGAAGTTGATGCAAAGAGTCAATATTTGCAGTGTTGACCCTTCTTTTTCAAGACCTCTGCAATCCGCCCTGGCATGCTGACAAGTTAACTTCTGGGACACATCCTGACTGATGGCAGCCCATTCTTGCATAATCAATGCTTGGAGTTTGTCAGAATTTGTATGATTTTGTTTGTTCACCCGCCTCTAGAGGATTGACCACAAGTTCTCAATGGGATTAAGGTCTGGGGAGTTTCCTGGTCATGGACCCAAAATATCAATGTTTTGTTCCCCGAGCCACTTAGTTATCACTTTTGCCTTATGGCAAGGTGCTCCATCATGCTGGAAAAGGCATTGTTCGTCACCAAACTGTTCCTGGATGGTTGGGAGAAGTTGCTCTCGGAGGATGTGTTGGTACCATTCTTTATTCATGGCTGTGTTCTTAGGCAAAATTGTGAGTGAGCCCACTCCCTTGGCTGAGAAGCAACCCCACACATGAATGGTCTCAGGAGGCTTTACTTTTGGCATGACACAGGACTGATGGTAGCGCTCACCTGGTCTTCTCCGGACAAGCATTTTTCCGGATGCCCCAAACAATCGGAAAGGGGATTCATCAGAGAAAAGGACTTTACCTCAGTCCTCAGCAGTCCAATCCCTGTACCTTTTGCAGAATATCAGTCTGTCGCTGATGTTTTTCTTGGAGAGAAGTGGCTTCTTTGCTGCTCTTCTTGAAACCAGGCCATCCTCCAAAAGTCTTCGCCTCACTGTGCGTGCAGATGCACTCATACCTGCCTGCGGCCATTCCTGAGCAAGCTCTGTACTGGTGGTGCCCAGATCCCGCAGCTGAATCAACTTTAGGAGACGGTCCTGGAGCTTGCTGGACTTTCTTGGGTGCCCTGAAGCCTTCTTCACAACAATTGAACCGCTCTCCTTGAAGTTCTTGACGATCCCATAAATGGTTGATTTAGGTGCAATCTTACTGGCAGCAATATCCTTGCCTGTGAAGCCCTTTTTGTGCAAAGCAATGATGACGGCACGTGTTTCCTTGCAGGTAACAATGGCTGACAGAGGAAGAACAATGATTCCAAGCACCACCCTCCTTTTGAAGCTTCCAGTCTGTTATTCAAACTCAATCAGCATGACAGAGTGATCTCCAGCCTTGTCCTCGTCAGCACTCAAATC
Organism: Salvelinus alpinus; assembly: GCF_045679555.1. Classification (NCBI taxonomy): domain Eukaryota; kingdom Metazoa; phylum Chordata; class Actinopteri; order Salmoniformes; family Salmonidae; genus Salvelinus; species Salvelinus alpinus. The sequence goes on from NC_092093.1 coordinate 45,509,891, forward strand.
TGAGTTAACGAGAGAATCACTGACATGATGTCAGCTGGTCCTTTTGTGGCAGGGCTGAAATGCAGTGGAAATGTTTTTGGGGGATTCAGTTCATTTGCATGGCAAAGAGGGACTTTGCAATTAATTGCAATTCATCTGATCACTCTTCATAACATTATGCATTATTTGCAAATTGCCATCATACAAACTGAGGCAGCAGACCTTGTGAAAATTTATATTTGTGTCATTCTCAAAACTTTTGGCCACGACTGTATAAATAAGCCTGTAATAAAACAAACATAAATATGCCAAGCCACAGGAACACTGCACGTCAGTGTGGCGATCGAGTTTAGTAGGCCATAGGGCCAGACCCATATGGCACTATATTGCCTTTGTAGTGCACTACCTTTGACCAGGGCCCATATAGCTCTGGTCAATAGTAGTGCACTATGTATGGAATAGGGTGCCATTTGGGACAGATATATATTCTCTGACAGAGCATTTCCATTTGTTATATCATTGCAGGTCTGTTCAGTGGGGTAGATCTGAAAATATATATCTATAGCATACATAGAAACCTGGGTAACTGTACTGAAACCATGTATACAGTGCATACAGAAAGTATTCAGACCCCTTCACTTTTTCCACATTTTGTTACGTTACAGCCTTATTCTAAAAAAAAAAAAAAAAAAAATATCCTCATCAATCTACACACAATACCCCATAATGTCAAAGCGAAAACAGGTTTTTAGAAATTGTAAGCAAATGTATTACAAATAATTACATGCTGTTTCCATTGATCATTCTTGAGACGTTTCTACAACTTGATTGGAGTCCACTTGTGGTAAATTCAATTGATTGGACATGATCTGGAAAGGCACACACCTGTCCATATACGGATCGAGAGAGAGATGAACGGAGCAAAGTACAGAGAGATCCTTGATGAAAACCTGCTCCAGAGCGCTCAGGACCTCAGATTGGGGCAAAGATTCACCTTCCAAAAGGACAATGACCCTAAGAACACAGCCAAGACAATGCAGGAGTGGCTTCATGACAAGTCTCTGAATGTCCTTGAGTGGCCCAGCCAGAGCCCGGACTTGAACCTGATCTAACGTCTCTGGATAGAACTGAAAATAGCTGTGCTGCGACGCTCCGAATCCAACATGACAGAGCTTTGAGAGGATCTGCAGAGAAGAATGGGAGAAACTCCCCAAATACAGGTGTGCCAACCTTGTAGCGTCATACCCAAGAAGACTCTAGGCTGTAATCGCTGCCAAAGGTGCTTCAACAAAGTCCTGAGTAAAGGGTCTGACCACTTATGTAAATGTGATATTTCCTTTTTTTTTCAAACATTTAAAAAAAATCTGTTTTTTCTTTGTCAGTTTGGGGTATTGTGTGTAAATTGATGAGGGGGAAAAGAGGATTTAATCCATTTTAAAATAAGGCGAGATAAGGGACCTAAAGACATGGAATAACATATTAATAAACCCTTGTTCAAATGGTCTTCAAAATGTCAACAAAATGACAGATTTACTTCAAATGTCAAACTGCTTGAGAAAGTAAACGTTGGCGCCACTGTGCTACAGGGTAGCAGGAAACCCAAAACACTCTCTCTTTTTCAGGATGAGAAACAACTTGTCAGCGTAGCAACAGAGCCTCTGAACCCCAGAGGGAGAGCTGGGTCTCAGGCGTATTCAGACAGGCCGTAGTCCTGACAATCCGGTTCTACAGGTGAACTACCTTTACTGTACCTCATCTCCCGCCCTCCTGCTCACTGTACTGCATTAAAATGTTTTATTGTCAAATACACCAGGTGCAGTGAAATGTGTTGTTTTACAGGGTCAGCCATAGTAGTAAAGCCCCCCGGAGCAAATTAGGGTTAAGTACCTTGCTCAAGGGCACATCAACAGATTTTTCACCTTGTCAACTCAGGTATTTGATAAAATAATGTATATGTGAAAGATAATGATAAAATAATTCCACTCTGAAACCTTATAACTGTATGAAATTGATTAGAATCATAAAATTATAATCTGATGATGTGTGTAGTTTAAATCGGAATTAGGTTAAACAATGTATAGCGGAAAAACACAGACTGAGCAAGGCGTAGCTTAGGATTTGAACTTGTGTGTGTGTGTGTGTGCCTAGTAAAATACCGAAGAACAATTAAAACTGTGTTTGGACCGACCTGGCTAGGCCTCTGAGAGACTTGGGAGAGGACAGGGAGTACTTCTCAAGGTCTCCCTAATCTCGGGGGAATGGAACTGTCGGCTGGGTAGTGATACAACGTGGTGCGAACTGTGGAGAAGGATAAAACTCACCTACTGTTTGTGTGTATGTATGTGCGTAGGATACTTACTGTTTGTGTGGAAGTATGTGCGTAGGATACTTACTGTTTGTGTGGAAGTATGTGCGCAGCTATAAAATTGATGTTTTTGTATTCTTGACTTTAGAACGTTCTCTGAATAAACTGTACTATCCTTTTGCATAAGCTGAGTTTCTGACTAATTATTATTAAACCCATGGTCTTACAGATCTCGGGGATTGGTCAGAGCTATTGATTGTCAGTTATTATCATTGGGATTGAAAATTCTCGTGACAGTATTCCTACCAGTAACCTTTCAGATACTGGCTTAACGCTCTAATTATTAGGCTTCCTGACGCATCATATCAGTCATCATTTGATACAGTATCTGTCTACAACACCATTAGTCATCATCTAACACCAGATGCTGCAAGTATAACCCACTGGGCACACACTGGTTAAATCAACATCTAACAGTCAGAGAGAAAGAGAGTGACTTCCGACTGGGGACACTGGTTGAATCAATCATTTTTCAACCTATTGTGAAGTGGAGTCTACGTGGAAAAAACATTTGGATTTGCAAAAACTATTCAACCAAAAATGTCATTCAAACATTGAAATTAGGATAAAACTTCAACTTAATTGACTCAACTTAATGACTTAACTTGAGTAACAGGTTGTTACATCAATGTAATTTCAACATAATTGTCAGAACTATGTATACGTCAAAATTGCATGGAAAATTCAACATAGAAACTTTGAATTTAGGTTGAAAATGATATTTAATCTACAGTGCATTTAGACCTCTTGACTTTTTCCACATTTTGTTACATTACAGCCTTATTCTAAAATGTATTAAATATTTTTTTCCTCATCAATCAACACACAATAACCCGTAATGACAGAGCAAAAACAGGTTTTTAGAAAATTTCGCACATTATTCAAAATAAAAAGCCAAAATAAGCCAAAATAAACTTATTAAGTATTAACTATTCAGACCCTTTGCTATGAGACTTGAAATTGAGCTCAGGTGTTTCCCATTGATCATCCTTGAGATGTTTCTACAACTTGATTGGAGTCCACCTGTGGTAAATTACATTTATTGGACATGATTTGGAAAGGCACACACCTACCTATATACTGTCCCACAAGTGATAGTGCATGTCAGAGCAAAAACCAAGGCATGAGGTCGAAGTAATTGTCCGTAGAACTCCGGGACAGGATTGTGTCGAGGCACAGATCTAAGGAAGGGTACCAACAAAATGTCTGCCGCATTGAAGGTCCCCAAGAACATAGTGGCTTCAGATCATGCTTAAATGGAAGAAGTTTGGAACCACCAATACTCTTCCTAGAGCTGGCCGCCCGGCGAATCTGAGCAATCGGAGGAGAAGGGCCTTGGTCAGAGAGGTGACCAAGAACCCGATGGTCACACTGACAGCTTCAGAGTTCCTCTGTGGAGATGGGAGAACCTTCCGGAAGGACAACCATCTCTGCAGCACTCCACCAATCAGGCCTTTACGGTGGCCAGACATAAGTCACTCCTTAGTAAATGGCACGACAGCCCGCTTGGAGTCTGCCAAAAAGCACCTAAAATAATCTCAGACCATGAGAAACAAGATTCTCTGGTCTTTGGCCTGAATGCCAAGCGTCACGTCAGGAGGAAACCTGGCACCATCTCTACGGTGAAACATGGTGGCAGCATCATACTGTGGGGATGTTTTTCAGCGGCAGGGACTGGGAGACTAGTCAGGATCAAGGGAAAGATGAACAGAGCAAAGTATAGAGAGATCATTGATGAAAACCTGCTCCAGAATGCTCAGGACCTCAGACTATGGCAAAGGTTAACCTTCTAACAAGACAATAACCCTAAGCACACAGTCAAGACAATACAGGAGTAGCTTCAGGACAAGTCTCTGAATGTCCTTGAGTAGCCCAGCCAGAGCCCGGACTTGAACCTGATCGAACGTCTCTGGAGAGACCTGAAAATAGCTGTGCTGTGACGCTCCCCATCCAACCTGACAGAGCTTGAGAGGATCTGCAGAGAAGAATAGGAGAAACTCCCAAATGCAGGTGTGCCAAGCTTGTAGCGTCATACCCAAGAAGACTCTAGGCTGTAATCGCTGCCAAAGGTGCTTCCACAAAGTACTGAGTTAATGGTTTGAATACTTGTGTAAATGTAATATTTGTTTTTTATTTGTAATAATTAGAATTTAAAACAAAAAGAAAATGTTTTTGCTTTGTCATTATGAGGTATTCTGTGTAGATTGATGAGTATTTCATTTTAAAAAAAATCTATTTTAGAATAATGCGGTAATGTAACAAAATATGGAAAATGTAAAGGGGTCTGAATACTTTACGAATTGAGAGGTTGAAATGATGTTGAATTTCATATTTGATTATACATATTTAATATGACCTTGTTTTAATGTTGATAGTAAAATGGTATGTTTGAATCAACATCATTGTTTCAACATCATGACATCAAACAGTCTGGGCCGCAACCTGGACCTACAGGCCGTGGTGAAAACATTTGCACACAAAAATGCAAGGCGACGCAGTCACATACTACTATAGTATATATATATATATATATATATATAGGTCTCTACATAGGAAAAAAATAAATAAAATAGAGATAAGCACAGAGATACTTTTTCATAAGGAGCAAAGAGGATTTCAGGAGACCAGGGGAGTCTCCCAAATTGGATTTAATTTAATCTGAATATTTCAGTCCATTTGTGTAAGCTATTAGCCAGACAAAACCCACTGAGTTCAACAGTAAATATTGGCAAAATGTATCCTCAAGCCGACTACTTTTTTTTCTCATTGTTAGGCTATTTGATATCTTTTTTAAAGTATATAAATAGCAGCTAAATACTGTATACCATGGAGGCTGCGGAGGGGAGGACGGCTGATAATAATGTTTGGATTGATAATGGAGTGGTATCAACCACGTCTTTGATACCATTCCATTGACTCCATTCCAGCCATTATTATGAGCTGTCCTCCACTCTGCAGTTCCCACTGCTGTACAGTATATACTGTAGCTATAGATAATAGGCAACACTGAAACACAATGAAACAATCCCTAGTAAGCTGGTGTTTTGAGGGTTAATAGACTGGTTTTACGCAAAACATCTTTCTATCCAAGCTGGGAGAGAGTGCGGGGATGGTTCATGTCAAACATGCATTAAACTAAATCTATTGGTAGGCGATTACTATGCAGTTGCATTGAACATTTATTTTACAACCTGCAATGTTTGAATCTCCAACTTTAATTACTGAACAAGTAATGGCATTATTGCTGCCAGCCACCAGTCTAAATGGCAGCATTGTGAAACTGTGTATAGCCTCGTGAAATGTTAGGCTTAACATAAGAAAATGATGACCAAATAGGCCTCCCAATAAACTTTTTTTCAGAGAGATGGCGTTACGCCAGTGCCTATGGGCCGTGGTCAAAAGAAGTGCACAATATAGGGAACAGGGTGCCATTTGGGACTTAGCCATACTCAATGTCTTGGTAGCCATTTTAGGTTGAATCTAATATGAGCATGTGCCTGGTGGCTGCAGTAATATAATGACAGGAGAAAGAGGAGCCCAGAGGCTCCTGTGGGATTAATTTAGGGGGAACTCCCTACCCTACTGCATCAATGCCATCTCTGTGGTACTACAATCCAGTAGTGCCCAAACTGTATCTGTCTGCCTTGCTCGTGACCCACTTAAAGCTAAATTTGTCTTATGACCGAACAGTGTTTTTGAGCCACCTAAAGCCTGAGGCTAAATTTACCATTATGGCCAAACAATGTCTCTCTACCCACAGACGAGTATCACATCACAGGCAGCCCAAGGATGATCTAGTTTAGTCTTTAGACTAGTCGATACATAATACCAATATTTGAGGAACATTTGGTGTAATGCCATTGGTTGGCAGTTGGTGGGTGCAGTTGGCTGGGATGTGGAGGTACAGTGGATGAGAGATGGTGAAAAGGACACATTGGCACACGACGGAGTTACTGAGTTACATACTGTATTGTAAGCCCCAAAAATCCCCCCCTAGCACAGACGAATGTATTCATTAATTCAATTATTATATCGGCAACAAAATGAAAGAAAAACATTCCCTCACACCACATTTGGATATACGCTGAGATAATCATCAAGGAATAAATATAGTCAGATTGTAAAGTATGTGCTGGCTCTATACATGTTTCATTGAACACATACACACAGTCACTATTCTATTACTAATGCCAGTTAGGATAGGTAATATATGACACACAAACAGATACTATGTTGAAGTTTGAACAGAATAAACCAACCTAATTCTGTTCTCCCCATCGACGACTGTTGGTGAGCAGGCAAGAAGTGAGGTCTTTGCCCCGGGCATAGCAGAATAGATCAGCTCCTGGCCCCACATCAAAGATACTGGACACACACACACACAACACACACACACACACACACACACACACACACACACACACACACACACACACACACACACACACACACACACACACACACACACACACACACACACACACACACACACACACACACACACACACACACACACACACACACACACACACACAAATTATCAATGGTGGTTATGATTAACCTGGTGGAACCAACCTGATCGCTACGTTTACCTTTCTATTTCACTTCAGATATCATAAAATGTGAAGTGAAATAGAATGGTGAACACAGTGATAATTCAAAATAAAAAAAATTGGGTTCCAACCGTCGTGTCTTTGTGAGATGCAGAGAAGGTGAACGGATGATCTCCGCATGTGTGGTTCCCACCGTGAAGCATGGAGGAGGAGGTGTGATGGTACACCACAGAATTCTACAGCGATAAGCCATCCCATCTGCTATGCGCTTAGTGGGACTATCATTTGTTTTCCAACAGCACAATGACCCAACACACCTCCAGGCTGTGTAAGGGCTATTTGACCAAGAAGGAGAGTGATGGTGCTGCAACAGATGACCTGGCCTCCACAATCACCCGACCTCAACCCAGTTGAGATGGTTTGGGATGAGTTGGACCGCAGAGTGAAGGAAAAGCAGCCAACAAGTGCTCAGCATATGTGGGAACTCCTTCAAGACTGTAAGAAAAACATTCCAGTTGAAGCTGGTTGAGAGAATGCCAAGAGTGTGCAAAGTTGTCATCAAGGCAAAGGGTGGCTACTTTGAAGAAAATAAAATACAAAATATATTTAGATTTGTTTAACACTTTTTTTTTACTACATGATTCCATATGTGTTATTTCATAGTTTTGATGTCTTCACTATTACTCTATTAATAGGTGTGTCCAAACTTTTGACTGGTACTGTATATAATTGTATTAATTTCCCCTAACCCTACCACCCCTCCCCTAATTGGAGTAAACTAATGGACAACAATACTTAGGTTTCTACTTCCAGCTTATACATACAATATACAGACACAGTATATTTTACATTAGTTATCTTGTTATTTTTTGTCCCACCCTTCAGCTCCACTCAACTCCTCTCATCTACCTCTGAACCCCATCCAGTTTTGATTTCTATTTACCATATATTTTCAACTGTGTTGTTTCACAAAAGTTCTGAACCTTTCTATTCTCATAGTTTCTACAGATTGTAAATTAACTAAACATTTTTGCCAAGAGTATTACTATATTATTTATTGATTGACTATGACTTTTTAAATCACCCAGCAGTGCTATTTGCAGAGTTGGCTCCAGGTAAATGTTGCAATTCTTCAGCCATTGTCACGCCCTGACCTTAGTTATCTATGTTTTCTTTATTATTTTGGTTAGGTCAGGGTGTGACTAGGGTGGGTATGCTAGTTTTGTCCTGTCTAGGGTTTTTGTATATCTAGGGTTTTTTGTAGGTATATATATGTCTATGGTGGCCTGATATGTTTCCCAATCAGAGGCAGCTGTTTATCGTTGTCTCTGATTGGGGACCATATTTAGGTAGCCATTTTCCCTTGGGTTTGTGGGTTCTTGTCTATGTGTAGTTGCCTGTTAGCACTCATTTTGTATAGCTTCACTGTTTGTTTTGTTATTTTGTTATTTTTGTTTAGTGTTCATTCTTAGAATAAAGAAGAATGTACGCATACAACGCTGCGCCCTGGTCTCCTCCTTTTGACGGCCGTGACAGCCATTCCTAAACCTGTGATAAAAAATAAGCTATATATGGACAGTACCAAAAGAAATGATCTAATGATTCTTTCTCTTTATTAATTGTTGTATTTAATATTAACTTTTTTTTATTACAATCCCTACCATTGATAGTGTTGGATGTGTGGTCTTTGTGTCTCGGAACAGTTTGTTATCAATGTATAGGTTATTGACCTTGAGAGCTAAACGTGTTCATTTTAGTATATTCTCTTTGAAGAGTGGGTACAGTACTTTGCGATTTCGTTTGGGAACTGATCATTCATGCCTACTTTAAAGCTGGCGAGTCTTTAGCCCAGTATTTTAACCATTATGGTATCTTCAAAGGATGCGATTGGGCGTTCGTATTGGTGTCCTCCATGTTCGAAATAATGTACACGTTTGAGTTTAACCTCTCTAGGGTATGTGGGACGGTAGCGTCCCACCTCGTCAACAGCCAGTGAAACTGCAGGGCACCAAATTCAAAACAACAGAATTCCCATATTTTAAATTCCTCAAATATACAAGTATTTTACACCATTTTAAAGCTACACTTGTTGTAAATCCAGCCAAAGTGTCCGGTTTCAAAAAGGTTTTACGACGAAAGCACACCAAACGATTATGTTAGGTATGAACCAAGTCACAGAAAAAGAGAGCAGTAACAAAAAGCAGAAATAGAGATTAAATTAATCACTAACCTTTGATAATCTTCATCAGATGACACTCATAGGACTTGATGTTACACAATACATGTATTTTTTGTTCGGTAAAGTTCATATTTATATCCAAAAATCTGAGTTTAGGCAAGACGCTACTGTATCACTTGGCAAAAAGCCTGAGAAAATGCAGAGCGCCAAATTAAAATGAATTACTATGAAAATTACTATAAAATCAAACTTTCATTAAATCACACATGAAAGATACCAAATCCAGCCAACATGTCAGAATTCAAATAGGCTTTTCAGCGAAAGCATACGATGTTATTATCTGAGCATAGCACCATAGTAAACAAAAGAAAGAAAACATTTCAACCCTGCAGGCACGACACAAAACGCAGAAATAAAAATATAATTCATGCCTTACCTTTGACGAGCTTCTGTTGTTGGCACTCCAATATGTCCCATAAACATCACAAATGGTCCTTTTGTTCGATTAATTCCGTCGATATATATCCAAAATGTCCATTTATTTGGCGCGTTTGATCCAGAAAAACACCGGTTCCAACTTGCTCAAACGTGACGACAAAATATCTCAAAGGTTACCTGTAAATTTTGCCAACAAATGTCAAACTACTTTTGTATTACAACTTTAGGTATTTTTTAACGTTAATAATCGATAAAATTGAAGACGGGATGATATGTGTTCAATACAGGATTAAAACGAAATGTTGCATGCCTTCTGTTTGATTGAAGCACATGTCCAGGACACCTGGAGTGCCTCGACTTCAAGATGTCCGTATTTCTTCATTACACAAAGGAATAACCTCAACCTATTTCTCAGGACTGTTGACATCTAGTGGAAGCCATAGGAACTACAAGCAATTCGCTTAGAAATCTGGTTTCCCAATGAAAATTCATTGAAAAGACAGTGACCTCAAAAAAAAAAAATCTGAATGGTTTGTCCTCAGGGTTTCGCCTGCTAAATAAGGTCTGTTATACTCACAGACATGATTCAAACAGTTTTAGAAACTTCAGAGAGTTTCCTATCCAAATCTACTAATAATATGCATATCTTATCTCCTGGGGATGAGTAACTGGCAGTTGAATTTGGGTATGCTTTTCATCCAAACGTGAAAATGCTGCCCCCTACCCTAGAGAAGTTAATTTGGTGGACAGTATCACCTAGGATCTGCAGCGCCTTAACCATGAATACTTTCACCACACTCTCTGGATCTTCACCTTCATCCTCTTTAATTCCGATAAGCACCAGATGTTTGCGCATTGATCTAGTCTGCATATCAAGTAGGGATTCTATTAACAACTTGTTACCTTTTTTAAGTTCATTAATGTCAGCTTCGCCATGGCTGTATTTAATACTGTGTTTCCCAGCCTCTGTTCTGGACCTGGGGACTGTGAAGAGACCTCTGGTAGCATGTCAAATCAAATGTTATTTTATTTATCACCTGCGATGAATACAACAGGTGTAGACCTTAAAAGTGAAATGCTTACTTACAACCCCTTAACCAACAATGCAGTATTAATAAAAATAAGTGTTAAGAAACTATTTACTAAAATAAACTGAAGTAAAAAAATGTATAAAATAAAAAAATAAGAAAAATAGAAAAATAACAAATAATTAAAGAGCAACAATAAAATAACAGCAACAAGGGTAAATACAGGGGGTACCGGTACAGAGTCAATGTGTGGGGGCACAGGTTAGTCGAGGTAATTGAGGTAATATGTACATGTAGGTAGAGGTAAAGTGACTATGCATAGATAATAAACAGAGAGCAGCAGCACTCCGGTACCGCTTGCCGTGTGGTAGCAGAGAGAACAGTCTATGACTAGTGTGGCACAAAGACCAATAGTGATGCAGTAAATCTCTCCTCAACTTTGAGCCAGGAGAGATTGACATGCATGTCATTGCCATTCACCCTCTGTGTACATTTTAGTGCAATACAAGCTGTCTGTTTTGGACCAACTGTAATTTGCCCATGTCATTTGTTTGCTGCACCTGACCACACAACTGGACAGTAGTCCAGGTGCGACAAAACAAGGGCCTGTAGGACTTGTCGGGTTGACTGAGATATCATGAAAGCAGAGCAACGATTTCTTCACATTTTAGTAACCATTGAGTCTATATGTTTTGACCATGATAGCTTGCTATCTATGGTGACACCCAGAAGTTTAGTCTCTTCAACTTGCTCAATAGCCACATTATTCAATAATAGATCCAGATGAGGTTTAGGGTTGAGCGAGTGATTTGTCCCAAAAATGTTGCTTTTAGTTTTTGAGATATTTAGCACCAGCCTATTGCTAGTTACCCATTCTAAAACTGACTAGAGCTCTATGTTAAGGGTGTCAGTTATTTATTTTACTGTTATATAATAGACAGCCAAGTGGTAAATTACATTTTGTCCTAAAGAAAGGACAAAGATTTTTGCTAATGCACTTCACAACCAAAATTACTCTAGTTGTATCTGCTTGCCTGGGGAATTAGCCTACTATTTTATCAAGCTGCATATTTTTTTTAACAACTTTTCACATAACACACATTACCTGTTGTTGTTGATGAAGCCATCTGTGTCATCGGGGCAAAACCCGAGTCACTATCCGAAGCCTTATGATGCAGTGTCCTTTTCATAGGAGTCAATGGAGACTGACAACAACGGGGATGTCACAAGGGTACTTGTGTTGTTTTACACAATTTTATACTGAGGTCTTTCCTGACAAGCTGTGAAAATATCAAGTGAACAGTGAATTAAATTATTTTTGGAGGTCCTTAAACCATTGCAATCACATTGCTGGACACGCTAAGATACCCACCTTTGCTCCTTCTGGTAGATCCCGGCATCCGTTTATGACCAGGGGATCAGTCTGGCACCCAACTGTGCACTATTTAAAAGAAAAACAGTGTCAATGATTGTCATCTCTCAATTCTAAACATAGTTCGAGAAATAAAGTAATCTGGCTGTGAAGCCAATTCCATGCTTTACAGATGTAGACTGACTGGCTCCAGATTGTATTAGATTCAGGCCGGTGACATCGTTACACTATGCAACTGTGACATGTTTTGTTATGGCCATGGGTTAGTTATTAGAAAACAACTGTGCCATATTATGATGTCGTCAAATTTACTTTAGAGAGATGGAAATGTTGACATTACTGTTACCAGCAAAGTTAGTCAAAAATAGCTAGCAATGCTAATGTTAGCTAGCTAAAATATGGTGCTCCCCTCAATCTTAGTTAGCTGGCTAAAGGTATACTGCATCTAAAGTCAATCTGGTGACATCACGATAAAAGGTTTTCCTACTAATAATTTGCCTTCTTTGAACTGTTATCATGTTTCCAAACCAAATCCAAGTTGTTTTGAGGTAGGCTAACATTAACCAGCTAGCTAGTTAGCTAGCCAGTTGCTGGCAAGCTAGCTAACGTCAGCTATGCTAGTGATGATAGTGATATTGATTATCAAAATGTACATAACCAGATAACGTAAACTCACCCCATTCCGTACAAATGTGTGTAACCGCGACATTCAAACTAGGCTACAAATAAAACTAAATGGGACTGTAGCGACTGTGTTGACTTCAAAATCGGGGGTGTGAACTAGGTTTCTATTCAAGCGTTGATCGACATGGTAATGGCTCTATAGTATTGGAGAAAAGTTGAAAAAACTGACCCTCCGTTAAATCTTGACGTGTCATGTCGTAACGTACAGCACGCATAAAGCAACTATTTCTGTCTTACAATCTCTCTCCAGGTGTAGCACTTCTCTCATCGTTTAAAAACAAGAAATGGACAGTGACGGGGGTAAGGGGGGATACCTAGTCATTTTTTTCGTCATCATTGCATGCGATCATCATTCTCAAAGCCGCTGTTTACTTCTAAGATCACTTTAGCACCGCCCTAAAAACCCGATTCAAATTCGACACAAACCTTCAAATAGGTATGTAATTCCCACACGACATCTGTCCTTCTCACTACCACGCATTAGTTTCGCTTCCCCACCCGCCATTTTTAAAAAGACCCAACGGGGCTCATTGCCTGCTTGAATTATGCAGAAACGGGCAGTGTTTAGGTCATGTAATCGATTTTGTTGGAAAGGGGAGAAATTGTGCTTTACAATGGTATTGACATTACAGTTGATCTGGAAGTATTACGTTTTTGGGGCGCTAAAATAAGGGCAATTGTACGGACCAAGGCGATGTTCGAGTTTACGTGAGTTTACTTTACATAACTAGCAGCCTATGGTCTAGCTACTGGTATACTCACCGCCACTGGGGACCAACAAACTCCAAGCACCTATTTCGCATGATGATCGCGTCTTTTGTCAGGGCATGCAAACCATGGTGGTGAGGGAGTCTGTTGTGAGGATAACTTGTGTAATTGCTGGCTAGAGTAAAATGGTAGTAAAACATCCTCTTGAGTGTTCATGGGTGTGGTTGCGATAGTAGAGGCCTTAGTGTGTGCGTGTGAATGTGTGTCTAGGTCTTAGTGTGTGGCTGTGTGTGCATACATGCATACGTGTGTGTGTGTGTGTGTGATCGCCAGTGGGTGGCTATGTCTCTGTCTAGTCCTGTTATCTGGAGACACAAAGAGTACACAGTGTTGTTTCCTCTACGCCATGCCTGACCTCACCCATAAGGCCATGCAGAGTGACAGTTCTCCCTACCTCCCACCCACAACTAGGGCTTAGAGTACTCGCTGATCACGAAAAACCAAAAAGTCTCCTCGCCCGTCCAATCTTTCCACCATTCCCTAGTCTCACTCCTAACCGTGTGTCTTCACCACGACAGTAGACCTACACTAATATGGTATCACTATGAGCCTGGCAAGGAAGGCTACATTAGCCCTGTTTTCCTTCAATCTCTTAATTTTCTTAGTTCCGTATGTCTGGTGGCAATGTTTTTTTTCTCTAGAGATTAGGGAGATTTCAGAGACCAACAGAATATAAGAGTCCCTAAGGATATGGAAGAATGTGAGGAGATTAACACTTTTCTTTGTACAGATAGACAGTGTCATTGAAATGCATTTGAGGATTGTATTTATTACAAAGCAATCAGAACATCTTGTCCAGTGTGAAACTGCTGATGAAAAGGTCTATAAACATCCTGAGTGGGATGGGAAGAAATTCCCTGCTTTTGTTATGTTTTAGTACATCAGACCCACACAACATGAGGCGGTAAAACAATATATATTTTTAGCCAGGTGGATATATTTAACCCACTTACCACACTTATTGAAGTCTAAACTGTTATAAAAAATATATTTTTACTGTATTTTTATTGCTGTATTTGTAGCTGCATGAGGCCAAGCGCTGCGTTGAGATTATTTTAATTCCTCCCTAGAGCAAGGACTGGACACATGTGGTGAGGTGTGTAGTTAAGGCCTTAGGGTACTTCACTGTATACCTCTGAAGCTGCAGAGAGCTTGTTATGTCTCTCCCTCAAACAGATGCAGTATATTTACATTGACTGGTGCTTTTATATCTGGCCCTTTCACAAAGGCCTTGGTCCCTCCCTGGAGTCTTCGTCCCACCAGAAAGAGTCCGCCCCTCTATCTGTCTGTCCGTCTCTCTCTCTGTTTGTGGGGAAGCGAGGAGGGATGCATATAATTGGGGGAAGGATTGGGATAAATAGAGGGGTTAATGTGTAGCTGAGGAAGGTGAGCGCCTTCCTTTGTTTGGACTTCGTTAGGGAGTCATTATACTAAACAACGAGTGGTGAGTGGCTGCACAGAGAGGAATTCCCCTTATTCAAAAGTTATCACAGATGTGCTCCTGCTCTCCTTGTGCTACGCACAGCTGGCCCAGAACTACCCATAACCCCCCTTGCTTCTCCATGCTATAGTACTATTGGCCATTGCTCTACTCTGAACAAAGGGCCAATTATTTATACCTCAATGGCTCTGAATCTGGAAAGTCACTTTAGCTGGACATAGACAGAGCCAGTACCAGCCCTAGTTCTAGCCTACTACACACAGCTGGCCCAAGTCCCCACAACTCCTCTCGCTTTCTTCTTTCTCCATGCTATAAGGCAGGGGTGTCAAACTCATTCCATGGAGGGACTAGTGTCTGCTGGTTTTTCATTTCAATCAAGACAGACACCAGGTTAGGGGAGTTCCTTACTAATCAATAAAGTACAAGGGATGAGTGAAGACTTGCAGACACTCGGCCTTCTGTGGCATGAGTTGGACACCATTGGGCTACTGTTCTGGAAAATAATTTCAGCTGGACAGAGTCAGCACCAGCTCAAGCCAGGCCACCGGCTGCAGATTCAGAACAATGGGCGGGTGCATGGGAGTCAGTTTCAGTCTGTGAAGCGCATTATCTGCTGCCAGCTCGGATAAAAGATGAAAGGTGGAGGGAAAGTTTGGGGGATTTCAGAGAGAGGATCTGCAGCAGCCGAATCAGGAAGTAAAAGTGCTAGAGGTTAATGGTCATCTCGGGCCTCGCTCTGTGAAATAGTTCAGTAGGGTTTCTCATCACACACTGTACAGAGACAGTGTACATCGCAAATGGTACTCTATTCATGATACCCCATGGATCCTGGTCAAAAGTAGTGCACTATAAAGGGAATAGGGTGCCATTTGGGACACATTACATCTCTCTGCCGTGTCAGTTAGGTCTCTATAATAGGTTTAATTGGACATTCGCCCCATGAATATGTCAGCAGCTGCAGGTCAATATAGTTTGTGAATGCATGCTTGCATATTATGTCAGCATGGGCAGCTATGGTACTGTTACTTTCCCCAATGAGAAACCAAAAATTGTCATTCCACAGAAATAGGAAACTAACAAATGAGCCACCGACAACTAGAACAAAACAGGTGGGTGTTTTAATATGGTTTCTGAAAAGCATACATGGGGGTGCCTACTGACTGCGTGCTGGCCAAGCAAACTCGCGTAGGATCTTAACACCCACCATGGATGCCCACTAGATTTGCCTGATATCAGACAAACTAAAGGAAAAGAAAACTCACACCAACTTAAGCAATGGAGTGCAAATATACATGGCGTAAACAAACAGGTGAGACACGCTAAAAGGCTTTCTTTCACAACTTAAAGAGGAAGAGCTAAACAGCAGCATCATTCTTCCAACATCTCTCATACCAACTGAGGCACTGGGCTAGCCACTCTTAAATATCACCTGTTCCAGCACAGGTGAAACTAACGACTGACTAACGACTGACAGGTGCAACACATCCTGACCAACAAGGATGCTTCCAATCAGGGCAAGCCACACCTAAACAGAACCAACCTCCATATCGAAAACGAAATCGAGCAAAACCCCAAAGCCTATAACAGCACCTACTGTATGTTAGCAGCCCTACTGCAGTACGTAGGCTATGCAGACAGTAGGCAGTGTAGAGCAGCGTAGTGCAGTGTCAGGGACTTTCCAGACCAGGTTTCAGTGGGTATGAAGTGCACTCCTTGTACAGACTGTGGCGATTACGCTACTGAAGGCCGCACTTAAACAAGTCTGACCAGACATGCAATATGGACCTATTACAAAAGAGCCTGCTCGCACAACAACAAAAAACACCCTATGCACTTCCCATAAAGGATCTTTAAAATCCCCATTTCAAATTGCCTTTGATTACATGAAAGACAATTTGAAGTCACAAGTCTCTCAGTGTTACTGAAAGACGTGTATTTTCCTAGCAGTATGCAAAGTACTCAATGCAAAGCTAAAGCAGTAAACTTCTGATTATGACCACAATGTCACATGCAAAGGTGAAAAGTTGATACAATAACACTTTGTAAGAAACTGCTCAATACCCAGTAATGCTGTTAATTTCCTCCATTTATTCTCTCCTCAGCTCCGAAACTTCCATGCCGTGCATTCCAAGCTTGGAATGTTCTTATTTTATGTTGCTTTGTCCCAGGAGATACAGAAAGAGGAGGCGGCCATTGTTTTTACCAGGCTGTTAGTAACCCTATAAGGAAGCTCACACACAGGCACACACTCACAGACACAGACACCAGAGGGTGTGACAGGAGACTGAGCCGGTGGAAATCCCCTTATTTAGGGCCTAAATCAGAGGCTTGACTGACTGCAGCAGAGGCCCACTGTGGAGGGAGAGAGGGGACTGCAGCTGCTATTCTCATCTCTCGACTCAGTGGGCATCTGGCTAACCAGGTAGCTGCTCTAGTCTGCTGTGCCCTCATATTATAGTCTGCTGTGGCCTCACAAATTATTGTGCCATCTGTAACTATGTAGTTAAAGGAAAGATTCAGCCATGTAGAATGTAATATTGTTTTTGTGAATCTCTGAGTGATGTTCTATTGATTCCCGAGGTCATGTTATCTTTTCATGTGTATCTGAGCTATTGCTGTTCAAGCAGGCAGAAATTCGGCCAGTATGACATACCTATCTCGAGTAATGTGTAATTTAATAACAGAGGGTCCATCACATTTCTCCTATTTGTCTGCCTCTTCAGTCCAGGGTGCATTACATGGTACCGTTGAGAATGTCAGACTTCACTCTGCGAGGGAGATCGATCTGCAGGTTGAACATGGTGAGATTAAAGACTCATAAATTGATAGTGTAGTTTGTTTAGGCGATTTTACAGCTAACTAGCTATTTCACATGCTGATAATGACTTTGGTATTATTGTGTGTAGCTAAGTTTCCTAGCTAGCTAGCCAGCCAGCCCATAGAGAGAGCATTGCACTGTGGGTTTGGTAGTCGACTTGAGCTGCAGCAGATTTCTACTAAGATTTTCACATTGCTACCAACCTTTATATAATGACAAAATGAAACATTTGTTCTCAAAAAATATTGTTCTCACATTATAGGAATTAGTGGTTTTCGGTGAATTCTTCCTTTAAATCAGCAAGGTTATGAGAGACATAACATACATGAAGGGAACATTTTGACATTTGCCGTATGGTTGATGAGAAACTCCATTTTGCAAATGTACGGTCCCTTACTAGACGTCCGTGAACGTTTGTAAAATTCGCAGACGGCGGCGGGCCGTGCACTGGGGCCAGATCTTTCGGGAAGTCATCGATCGAAGTCTCTCGGACATTCGGTTTCCGTTTTATAAACTTTTCAAATTTTGGTAGTTTTTCCGCTGTCCCGGTAAATCCCACCAGAGGGCGAATGTAATCATATTGCAAAACATCACCAATCACGACGTGGCCTTTTTTCCTAAATGGAAAAGACTTCGAAGATTAAACTTGGTGAGCATAGGTTTGGCATAATGAGCAGTTGGCCCCGAACAAGATGGCGTCGAGGCTTCAACGCTTTTTGAGTTATGGCCATTTTTCTGGGATTAAAGGTCAAAAACGAAAATAGAGCGCTAATTTGACCGCTTCACGTCAAAGTACATGAACCTACGGTGCCAGGAAAAAAAGAACCAGCCATTTATCTATCGTAATTTAAGAGAAATCGTACAATGTACAATTGTTAATTTTCAAAAAAAAATGTTTTTTTCCCAAAAAAGTTACAGATCCAGTTGCAGCGTGTTCAGACAAATCTTTTTCAAGTGGGTTTCGGAGCTCTGCGAGATTTCTGGGATTTTCTGAAATAACACACACTTATTCAACCCTCTGTAAATAAGTCAGTTCTTAAGATAAAGACTTAAAACTCAAAATTCTATAAGAGCCTACCCCAAGGAGGATATGTGTTCACTTTCAGGTTCCTGTGTCAACCCGGAAGTGCCTTAAAATGGTGTCATAGTTGCTGTTTTGAAGGGTTAAAAAAGTCAGATCTTTTCAAAACTTCATATGTGTGATTAGGCAACCCTCATGAACTGTAAATCAGTCATTTCTCCCAACAGATGTCAAAGAAAAGCTCTCTCACACACACACACACACACACACACACACACACACACACACACACACACACACACACACACACACACACACACACACACACACACACACACACACACACACACACACACACACACACACACACACAGCAAGGATGCAGTGACAAAGTGCGGTGCTTAAAGACACTCAGAGCCTGCAATGGCATTACCATAATCTCTAGGCTGTGCCGAGTTCAACGAGATGCTCGGTCTGAGCTCAGCCACCATGAAAAAAGTAGGCCCATAATGAAGCCTGGCCCTAAATTGCAGGTGCTTTTGGGTGACAGCGGGAGAACAGTTACGTTTAGAAGCACAATTCGACCTCAGGAACATTCCTGAGGTCCTCCCGATCTGTGCAAGCCTAACCTTGACCATGTGGCATTAACCCTTAACAGTGAAAAGAAGGTGTTTACATCAAACAGTTTTCAATGACTTCTCTCCCCATAGGAATACATTGCCTGCACCCCTAAATTCAACCTGAAGCCTATGTGGGTTATGAATGCCTTATGAGCCTGTCTTCGATGACAATCCATCAGGCCACTATGAGGTCTACCTGTGTTGATTCTAAGCTTCCTGGAGCAACCGGAAGTGATTAAAATCACCCTAAAAGTGTTTTTCCATACCCAACCCGGAGTTTGAGAGAAATAGTGCATTCAACCCTGTGTAAATCGGTCAGTTCTTAACGTAAACACTTAAAACTCAGGATTCTGTAAAAGCATACCCCAATGAGGATATGTGTTTACTTTTAGCTTCCTGTGCTAACCGGAAGTGCCTTAAAATGGTGTCAAAGGGGCTGTTTCGAAGGGTTAAAAAAGTCAGATCTTTCCAAAACGTCATATGTGTGATTAGGCAACCCTCATGAACCGTAAATCAGTCATTCATCCCATCAGATTTCCAACAAAAACTCAAACACACACACAGCAAGGATGGAGTGACACAGTGTGGGGCTTAGAGCCACACAGATCCTGCAATAGTTAGCTTTGTTCGAACTATTAAAGAACCGTTAGACCTAGAGCTCTGAAACTTTAGAAACTTGTTCTAGAGCTCAGGTCGATAGTGCACGGTGAGTTATGTGGCTCTAGAAGGTTCTCAGACCGAGAAACAGCCTCATACATTCGCAATAACTTGCAATGAAACCGTAGGTGGATTGAAACCGTCTCGGCCCATAGAGACGGACCCCAACGTTTCTGTCCAATAGATCATTCGAGGACCCCGTAGCAACGCCCGGAAAAAGTGGATTTTCAGCACCAATTAAGGTCGCTGCTCGGGCTCCAAATGACCTATCGAGCCGAAACTTGGGATTCGAGGTCGCCTCAGCTAGGCCTACACACAATGTCAGAACTGGACCCGCAGCTAGATAGTAACTATGTGTTATATGTTTTTATTATGGTTTAAACAGAAGGTGCGGTGAATTTTGGGCCTGCTCTGAAATATGTGATAGTTGGCTTCTAAACGAGTTGGAAAAAGTGGGTGTGGTGTCAGTTTGTATCAGTTTGGTGTCAGAATGATATATAATTGACTGATGGACACTGACTTGCTAGTTGACTTTTGTACATTTGCAATATGTTTAAACAGTGAGGTACCATCACAGAAATGACATTCTGAAATCAACGAGCAATGGAGAGGAACCAGAATCACTGCCCGGCCATCCCGAGTTCATCGGGCCAGTCAATTTTGCATTTCTGCAGTTTTTTTGAGCATGTCAAATTCGTGATTGTAAATGCCCATTGAAACATATTGCAAATGCACAGTACATTTGCAATATGATTCAACAGTGAAAAAACATCACCAAATGGACATGATGAAATCAACACAATGAGCGATGGAGAGGAACCACTATCACTGCCCTACCATCCCGAGTTCATCGGGCCAGTCAATTTCGCATTCCTGCAGTATTTTTGAGCAAATTTGTGATGGTAAATGCCCTTTGAAACATATTGCAAATGGACAGCCGTGCACCTGGTGATTGGAATGTGTTAACCAGAAGCACATTTTTAAAATGTTTTTTAATGCCTTTAGGGGGGAGCAAGGGGTCTATGGTTGGGTAGGGAGCACCCCCCCACCCGTGCCCCTTATCATTTTGGACGTTTTTCAAAAAATCTTTATTTTCGACTTTTGACTTCCTATGAAATCATATTGCAAATGGACAAAACATATGCCTTATGGACAAGTAAAAAAATATATATATGATAATCAAATATGACAAAAGTATGTTCATACAGTTGTTATACATGTGTAATTGACAAAAAAATCCAGAAAGCACTTTTTTAAGGGGGTGATAAGTTTTTGATTTTTTTTCTCACATTTTAGACTTTTGACTTCCTATGAAATCATATTACAAATGGACAAAACATATGCCTTATGGACAACTAACAAATAAATAAAAATTATAATACAATTTGACAAAAATATGTTCATACAGTTCTTATACATGTGTAATTGACCAAAAAATCATTTTTTTTTCGAAAAACGGTCCAGAAAGCACTTTTTTAAGGGGGTGATAAGTTTTTGAACAAATTTTCAAATTTTCAACATTTTACTCTTGGGTCTTGACTTGTGTTACCTTTGCAATATGAAAATTTACAGTGGAGCGCACTCGCCATCTATTGGATTTTTGCAGTGTTACACTTGGCATTTGCAATCAGTTTTGAATGAAACGACGTCCAATTGAGTGGTATTGTACATCGTGTATATGTTTCGTACGGTGCCAATAACATCCCATTCATTTTTGTCCATTTCAGGGGGGTGTTCCCTTACATACCTACCTTAAGGGACACCTGGTACGGGAGCCGTATGATCGGTGAAGATTCTCCCATTGCGAATGTACGGTCCCTTACCGCACGTCCGACTTCGTCTCGGAAAATCGCGGACGGCGTCGGGCCGAGGGCGGGGGGGAGCTCTTTCGGGGAGTCATCGAAGAAATCGTCTCGGACGTTCGGTCACCGTTTTATAAAAATAACACATTTTTGACTTGGACTCCGCATTCTCGAAAATTCCCACAAGGGGGAAAATAAATCATATTGCAGGTGCACGAACACGGGGCAAACGAGCGCGGCCTTTTCTCCTAAACGGAAAATATTTCGAAGACGAAACTCGGCGAGCGTAGGTTTGGAGTAAAGGGCAGTTGGCCCCGAACGAGATGGCGTCGAGGCCTCGGCGCTTTTTGAGTTATGGCCATTTTTCTGGGATTAAAGGTCAAAAACGCAAAGTAGGGTGCAATTTGACCGCTTCACGTCAAAGTACATAAGCATACGGTGTCAGGAAAAAAAGAACCAGCCGTTTATCTATCGTAATTTAAGAGAAATCGTACATTGTCCATTTGGTGATGTTCACGAAGAGGATTTTTTCTCTCCAAAAAAATCACAGATCCAGTTGCAGTTTGTTCACACGAACATTTTTAAAGTGGGTCCCGAAGCTCTGCGAGAATTCTGTGATTTTATGTGATTTTATGAAGTAACACACACTCATTTAACCCTCTGTTAATAAGTCAGTTCTTAACATAAAGACTTAAAACTCAATATTAAATAAGAGCCTACCCCAAGGAGGGTATGTGTTCACGTTCAGCTTCCTATGTCAACTGGAAGTACCTTAAAATGGTGCATAGGGTCAGGTTTGAAGGGTAATAAAGGTCAGATCTTTTCAGAACTTCACTTGTGTGATTAGACAACCCTCATGAACTGTAATCAGTCATTTTTCCCAACAGATGTCAAAGAAAAGCTCTCTCACACAAACACACGCACACAAAAAGGAAGGATGGAGTGAAAAAGTACGGTGCTTAAAGACACACAAAGCCTGCAATGGCATGACTATTATCTCCAGGCCGTGCCGAGTTCAACGAGATGCCCCGCTTGACCGTAGCTCACTCGGTCTGAGCGCAGCGACAGTGACAAGAAGACAGAGCAAAATGACCCTTTGACCTCAATGTCAATTTTATTTGCTTTTGGGAGACAGAGAGAGAACCGTTAAGGTTAGAAGCACAATTTGACCTCAGGAATGTTCTTTAGGTCCTCCCGATCTGTGCAAGCCTAACCTTGACCTTGTGGCATTAACCCTTAACAGTTAAAAGAAGGTGTTTACATCAAACACTTTACAATGACATGTCTCCCCATTGGAATACATTGACTGCGCCTCTAAATTCAACCTGAAGCCTATGTGGGTTATGAATGTCTTATGAACCTGTCTTTGATGTCAGTCCATCAGGCCACCATGAGGTCTACCTGTGTCGATTCTAAGCTTCCTGGAGCAACCGGAAGTGATTAAATTCACCCTAAAAGTGTTTTGATTTACATAGCCTGCAATTGTGAAAATCACTGCATTCAAACCAGTGTAGATCAGTCAATTTTTAACATACAGACTTAAAATTCAGGATTCTGTAACAGCATACTCCATTCAAGAAATGTGTTTAATTATAGCTTCCTGTGACCACCGGAAGTGCCTTAAGATGGTGTCATAGATGCAGTATTGAAGGGTTAAAAGGTCAGAACTTTTCAAAACTTCATATATGTGATTAGACAACCCTAATGAAGTGTAAATCAGTCATTTCTCCCAAAAGATGTCAAAGAAAAGCTCTCACACACACACACAGCAGGGATGGAGTGAAAAAGTACGGTGCTTAAAGACACACAAAGCCTGCAATGGCATTACTATTATCTCCAGGCCGTGCCGAGTTCAACGAGATGCCCCGCTTGACCGTAGCTCGCTCGGTCTGAGCGCAGCGACCGTTACAAGAAAATGGACCCAAGTGACCTTTTGACCTCATGTCAATTTTATTTGCTTTTGGGAGACAGAGAGAGAACCGTTAAGGTTAGAAGCACAATTTCACCTCAGGAATGTTCTTAAGGTCCTCCCGATCTGTGCAAGCCTAACCTTGACCGTGTGACATTAACCCTTACCAGTTAAAAGAAGGTGTTTACATCAAACAATTTACAATGACATGTTGCCCCATAGGAATACATTGACTGCACCTCCAAATTCAACCTGAAGCCTATGTGGGTTATGAAGGTCTTATGAACCTGTCTTTGATGTCAGTCCATCAGGCCACCATGAGGTCTACCTGTGTCGATTCTAAGCTTCCTGGAGCAACCGGAAGTGGTTAAAATCACCCTAAAAGTGTTTGCCATACCCAACCTGCAGTTTGAGAGAAATAGTGCATTCAGCCCTATGTAAATCAGTCAATTTTTAACATACAGACTTAAAACTCAGGATTCTGTAAAAGCCTACTCCAATGAGGATATGTGTTTACTGTCAGCTTCCTGTGCAAACCGGAAGTGCCATAATTGGTGTCAAAAGAGCTGTTTCGAAGGGTTAAAAAAGTTAAATCTTTCCAAAACTTCATATTTGTGATTAGGCAACCTTCCTGAACTGTAAATCAGTCATTAGTCCCATCAGATTTCAAAGAAAAATTTACACACCCAAACAGAAATGATGGAGGGACACACTGAGGGGCTAAGAGGCAGACAGTGCCTGCGGTAGTTACTTTTGTTCCAACTTTTAAAGAACCGTCAGACCTAGAGTTCTGAAAATTTACAAACCTGTTCTAGACCTCAGGTCGATTGTGCACGGTGAATTATGTGGCTCTAGAAGGTTCTCGGATCGATAAAAAGCATCGTGTATTTGCCATGTTTTCAATTCATTTTGAGCTCAACGAAACTGGCGACATTTAGAAAAGTCCCAGAGTCTCAAGATTAGGTGCATTGAAACCGGCTCGGCCCATAGAGACAGACCCCAACAAGCCTGTTCGATTTTGTATTTCTAAAGTATTTAAAGAATTTAAAGAATGCACGTTACATTTGCAATATGATTCAACACATCATATTGCAAAAGTAACAGTGTGTGTTATGTTTGCAATATGATTCAACATATCATATTGCAAACGTAACAGTGTGTGTTACATTTGCAATATGATGTGTTGAATCATATTGCAAACGTAACAGTGTGTGTTACTTTTGCAATATGATGTGTTGAATCATATTGCAAATGTAACGTGCATTCTTTAAATAAACCCTATGTGGGTTATGAATGTCTTATGAACCAGTCTTCAATGACAATCCATCAAGCCACTATGAGGTCTACCTGTGTCGATTCTAAGCTTCCTGGAGCAACCGGAAGTGATAAAATCACCCTAAAAGTGTTTTGCCATACCCAACCAGCAGTTTGTGATATATAGTGCATTCAACCCTGTGTAAATCAGTCAGTTCTTAACGTATAGACTTAAAACTCAGGATTCCCTAAGAGCATACCCCGATCAGGATATCTCTTTACTTATAGCTTCCTGTGACAACCGGAAGTGCCTTAAAATGGGGTCATAGGTGCTGTTTCGAAGGGTTAAAAAAGTCAGATCTTTCCAAAACTTTAAGTGTGTGATTAGGCAACCTTCATGAACTGTAAATCAGTCATTTCTCTAAACAGATGTCAAAGAAAAGCTCACACACACACACAAGTCCAAACTGTTCGTGCACCTGGTATTTTTTTGGGGTTACCAGGTGCCATTTTTCAAGATGGTTGAAATTGCGTTTAGGGGGCATCCAGACTTCAATACCCGCTCTGGGAGCACTATTCTACGGACAAAAATCAATGGGTGTTGGCCTGAGTGATTTATGGAGGTTTTCCAAAAAACTCTAAAAATATTCCAAGTCTAAACCTTTCGTGCACCTGGTATTTTTTTGGGGTTACCAGGTGCTAATACTCAAGACGGTTGAAATTGCTTTTAGGGGGCATCCAGAATCCATACCCGCTCTGGGAGCACTATTCTACGGACAAAAATCAATGGGTGTTGGCCTGAGTGATTTATGGAGGTTTTCCAAAAACGTCAGAAAATATTCTGTTTTTTTTTCTGGAAAATATTTTATGTTTTTTCTTCTCGAGTCAATGGCCTGAGTGATTTATGGAGTTTTTCCAAAAAACTCTACAAATATTCTAAGTCCAAACTTTTCGTGCACCTGGTATTTTTTTTGGGTTACCAGGTGCCAATACTCAAGACGGTTGAAATTGCTTTTAGGGGGCATCCAGACTTCCATACCCGCTCTGGGAGCACTATTCTACGGACCAAAATCAATGGGGGCTGGCCTGAGTGATTTATGGAGGTTTTCCAAAAAAGTCAGAAAATATTCTGTTTTTTCTTCTGGAAAATATTTTATGTTTTTTCTTCTCGAATCAATGGGGTCCGGCCTGAGTGATTTATGGAGGTTTCCAAACAAAGTAAAAAAATATTCAATGTTTCATGTTTTGGGTTACCAGGCGTCATTTTTCAAAACGGTTTTAAATGCTTTTAGGTGTCATCCAGACGTCCATGCCCGCTATGGGAGCACTATACTACGGCCCCAAATCAATGGGTGCTGGCCTGAGTGGTTTGGGGGGGTGATAAGTTTTTTCTAATTTATTCACATTTTTGACTTCATATTAAATCAGATTGCAAATGCACAAAACATATTCCTTAAGTACAAGTAAACATTTCACAAAAAATTATGATAATAAAATGTGAATAAAGTATTTTCATACAGTTCTTATACATGTGTAATTGACGTAAAAATCGAAAGAATTTCAAAAAACGGTCCAGAAAGCACTTTTTTAAATGGAATATATTTTTTCCACATTTTTAACATTTTTGACTTTTAACTTTTGACTTTTGACTTCCTATGAAATCACATTCCAAATGCATAAAACATATTCCTTAAGTACAAGTAAACATTTATAAAAAATTATGATAATAAAATGTGACTAAAGTATTTTCATACAGTTCTTATACATGTGTAATTGACATAAAAATTGAAATAATTTCGAAAAACGGTCCCGAAAGCACTTTTTTAAAGGGGGTGATACATTTTTTCCAAATATTTGACATTTTTGACTTTTGACTTTTGACTTCCTATGAAATCACATTCCAAATGCACAAAACATATTCCTTAAGTCCAAATAAAAATGTCCAAAAAATTATGTTAATAAAATTTGACAAAAGTATTTTCATACAGTTCTTACACATGTGTAATTGACATAAAAATCGAAAGAATTTCGAAAAACGGTCCAGAAAGCACTTTTTTAAAGGGGGTGATACGTTTTTTCCAAATTTTTGACATTTTTGACTTTTGACTTTTGACTTCCTATGAAATCACTTTCCAAATGCACAAAACATATTCCTTAAGTCCAAATAAAAATGTCCAAAAAATTATGTTAATAAAATTTGACAAAAGTATTTTCATACAGTTCTTACACATGTGTAATTGACATAAAAATCGAAAGAATTTCGAAAAACGGTCCAGAAAGCACTTTTTTAAGGGGGTGATAAGTTTTAGCCAAAACTTTCAAAATTTCAAAATTTGGCTCTTGGGTCTTGACTTGCGTTACAGTAAGCCTATGAAAAATTAAGATAGAACTCACTCGCCCACTATAGGATTTTTGGGGTGTTACACAGCTCATATACAATATGGCATTTGCCATCAACTTTGGATGAAACACCGCCAGAAAGAGTGTACTTTTCCATCGTGTATATGGTTCGCTCTCTGCCAATAAGTTGCCATGTTATTTTGTACAATTGAGGGGGGAGTTCCCTTACAATATGAAATTGTCCATACATGCGCTCCTCCTTAGCACAGAACAATGCAATAGTTTTTCAACATTCAGAGCTTTTGTGTATTTATTCTGGCTAGTAGGCTAGCTGCATGGGAAATTGTTGCTAATGATGTATTTGTCAGAAGTCATTGTAATTGTCCATTTTTTCCCACAAGGCTGAAATATGTGCCCTCGCTTTGAAATGTTAGCAAGGTTTGTTTGTCTTTCATCCAACTATCTGTGCTAAAAAGTGATGGCTACAGTATATGTAATTTCTTCCCCTTTTTGAGTGACCCAAAGTTCAAGCTGCTTATCTAATTGGTGAAAATGCAATGTCTGTTTATCAGACTCACTTTGACTCTATATGGTGTACCAAGAGTTGTTCCTTCGCTTACGGCCTTACCTACCTGAATACACCCCTTTTTGGAAGTTTCAGGAAGTGAGTGAGCAGCAGGTGTTGGATTGTTTGTAGAGAGAAAATCGTTTTTGGTTTTGCTGGTTTATATACTTTAAGTTTGGAAGTTTGTGTGGGGAGTTTAGCTTATTTTCTTTGTAAATATTTGCGTTTTTATCCCCCAACGGCGTGAGCTGTTTGGGGGATTCTAAGTAAAATAACTGGACGGATACAATGGCTTCGACATCAAGAATAACAACAACAATGAGAATGGACAACGGAGAAAAAAGAGCGTCGAATGAAGAGTTGAGGAGAAGAAAATATGAGAAAGAATTGACGGTGAACGTGGAAGTTATTGGAGAAGAAAAAATAACAACGATGGAATTGCTGAGAGGAATAAAAGAAGTATGTGGAATGATATTGGGATGTAGAATGAAGGACAGAAATAAGTACGAAATAACCATGTCACACGCGAAAGGAAAAGAAAGACTACTAGACGGGCTAAAAATAAAGAGCTGTCAAATAATGGCGAAAGAACTGGGAAATGATGAACTTGTGGTGTCCTTTTTGAACCTGCCGGCATATATTACGGATGAGGAAATACATGACAAATTACAAGGATGGAATGTGAACGCAACAACACCAATCAAGAGGAGGATGTGGCCAGGAACGGACATTGTGGACGGGACGAGATTTTGTAAGGTGAAGTTTACGGACAGTGTGCAATCATTACCTTACTCAACCAAATTCAATACTGTAGAAGGATTTGAATATTTCCGAGTGATCCACGATAACCAAGTTAAGGTATGTAGACTATGTATTCAACCGGGACACATACTCAAAGAATGTCCAGAATTTGTATGTCATAAATGTGGTGAACAAGGACATTATGCCAGAGAATGTTCGAACATCGGTGATATGTGTAGAAGGTGTGACAGACCTAAGGACAGACGTAAATGTAAGAAGGAAAATGATGTCTTATTTCTGCAAACACTGGACCTCATTACTGAAGAAGAGGTTGAGAGGAGTGAGACTATGGAGGGGGAGGAAGAGAGTGATATGGAAAGTGTGTCGCAGGTGATTCCAGAGACAGCTTTAGATATGCTTGGAGAGTATGTAATGCCTTCTGGCAGTACTCGAGACGCAGTCTTGGTCTCTGCTGCTGACAAGGTGGAGCAGCAGCACATGATTGGTGAATTGGATACACAGGTAGAGATGGTGCAAGGTGCTTCTCAGGTGCCTGAACCAGCTTTAAACCTGTGTGAAAATGAAACCAAGGAGAGGGCTGGGTCCACTGGAGTTGATGGCACTGTTAAAGAATGTTTTACAAAAGGCTTGGATGTTGCTCCCCTTACAAGTACAAGTCAGGAGTCAGACGAAGAAATAGATATTGAAGATTTTCAGCGGTTTGCTAGAAATAAGAGATCATTAGTGAAAGCTAAGGAGGTGACGGGATCTGGAAAAAAGAAAAAGTCTATTTTGAAATGACATGTTTGTTTTTGGCTATATTTCTGCATATATTAACAATGATTAGAGTTGCATCACTAAATGGCAACAGTTTAAGAAATATGAACAAATTGGAGCAGGTTTTGGTGTCTGTTGAAACGGACATGTGGTGTTTTCAAGAGACTAATTGGACGGACGCCAAAATGCTGGAGATTAAGAGCAAATGGTCTGAGCTCATTTTTTGTAGTCACGGAAGTGATAAAACATGTGGAGTGGCTATTTTGGTAAAAAATGATGTGGTTAAAAATGTCAAGCAGGTATATGCAGATAATCAGGGAAGAATTATTGTTATTGAGTTTGAAGTGCAAAATGTCATTTTTCGTCTAATTAATGTTTATGCTTCGAATATTGAAGCGGAAAGGAGAGATATGTTTAATAACCTAAGAACACTGTGTTCAGAGAACTGTATACTAGTAGGAGATTTTAACGTGAAGTGTACTAGAATGGATGTCTCGAGAAGTGATAGTTTCAGACATGATTCGTCTAGGAATGCTTTATGGGAATTAATGAATAAGGAAAATCTTGTAGATATATGGAGGGCTGAAAATTTAAATAGAAGAGAGTTTTCGAGAAGGCAGGTGGTGTTAAATGAACTAAAACAAAGTAGAATTGATTTATGTTTAGCAAAGGTAGATGTGGTACAGCAGGTTCAGAAGATGACATATAATTTTACAGCATACAGTGATCATGCAGTAATGTCATTTCAGATAGGTTCTGCTGTGGAGATGAGGGGGGGAGGTGTCTGGTGTTTAAATGCCAGTCTGTTAAAGGAAGAAAGTTATATAAAGGAAATTGTTGAATGTATCGAGGATGAAATGTCTAATGTACTGTTAAAAGAGAATGTGTGTTTATGGTGGGAGGAAGTGAAAGTTAAAGTAAAAAACAGGAGTATTAGGTACTCTAAAAATCGTAACCGTTTAGATAAGCAGAAAGAAAAAATGCTTAGAAATAGGATGTTACATGAACTTGAAAAGGCTGATGCTGATCCAGACTATGATGTTGTGAACTATTTGAAAATCCAGGCAGAGCTAGGGTTTTATGAAAAAAAGAAATGTTTAGGGGCTATTGTTAGGAGTAAGGCACAGTACGCCTTGGAGGGAGAGAAATGTACTTCCTTTTTTCTGGGGCTTGAAAAACGAAAGCAATTTAAGAGTTATATTGTAGAATTAGAAAATGAAAAAGGTGTAAAGGTAAATTATTTTGTTGACATCTTAGATTCAGTTGAATCCTTTTACAGAAATCTTTATAAAAAGAATGATGTGGACAAAGTGTGTGTTGCAAAAGTGTTGGAGAAAATCAGTGCCAAAGTATCTCAGGCAGATAGAATGATGTGTGATGAAGAGATTTCAATTGTGGAAATCAAGAAAGCAATTGAGAACACTCAAGGAAATAAAAGTCCAGGTTTGGATGGTTTAACAAATGAATTCTATAAAGCTTTTGTGGATATTTTGGCACCCATTTTATTGAAGGTTTTTCAGTATATGGAAGAGAATAAGGAAATCCCTGAGTCTATGTCAATTGGTATGTTAACCATCTTGTTTAAAAATAGAGGCAGTAGGTTAAAGTTAGAAAATTATAGGCCTATTAGTCTTCTGAATTCAGATGATAAAATACTGACTAAAGTTTTGGCTAATAGGATGAAAATGGTGATTGGAAGTATTATTACATCAACACAAGCCTACGGAATACCCGGAAGAGATGTTGCCGATGTAATTTGTACAATTAGAGATGTTGTTAATCAAATGAAAAATGAAGGTGGTATAGTTTTAAGTTTAGATTTTAAGAAAGCTTTTGATAAAGTGGAACATAGTTTTCTACTACAGACTTTGGAGAGGTTTGGTTTTGGGCCAAAATTTGTATCTTGGATTAACTTGTTGTATAGTGGAGCAAAAAGTTGTGTTAAATGTAACGGAGTGTTAACAGATACTTTCCCTATAGAGAGGTCAGTAAGGCAGGGTTGTCCTTTGTCAGCTCTGTTGTACAGTGTTTCTACGGAACCTTTAGCTGTTTTAATACTTGGAGACAAAGAGGTGAGGGGTGTTGGAATCCCAGGTGGTGGTGTCAGTGTTATACATCAGTACGCTGATGACACTACTTTTACTGTGAAGGATGTAGGTAGCATTGAAAGCATTATGAAAATCATAGATATCTATTGTAAGGCATCGGGGGCTGAAGTTAATATAGAGAAGACGGAAATTATGTTCTTTTGGGATATCAATGCAAATAAGTGTGAGATTCCATTTAAGGTAGCTAAGGATTTTATGAAGGTGCTGGGAGTACATATTGGTGTAGAGGAGAAAGAGGCAAGGGATATAACTTGGACAGGGATCCTCAATAAAATCAAGCAAACTTTGAATTTCTGGAAAAATAGAAAATTAAAGTTAAAAGGTCAAATAATTGTAGTAAATGCTTTGGTATCATCTAAACTTGTGTATGTTTTGGGAGTTCTAGACATGCCAGAGTGGGTTCTAAATGAATTGAATAATGTGGTGTCTAATTTTATATGGGATGGTAAAGGTGTTAGAATTGCGCAGAAAACATTGATAGCAGACTATGATGATGGAGGTTTAAAACTTGTAGATTTTGATGTTAAAAGAAAAGCTATTAGGATAAAAATAGTAAAGAAATATTTGTATGACAGCTTAGATTATGGCTGGAAACATTTTTTCAAAGTCTATTTGGATGAGAGTGGTGGATGTGAAGATAATGGTTTGTTGATGGGTCTTAAAAGGAAAATGTGTGAAAAGGTACCAGATTTTTATAAAGAAGTGTTAAATGCATGGGCAGAGTTGTTGCCTAATGTGTATTATGAGTGTGGGCATATTGACCTAATTATGAATCATCCTGTTTTTCTGAATGAGAAACTTAAGTACAAAGAAAAGGTGTTATATAGTGAAGTATTCATGAGTGCAGGTCTTAGACAAATAAAAGATTACACATGAGGTAATTCCAGGTTTTTTTCCTGAGGAAGCTATTTTTGATACCATCCATGAATGGGATGTAGAGGTGGGTAGGGGAACAGTGAGAAATATGTATGAGAAGATAAAAGAAAATATACCAAGTAAATGGGTGGATTTAATAAATAGTGAAGTGTTTAGGGAAGATTTATTTGTCTTTCCTAATTTGTTTATTGGTAACAGTAAGGAGAAGGCTCATTTATCTAGTATCCCAGTGAAAAGATTCTATAAAATAATGGTAGAGAAAAATGTGAAAAGGCCAGCTGCGGAGAAAGTTTGGAAAGGAATTTTTCCGACTTTGGACGTAAAAAAGATATGGAAAACTTTAAATGTAAAATATAATAGTATGGAATGTGAAAGTAACGCTTTTAAAATAAGGCATAATCGTATATATACAAAAGTGGTTTTACATCAAATCAATAGGGAAATAAAAAGAGAATGTGACTTATCACCGGAAAATGTAATGCATTTGTTTGTGGAATGTAAGGAGTTAAAAGATTTATTTTGTAAAGTAAAGGGAATGATTCATAGAAACTGGGGGGGTGATATTTTGAAAAAATATGTGTGGGATGAATTGGTGTTATTTGGCGTGTCTGGTAAATGTGAGGGTGTTAATGTGGGTTTGTTGAATGTTGTTTTGAGTTTCTTGCGGTATGCTATTTTTTGTAGGAGGAATTATGCTTTTTTTGAGGGGAAGAAGGTAAGGGTGTGGGATATTTTTGTAGTATTGTTAAAGAAGCATATAGATATGTTTTATTGTTATGGAAAGGAATGTTTTGATGAAGCTTTTGTGGAGGGGAGTGGGTTGATTTCAAACGTGGATGGTGGAAGAATCACTTATAATTTTTGAAAGTATTGGTATGTTTATTAATTTATTGGTTTTCAAAGTTGTTCGGGAGTTGATTTCAACATGCCTGTTTTGTGAGATTGGAATTTATGTTAGGCTTTTATTAGTTTTTGTTGTATTTTATTTATTTGAGTTCTTTGATTTGATAGGGGGTGAATTGTTCACCTGCCTATGTTAGTCTCGGTTTTTGTGTATTGTACATTTGATAAAATATTGTAATTGAAACTTTTTATAAAAATTAAAAAATTAAAAAAATACACCCGATCTCGTCTGATCTCGGATGCTAAGCAGGGTCGGGCCTGGTTAGTACTTGGATGGGAGACTGCCTGGGAATACCAGGTGCTGTAAGCATTTTGTCCACTAGGGTGTGCTCTTGCATTATTTAATCAGCAACACTGCCTTGTAGTAAGCGTTTGATGCTGAATTGACTAAATTCAGCTTATATGGGCTAGTCTCCCCTGCACTTTTAATACGATCAAAGTTCCTTGTGTTGTCAGGGAGCAACTGCCTTTTATTTATAAGACAAATAAGAATATTGTTACTGAATGCAGCTTGTGTGTGCTTTGTGCTCCCTCGCCCTGTTCAAATGATCAGAGGAATTAATGCTGGTGAGGAGAGGAACTGGACTGATGTCTGATGGCCCTGTGTTTTCCATGGTGGAATTACAACCCTTCTTTTACGGAGTAAATCAAAAGCACAAGAGAATGTGAGATGTTATCGATAATAAATCAATTGGTTTCATGCATTTGTCTGTGTGTGTGTCTGAATGTGATTGTATTTCGTCATATCGCATACATTTGTGATATCAGACAGGTTAATTAAGATATTAAAAAGTCATTGGTGATTTTTTCTACAGTGTTGCATGATGGGAATCTAGTGGTTCACTGATATAATCTAGTAAACAAAATAAACAACTTTTTCACTACTCTGTCTGCAAGTGCATTCCTAAACGGAATTTCACGCAGGTCGAAGTGATGTGATATTATCAGAACACAAAGTGGTTACCGTTAGACGAAAATGTTGGCACTGGAGAGACTTGCCCTCCACCGATGTGTATAAGCCATACTTACCTGACAAGGGAGCTACTGTGATCAAGAAGGGGACCAATCAAAAGGTGGAAACATTTGTTTGTAGCTAAACATTGTTGGCATTTTGTGGAAACATCATGTTGCGAAATGCAGCATGGTATTTATGCCACGCTGGTACTTCAATCAAGAGATAGTTGAGAAGCCGCTCTAACCACACCCCCAGTCATGATGTGTCATACGCGCCCCATGCGCTTACAATATGAATTTGTCCATACATGCGCTCCTCCTTAGCACAGAACAATGCAATAGTTTTTCAACATTCAGAGCTTTTGTGAATTTATTGAATTTATTCTGGCTAGTAGGCTAGCTAGTATAATACAGGCCTGGTCTATTTTTATACATGCCAGGTCTATTATAATTCAGGCCAGGTCTATTTTAATACAGGCCAGGTCTATTATAAAACAGTTCAGGTCTATTATAAGACAGACCAGGTCTATTATAATACAGGTCAGGTCTACATGCCAGGTCTAGTATAATACAGGCCAGGTCTATTATAATACAGGTCAGGTCTATTAAAATACAGGCCAGGTATATTATAATGCAGGTCCGGTCTATTATAATACAGACCAGGTCTAGTATAATACAGGCCTGGTCTATTTTTATACATGCCACGTCTATTATAATACAAACCAGGTCTATTATAATACAGACCAGGTCTATTATAATACAGGCCAGGTCTATTATAATACAGGCCATGTCTATTATAATACAGGCCAGGTCTATTATTAAACAGGCCAGGTCTACAGGCCAGGTCTAGTATAATACACACCCGGTCTATTATAGTACAGGTAAGGTCTACAGGCCAGGTATATTATTATACAGGCAATGTCTATTATAATACAGGCCAGGTATATTATAATACAGACCAGGTATATTATAATACAGGCCAGGTCTATTATAATACAGACCAGGTCCATTATATTACAGGCCAAGTCTATTATAATACAGGCAAGGTATATTATAATACAGGTCAGGCTTACAGGTCAGGTATATTATTGTACAGGCCAGGTCTACAGGCCAGGTCTAGTATAATACAGGACAGGTATATTATAATACAGACCAGGTCTAGTATAATACAGGCCTGGTCTATTTTTATACATGCCATTTCTATTATAACACAGGTCAGGCTTACAGGTCAGGTATATACTTTCATTAGA